>NW_017731488.1:3070038-3146994 GCF_001890085.2 Hipposideros armiger
TAATATAAGGACACAGGAGCCAGCTCAAAGGGCATACTAGCCAAATTCATGACAATTTGATCATTAGGATGAATAATGACAGTAACAAATTAAAATCTACTAAATAAAAAATATCTGAAATTGCACTAATAAGAGATAGGGGGAGGGAGAAAGAAAGTATGGGGGTGGGGGAGAGAGATGCACTTTATTCTAGTAAATTGCCCGTCACTAAATGAAAAAATGATAGAGTTGGAAAATCAACATTTTATAACCATTATACCACACCATACCAATCATTGATGCAGGAAAGAACACTCAATGAGTAATTAAAACCACCGGGTGGAAATTTGATGGAGGACAGGATATTTGCACAATGGGAAAATGTTTTCCTCACAGATAACAAAGGGGACAATGGTAACATTATGGTGGAGAAACCTGGTAGATATTACCTTAACCAAGACAAATAAACATCATATGCCACCTGATAATGTGCATTGAGGAGGACACATGATCACTTAGGTAGTATTTCTGTAAAAATGCCTTACCTAAAACTAATCATGAGGAAATAGACAAATCCAAACCGAGAGACATTTCTGCAGAACAGCTGATATATTCTTCAAAAATGTCAATGTCATAAAAAACACAGAGGGTTAAGGAACTGTTCCAGATTAAAGGAGACTAAAAAGAAAATAACAACTAAATGTAGCGTGTGATCCTGGATTGGATCCTGGGTCAGGAAAATCAAAGGCATATTATTGGGACAGTTGGTGAAATTTGAATATGGACTATATATTAAAATAGTATTGTATCAGTGTCAGATTTCCTGATTTTAATAAATGTGTCCTGGTTAAATAAAAGAATGACCTTATTCTTAGAAATACATACTGAAGTATAATAGTTAAGTATGTGCAGGGTCCTGAAGTCTGCAACTTATTCTCAAATGGTTCAGGAAAAAAGGTGTGTGTGTGTGTGTGTGTGTAAACAAAGAGAGGGAGGAAGAGGAAGAAAGCAAATGTGGCAATGTTAACTATTAATGAATTGGGGAAAGATATACTAAGGGTGCCAAAAATATGTATACACATGACTTGTATTCATCTTTTGTTATTGGTATAAATTGAGTATTTCCATTTTAATACAGTTTTTTCCTTTCTTAAAATGTGTATACGTTTTTTTGGTACCCTCTGTATATGGGTGTTTTTGTACCATTTTTATATATTTGAAATTGTTTCAACATAGAAAGTTACAAATGTTCATTAAGAAAAGACAGAGAACTGTTGCAGTGGCAGCAACCGAAAGAGCCAGAGGGAGGTTGAGATTAGAGGATTTATGTTTAATATTTATTAGGATTAATTCTAAGATGTTCTGGTATATAGACCAAACCCTTCTCTGTATTCCTTGGACACCTTTGCTGAGTGTCCCCCTTTAGTTATATGTGCTAGCTCATCTTGTCTCAGTGAGTTTTATTGTCATAACTGGATAAGAGCCAAATATCCTGGAATTCCAGTTTGTGGCTTACAGTCCTAATTTTTTGGGGGGGAGGGGAGGAGGCACTTGCTTTCATTTTTGGCTTGCACCACCAGGATTTTCCAAGTCTACCTTAAAGTCCTGATCACACTTTGATCCATTTTGTTTCTTTCACTTGTGGGATTTCTTGGCACAGTATTAGACACATGGTGGAGAAAGAGAGAGAGGAAAGGAACCTGACTTTACAAATAAGGAGAGTAAAACCGAGCATTTCTAAGGTCATATGAGTGGTAAAATAAAATTAATAAGATTTATATGAGATCTGTCTGGATACATAGTTCATATTCTTTCCACCTCAACCATGTGTCAACTGTTTTAAAGAACTTAACAAGTATTCTTGTCGTGGTGGCTTTCCTCTCTTGCCTTACTTGTTTTCTTAATATTTTGCTTAAACAGGTGGCAAGCATTATATATCTCACTGTCACAATCTGGCTTGATTGCTTTTTGTTTCTATTTTGTTTCTTGTATAATTTGAACATAAATTCACTGGAAACAAGCCAGCTCAAACTAGATTGGTTTTCTTTTTGAATATGATAGTTGGTAGACCAGGGCAGTCTCATAGTATAACCTGATTCTAACAGGTATAGCATAACCTAATTCTAACAAAGACTTGTCAAGAGTTTTTTTACAATATCAGTTTAGAGAAGTAAATTAGATACCAAGTCACCCTCAAAAGAAAAAGCTGGAGGAGCGATCTGACTTTGTGAGAGATGTCAAAGACTATCCTTTACATCAGGAGTTGACAAACTATGGCCTGCAGACCAAACCCAGCCACCTGTTTGTTGACTTGTTTTTTAAGTTTATTTTTTATTTTATGTGTACAATTCAGTAGGTTTTAGTATATTCACAAAGTTGTGCAGCCATCACCACTATCTAATTCCAGACATTTTCATCACCACAAAAAGAAATCCTTTATCCATATTAGCAGTTAATCCCTATTCCATACCCCGGGCTGCACCCCTAGCAACCACTAATCTTTTTGTCTCTATGGATGTTTCTATTCTGGACATCTCATATAAATGGAATCATACAATATATGGCTTTTTTATATCTGACTTCATTCACTTAGCATGATGGTTTCAAGATTACAGTCAACCCTGCGACCTCAAAGCAACCACTTTTTGGCTTCTGTCTTCATAGATTAGTTTTGCCTGTTCTTATACTTTATGTAAACAGAATTGTATAGTATATATTTTTGCATGTTTGGCTTCTTTGGCTTAGCATGTTTTTTAAGTTTCAGCCATGTTGTTGCACGTATCTATAGTTCTTTCCATTTTATTGCTGAGTAGTGATACACCGAGATGGATGTACTACATTTTGTTTATCCAGTCCCCTGTGGATGACCAATTTGGGTTATTTCCAGTCTGGGGCTTTTAAAAATATGGCATCTATGGATATTCTTATACCAGTTTTTGTACGACAAATGTTTTCATTTCCCTCAAATGGAATTACTGTGTCATAAGGTAAATTCAAGTTCAACTTTATATGAAACTCCAAACAGTTCTCTAAAGGTGATGGATGGTAGCAATGAGATCTCTTTTTAAAAAAAAAGATTTATTTTTTATTGGGGAACAGTGTGTTTTTCCAGGACCCATCAGCTCCCAAGTCAAGTAGTTTTTTAATCTAGTTGTGGAGGGCGCATCTCAATAGCCCATGTGGGGATCGAACCGGCAACCTTGGTGTTATGAGCACTGCACTCTAACCAACCAAGCTAACCAGCCGCCCCACAATGAGATCTCTTTTCAATACAGGTAGGAATAGGGTGGCATGTGAGGTAGTTCCACACAGCCAAAGACTTCGGAGTCGTATGTGTATTAACCTGGGTTCCCATCTAGGCTCTGGTGTTTACCATTTGTGTGGCCCTCGGTAAGTTATTTAATATCTATCTGAGACTTGGTCTTACCTGTAAAAAGGGAGTGATAATCAGAGCATATATATTAATATCTAGTATCCTACCCAGCAGTGGAATACTAAGGTGGGGATAGTCTTGCAGGTGATAAGGGGGTACACAGTCTGTAAAGAATTTAAAAGCAGTAATAAAACAACTAGAAGTCCATTTGCTTTTTATCGTCATTAAGCACCTATAATTCTACGCAGTTGTCATTGATAAAATGCTTCTCTTTGCCTTCTTCCCGCCTCCCCCCTACACCATGCTACCTAGAATACATAGTAATTATGAACATTTAAAATGTTAAACAGAAACTAAGAGTTAGTTTGTAATTTGAAACTAAAGTGGGATTTGGAGCTTTTATTGCAGAGTCTTTCCCTGTATACTTTGTTTCCAGCAGGTCCCTGGTGTGCAAAGCTCACTCTAAGTAGAAATAGTTCCAGGATTCCAGGGAGGCACACAGAGGTCTGTTCCTCTCTAGGAGCCCTCCTCTCAGCTCCTTAAAAGTTGGAGGTTTTTCTCGCCTTCTTTTTACCCACTTTTTAATTCTGTTATGTCATAGGCGTATTTTCTTCCATTGTATTCTTCAACATAATTATAAATCGTGTACCTATATCTAAACCAGTCTTGCTTATCAAGGCCAAAATAACTCCTCTTAAGCACTGTGTTCCTTGTAAAGTAGCTTCCCAAACACGTGCTCTAACTTATAATGCCTTTTATCAATATTTTTTGTCAATACAGTTGACTCTCAAACAACACAGGGGGTTACGGGTGCCAGCCTCCACATAGTCAAATATCTGTGTATAACTTTTGACTCCCTAAAAACTTAACTATCCTCAGTATCTGTGGGGTATTGGTTCCAGGACCCCCAACAGACACCAAAACCCGCACATAGTCTAGTCCCCTGTATAAAATGGCATAGATGAGTGCATAGAGTCAGCCCTCCCTATCCACAGACTCCCAACCACAGACCGAAAGCAGTACCGGTATTTACTGGTTTTACTACTAGATTACCAGTTTATTGTAAAAGGATATAATTCAGGAACAGCCACACAGAAGAGATGCAGGACAAGGTATGTGGGAAAGGGCACAGACAGCGTCCATGTCCTTACTGAGCATGCCACTGTCCCCCAGCCGCCACGTTATTACCAACCCAGAAGCTCCCTGAACTCCGTCCTTTTGGGTTTTTATGGAGGCTTCATTACATAGGTACGATTGATTAAATCATTGGCCATTGATGATCCGTTCAACTTCCCCGGAAATCAGGGGTTTGGAACTAAAAGTTTCAACACTCCAATTATGTGATTGGTCCCCCTGGCAACCAGCCCCTATCCTTAGTGCTTTCTAAAAAGCACTTCATTAATAAACTCAGGTGTGGTTGAAAGGCGTTTGTTATAAATATCAAGGCATCTTTATCACTTATCACTTAGGAAATTCCAAGGATTTTAGGATTTTCTGTGCCAGAAATGGGGATGAAGACCAAATACATGTTTCTTATTATAAATCACAGTTTCACAGCAGGTTACCTAACCTCTTTGGGCACTGTTTTTCTTATCTTTGAAATGAATAATGATACCTATTTCTTAAACAAGGTAATGGATGTAGAGTGCTGTACTAGTTGCTGTTGCTGCCATAACAAATTACCACAAACTTAGTGGCTTAAAACAACACAAATGTATTATCTTACAGTTCTGTAGATCAAAAGTCTAACAGGGGTCTCACCAGGCTGAAAGCAAGGTCTTAACGGGGCTGTGTTGCCGTTCCCCAGTTCTAGGGGCTGCTGCGTTTCTTGGATCCCGGCCCCCCTCTCCCATCGTCAAAGCCAGGAGATCAAGTCCCTTTCACACCTGCCTCTCTCTATTCTGTGCAGCTAAGAAAGCTCTGATTTTAAGGACTTGTGTGATTATCTTGGACCCACCAGATAATCGGGGGTAATCTTCCCATCGCAAGGATCTTAACCTTAGTCACATCTACAAAGTCTTTTTGCCACCTAACATAACATATTCATAGGTTCCAGAGGATCAGGACATGGGTATCTGTAGGGACCACTGTCGTGCCTACCACAAGTGCTTAGCACTGTGCCTAGCTCTTTGTAAGCCCTCAGTAAGCAGCAGTCGTTCAAGGCCCTGTTACTCTGGGAAACTGCAAACTGAAGATGTGACCCCCAAGCCACAAGGAACTTACAGCCTGGTGAGAAAATGAGAGGGCTGAGGACAGAAAGGATTCTAACCCAGAAAAAGTGACCAAAGCCACCGGCAAGGTTTCAACCAAGTGCCATGGGAAAGCGAAAGGCCTCAGGTCAGCAAGTGATCTGACATGTTTGAACAGAGTAAGTGTATCCGAAATGTGTATAAGTGCAGAACCTGGAAGGAAATGAGGTTCAACCCAGATGAGAATCTTGACAGAACAAAGAGTAAGAGGGAAGACGGCAGAGGAAAGGCCTTTTCTGACTAGACAGTCGGGGAATTCGATTTGTTTCTCTCTCTCTCTCTAGTCTTCCCATTAGTCCCACTGAACTCATTTGGTCATGTGTGCAAAAGATATGTGCCAGGGACTGTACCAGGCCTTGGGGATGCAATGAACACAATACACAAAAGCCTGCTTTCACAGGACCCAGTCTGGTGAAGCAACTAACCATGTCGACACAGAGCCATAATACGGCTCATAATAAGCCACAGAAAGGGTAATGCTTTCCTCCCAAATTTATATAACAGGGAAGGCATCTTGAAGGAAGTGCCTATAAGCTGAGACCTGAAGAATGAGTTGGAGTTTATCCGTGAGGAGGCTTTGGGCCACAAGTAACAGCCCAACTCAAATGGCCTTAAACAATAATGAACTGATTGGCTCACTTAAGAGGAGGCATCTGGGTTGATTCCTCTGGTGACTGTAACTCCATTTTTCTATGATTCCCTTGGCTGGGCTTCCCCTCCGCACCCCCAGCCCCCCACCCCCCCATGTCGATTTCACTCTCAGGTTGCCTTCCCTCATGGTGGCAATTCCAGGTGTCATATCAGTACACGCAGCATCCAGAGGAAGAAAGACACCTCTTTCATAGACTCTCTCCTGAGAATGAGAAAACTCCTTTTCCAGAAGCTCCTAACAACTGTCCCCCTTGCATCTGACTGGGGTCACTGGCTCATTTTGAGCCAGTCCCTATGCTCAAGTGAATGCCGTGTCCACTTTGGCTTAGGCTGTTTCTCAGCCTATCACTGTGGAATGAACTATAGATTTACATTTCCTGAAACATGTGGTCTTACTTGGGGCAGGGAGATAATTGAATGAAAATCAAGGACCATTCAGAATGAGGGAGGGTGAGGGAACAGAAAGAACAGTGTGTAGAATGCCTGCTGACCTGTTTTTCCCTTCTCTCATGTAAGACTCGTTTTTGCCACTTCAGAACTTCTGCTTTTCATGGATTCTGTTTCCTCGTAACTCTAGCTTTGTCATGATTTCTCTGTGCGTGCTGTCAACTTCAGTATCTGTTAACTGCCCCTCTGTCTCCATGTTTCTTAAGTCAAATCCTCAAGCTCAAGACTCTGGCCCAAGTTGCCTTACTATACCAGGCTCCGCCTACTGGAATTAAGTTCCAAAAGATCAGGGACTTTGATTTGTACACTGCTGTACCCCCAGCATCTGAACAGTACCTGGCATGCAGTGAGTGCTTGATAAATTAAATATGTGCTTGCCAAATGAATGAAAGATCAGCCTTCTAGTTAATTGGCTGCCCTTGGATCAGATGCTCCTCTAGGCAAATTTTCTGTGACCAAGGTGATGTCCCTTGAAGGGACTGTTGACATGTCCCTTCTAGTGGTAGGAGCAGATTTGTTTGGCTCTCACTCCATTACTTGCTATTATCTGAACTTCAGTTTACTTTTCTGCAAAATGGGATCAATGACACCTGCCCTTTATGACTCAGGGGTGTTCAGTATCAAGTGAGACCACGAATATGAAAGTGCTTTATAAGGTGCCAGGCAGTGTCAGTTCTGGTCACTCACATGCCCCTGGAAAATGTTGATGATGGAAAGGTTAGTTTACCTGTTCACTTCCACTTCTTAGTGTTGAGAACCTCTAACTGGCTCTCTTCTTATCCCTTTCCATTTGCTTCCCCAGGGTCACTCAGGATGTGTCAACTGTCTGGAGTGGAATGAGAAAGGAGAGTAAGTATGAGCTGGAACACCTAGGGGGTGCTGAAGAAGGGAGCGGGGAGGCTGGGAGAAAGGGGCTTTCCTTCCTCTTAGTAGATCTCAGGAAAAAAGTGGACCCAAGTGAAAAGAGACTGCTGCTCTCTGCTATGTACTTAAGTTTAATCCATCATTATCAACACAGAGTTAAACAGTGAAGCCCAGATAGATGCAAGGTTGGATGACCATCTGAACCCTGGTTTTTTTTAATAAGCTAATAAAAGTTTAGGAATAATGGAAAAAATTCTCAGGATAAAATAGAAGATAATCAACTAATGTTTACAAGATAGCCTTAAATTTTATAACAGCTACTGTTTCTCAAGTTCTGTGCGGCCTACCTCCTTATCGTCTGGGAATGTGGGGTAGGGAAGGGGCCCACGCACTTGAGGAGCAGTCAGAACCCCGCACTCTGCTTGCAGCTTGCTGGCCTCTGGTTCCGATGACCAGCATACGATTGTGTGGGACCCACTGCACCACAAGAAGCTGCTCTCCATGCACACGGGACACACTGCAAATATCTTCTCTGTCAAGGTGAGCAGGATAAGCCACAGAGCAAGTGAACAGGGTGACTGGGTTGTGCATGTTGTCATCTTTGCATGTGTGTGTCCCATGTACCCCCTGGGGTCACAGACACCTTTGTGATCTGATGCGTCTGATGGTGATTCCTGAAACCCTATCTCTTTTCCATATTCTACCTCCTGTCTTAGCGCCAACAGGCCAGCTCTAGATGAATTTATATTTATGTGAGTGGTGATGGTGGAAGTTATAGTTCTGAGGATGCTATTTAGATAGCAGGCAGGCCTGGATGACTCTGTTATCTGCCTCTTGAAAGCTGTGTGAACTAGGCAAATCACCTGACCTCTCTGAGCCCGTTTGCTCATCTGTAAAAAGGAAGTAGCTAAGGAAAATCCCCTAGATTCATGAATAAATAAGCAAATAAATCACTTAATTTTTAAAAGGCAGTAGCAATCCACAGGGCTGATGTTACAGTTCAATGAGATGATTGATTAAAAAAAAAATCACCTGGCACAGGTGCTTTTAGCTGTTCTACCTTTCGTAGGAAATGAGTCTGCTGACTTGTTGGTGGAGGGGAGTTGAGCTAAGAAGAGGCGGGAAGCGGACTACAAGTGTCTTCAGACCTCTGAAGACCTGTTATGTGGAAATGACGTGACACTTGTCCCTTTTGGTCCCAGAGAACAGACCTAGGTCCACAGAAGCAAATGTGGGCCTAATAAAGGAAAGAATTGTCCAACACTTAGAGCAGTTTGCAAAAGGCAGAGTGCACCCTCTGAGGATGTAGTAAATATCCTAGCACAGGTGTTCTGCTTGCTGGGAACTTGGTCTGCCAGGTTTAAGGTCGGAGGAAATGATTGTTAAGGACTTTTCCAGCTCTGAAATTTTATAATAGATATATGTATGTAAGAATGAGGCTGTCCTTTGGAAAGCCCTCACTAATCTAAGAAATATTTTCCTAATTAATGTCAAGAGGAATTAAAAGATACCTGAAGAAGAAGGCAGGTTCAAGAGCTCAAAGCCTACTTATTTCCCTAAACCCAAGCTCTGCTTCTCATCCCCTGTCCCAGGGACCAATCCTAGATGAACGTCTGTGATTTTAGAGACAGAACAATGCCAGTTCGCCTCTTGCGTGGCTAACAGAGGCTGCTTTCTACCCCTAAGAAATGACAGATCCAGTTGGAGTATGTGGGGTCAGATCTGGGGAAGGGACCTAAGCCATCAGTTTGGCATCATATAGCACAAACCATTGAGTTCAGAGACCAGAATTCGATGGTAGCCTTGACACTCCCTAATAAATAGTTAGATCTTGAACATGGCGCACTTATATTCATAGACCCTCAGCCTCCTATTCTGTTAAAAAAAGAAAGAAAGTGTGGAAAAGGATTCCTTTCTCTTCTGGTAGTAAAACACTAGATACACTTACTTAACCCACGAGCTCCCCCTGGTGGCAGCTACAGCGAGTGATGAGTGTGGCGCAGCCACAGGTTCTTCCCAAGCGTTCACCTGTTTATTTCTTTTGTGCATGGAACGCATGCTGTCTCCAGACAGGATTAAAGACTACTAATTGTCTCTCAGAATTATTAAATTCCATCAATTCCATCTAGCCCTGGTCCCGGTGAGCCATTAGAGTGTGGGAAGAGTGAAGTGTTGCTGTTATATGAACGTTTAAGTCAAGTGGGACTGTAGTTGTTTAAATACAGAATAATACTCCCCCACACCCCCAGCACCCATTCAACCTTGCTGTGGGTTGGGAGAAACTTTTCAATTCAGAAAAAAAGATAATTCAATCTTTTGAACTCAAGAGAGAAGAACTCAACACCACACCCAAATATTTTTCTTCCTCAAAACGAGTCAGTGAAACAGCATACTTTTTAAAAATTATTATTCAAAGCTGTTTATGTCTGTTTTGTTCTTACCATATGTCATCTGGAGTATTTCATTCTCGACCTCATCAGAAGGTGGGGTTCTGTTCTTTTTAATAGCCACATAGGGATATATCCTTTTGATGCTCAGCCCTTCCCCAAAGTCTGGCATTTGAGCCGGTTCCAACATTTGTCATTATAACAAGTGCTGCTCTGAGCCCTTATGCACAGGTCCCTTTTTTCTTTTATAATTATTTCTCAGAAATGGAAGTTTTGGGTCAAAAGCTAGAAAGTTTTTACGTTTGCTACCTATTGCCAGATTGTTCTCCAGAAATACTTGAACCAGTTTAAAACACCCACTCCCTTAAAACACTGAAAGTCCTTTTCATTTTAAGGCTAATTTACTCCTTAACCCACCAGGTTATTAAAAGTGGTCATGAGGCAGCAGGGCATGTGGGGGTCAGAGTTGAGTGAACACAGTCCTGTTGAATGTTAGTGCCGAACCTCAATTTTTAATAGGGTTAAAAATTAAGTTAAAATTATTTCAAGCATCAATAAGATCAAGTACCTGCCCTGGTAAATGCTTAGTAAATTGTAACCACTGTGATTATTATCCACTCAGCTCTTACCTGGAGAAGACTCAAAGGAAAAGGTTTCCTTAGGTAGGCCAATGTGGTCAGGCCCACAGTAAAGGTGTATGTCTCAATTTTGACCTTTAGGCATGTAGGCTGATGCTCAAGATCCAGAGTTTTCTTGGTGGGTTGTCTTGGGTGGGCTCATTTTCTTATCTGATATGGAGAAGGAAAGAGGGTGCTAACACCCAGGCCGATCTATGGGGACCACCCCTACTCCACTGCCTGCCAACCTGTTCTTGAATCTCTCGGGAGCAGTTCCTGCCTCATGCTGGGGACCGGATCTTGATCACGGGGGCAGCCGACTCCAAGGTGCATGTGCACGACCTGACAGTAAAGGAGACGATCCACATGTTTGGAGACCACACAAACCGGGTGAAACGCATTGCCACGGCACCCATGTGGCCCAACACATTCTGGAGTGCTGCTGAGGATGGGCTTATCCGGTAAGGGCCTGAGGCACCGATGGGGCCGCTGCCTCCTGTTGCATGCTGGGTCCCCCTTCCACCTGCCCATTACCACTTTCTGCCCTCCAGCAGAGGTCCAGCTTCATTAGACTAGGCAGCGGTCTGTGGACAAGCACAGCTGGGAACATTTGCTTACCCTGCGCTCACCTTCCCCACTCTTGACCCGCTCCTGCACTACATCCCAGCCCGCCAACCTTCTCTCCCCACCTCAGATGCAGTCTGGCTCCTCTGGGCTTTCACACTGCTGCTCTCTCTACCTGGTTTTCTCTGTCCCCAACTCTTTCTGTGGTTGACTCTTTCTCATCCAAAGAGATCTGCTTAAGAGTCACTTCCTCAGAAGCGCCTTCTCTGACCATCCTGTCTAAAATAGACTCCTCCCCCATGATTCTTTGTCTCAGCACCCTGTCATATCCTCTGGAACTCTAATCATCATCCAGTTACTTTATTTTATTTCCTTGTTGGTTTACTTTTGTGTCTATGCTCCCTCACTGAATAGTAAACTCTCTCAGAGCAGCTCCATGTCTGACTTGTCCTTGGGTTGGGTCCATAGAGCCCAGCACAGGGCCTGGCACATGGAGGCACTTGATACGTTTCTCTTGAACAATTAGTCAGTGGGTGTGTGCCTGTAAGGGGGAGAGCCAGGCAGACATGGTCAAGTGGACTGTCCGCTTTCCAGCGGCCTGTGTTGTCACACCTTTGCCTCTACTTCCCCTCATTCTTAAATGGTCTCTTGCCCTTCTTTAACTCCTCTGTTCAGATATGACCTTAGAACTTTTTCTTTATCTTCCCACCCTGCTTTAACTGCCTCCCTTAAGGTCTTATAGGACTTTGTGCCCACGTCCCTGTTACAAAGGAGGAGAGGTATCTAAGTCATGTATGAACGGTAACACAGCAGCTTCTAAAGCAGGGCACTGAGGTTAGACAGACCCGAGGTCAAGTCCTACCTCTGTCACTCAGTGTTTGACTGGGGAAAGTCACTTCACCCTGAACCTGTTTCCTTGCCTATAAAATGGGAATTATCATAGTGTCTCCCTTGTTGGCCTGAGCATTGAAACTGAGATAGTGCCTGTAAAACCTTAGCAAAGTACAGTACCTTCTCACTTAACATCATCGATAAGTTCTGTGACTTTAAGTGAAATGATATATCATGAAAACAATTTTACCATAAGCTGATATACAATATAAACAAGAGTTAAGTTCCTACGGCATCTCATCAACATTGTAATGAAACAACATTGAATGAAGGAAAAAACATTCAAGGACCTGCTGTATTTAGAAGATTAGAAGACGGAAAGACTTGGTCAGTGGCGAGTCCAAATCTATGTTGCACTTGTTGACCTGAACGACCAGACTGTGTCAGGACAGCAACTTGGGCACTGGGTGGGAGCCTGAGCACTAGGCACCGAGCATAAACTGGCCTTCCAGAATGCACAGGATTTGGATGGGCCAGGAAAAGCAGAATGGACTCCATCCAGCTTTAGCAGAGCTTGTGAGGGCAGGGGTAGACGTGGCATGTACTGGATAAAGAGTTCTGTAGTTTTATTGACCCATGTTTAGAAAACTGAGGAACAAAATTGGAGAGGGATTTGAAATCAGGTCTTGAAATACAGACTGAGGAATTTGGTTTTAAAAGTACAATCATGGGGCCGGCCGAGTGGCACATTGGTTAAGAGCAGGCTTGGGATGCCAGAGGGTCCCAGTTCGGATCCCACGTATGAGGGCCAGTGACACTGCCCTCTGCAGCTAAGATGCTGAACAACAGCTCAACCTGGAGCGGGGCTGCCTTGAGTCGCCGGTGACGCGTATGCCACAGCCCCTGCTGCAATGGGTTGCCATGGGCTACCGTGTGTAGCCAGCAGCCAGCGTGAGCGGCCAGCAGCCACAGTGAGCAGCCGTCCAGAAGCAGGAGGTAGGTGATCACAGGGTAAATTCCCTCCCAGTCTGCATGTACCTGTGTTTGGGCAGCGAAATCCGTGCCCCCCCCCCGCCCCCCGCCTGCAGCTACAGTGATGCGTGTGTGCTGCTGCCAGGTGGACGTTTGGCATGACCTTTGCCACCTGGATGGGAATCTTGGGCTCCTCTTGGTGCTTGGTGTTTCTAGGTAGCTTTTAGATGATCTCTAGGTCCTCTTTTCTGTCACCTTCATGCTTCTTTTGTTTCCTGCAAGAAACTAGATTTACAATGAAGAATTAGAATTAAGGAGCAGAGCAGCCTTAGGAAGCCATCCCAGCTCTGCATTTACTAGCAGTGTCATCCCAGGCAGGTTATTTAACTTCTTTGAACCTCAGCGCTCTAATGGTACCTAGGGATGGTGTGAGGATTTAATTAGATAATACATGTGCAACACTTAGGGACAATATGGACACAAAGCAATTTCTCACTAAGTGTTAGTACTCAGCAATAATACTGGCATCTGCTTTTTTTTTTTAAGGTGTGCAGTAGTATCTACCTTAAGGAGTTATGTTAGAATAAAACAGTGTGTGAGAAACATACAGGAGCCTGGCACACAGTGGGCACTCAAGAAATGGGAGAGGTTTTTGATATTCTTTACAAACCGGTCCAAAGCTCCTCCCAATGCAATGCCCCCTCCCCCCCGCCATGCATAACAAGCCTTGGCTTCTCCCCTGCCTTGTACACCTGGCCCCCAGTCCCCTAACTCTGTCCTCTCTCACAGCCAGTATGACCTTCGGGAGAACAGTAAACACTCGGAGGTGCTGATTGACCTGACAGAGTACTGTGGCCAGCTGGTGGAGGCCAAGTGCCTGACCGTCAACCCCCAGGACAACAACTGTCTGGCGGTGGGGGCCAGTGGGCCCTTCGTGAGGCTCTACGACATTCGCATGATCCATAACCACAGGTATGAACAGCTCAGCCTCCTGCGGACAAGTCCCTGGGAACCTGCGGACCCTTTCCCTCATTGCCATGCCCTCTTCTTTTTGAGGTGGGTTTTTAAAAACAACTTTATTTCATGCTTATTTTGGAAATATGAGAATTGTAATTTAAAAATTACCCATGATCCATCACCGGAAAGAAATCACTGTGTATAATATTTTTGGCTTGTTCTTTTACTATGAGTGTTGCACAGAGTTATAACCTCGTACATGTAATTTCTTTTTTGTATATGTAATTTTATTCTTTTTTCTTTTTAAACAAAAGTAGACTATACTTAGAGCCTCCACAGAAGTCCCAGACCCGAGCAGCTCCGTCAACCTGGGTTTTAAATGGCCTCCTAGGACAGGTGTAGGACTGTCTGGCCTGCTTTCTTTCATTCATGGGCTTGGGCGACCACTGTTGCTCCTCACACATTACATGACTTGGATTAGGCCTTGAGCCTTAGCTTCCTCATCTGTAAAATGAGGATAATGGGATAGTAGTGAGGACCAAGACAGCTGGCAGGACCTACGTGTAAAGCACTGGAATGTATGTGTCCACAGCTGTGTTGTTGGTGGACCTTTGGGGTTGTTAAGGTAAAGAAGAAAGGTACCCCCTGAATCTCTCAGGATGCAAACTTGGGTATTCCTCTAGAGAGTCAGTCTGGTCTAGCTGGAGGAGTGCTACGTGTTGTAACCTATATGGTTTGCCTTCCCACCAGAAAGAGCATGAAGCAGAACCCTTCAGCAGGTGTGCACACCTTCTGTGACCGGCAGAAGCCCCTTCCGGATGGTGCAGCCCAGTATTACGTAGCAGGTAGGGCTCAGCCTAGCTCTGGCCCCAAACTCTTGGTGGGGTGCTGGCTCTCTCCGGGGCTGTGCGGGGAGGCCGTGCGGCATAGTGGTCAGGAGCAAGGGTTTTAGAGCCACACAGACCTGGCTTTAATCCTGACTGACTGCCGTTAACCAGCCATCATGTGACTTTTGGCAAATTATTTATCTTTGCTGAGTCTTAATTTATTTTCTGTAAAATGGGTTTGTAATGACTAAATGAGATAAAGCATAGAAAACAGTTGGCCCAGCACATGCAGTAAGGGCTCAACACCTGTAGCTGTTTCTATGATGAAGACGATTGCTGTCATCATTGATACAGCTGACTTCACACAACTCCCTTCCCGTTTTGGGGATACGGGTAGCTTCACACTAGGGTGACTGGGCTGTTCCCTGCAGGTCACCTGCCTGTGAAACTGCCTGACTACAACAACCGCCTGAGAGTACTGGTTGCCACCTATGTGACCTTCAGTCCCAATGGCACAGAGCTGCTGGTCAACATGGGAGGGGAACAGGTACGTATGGCTGTCCCAGCTGGCTGTGCTCCACCGCTGCCTCGTACCCAGCGGCCAGGCTGTGTACCTCGTGTCCACTGCCACGAGGTAGACAAGAAGCCATATTATAATACATGACATTGTAGGGAATTGTGGGCGTGATATGGCATCATTGGAATTCCCAGAGAGGTTCCCTAGCCTGGTCTTTTTTCTTGAGCATAAGTTTTAGAACCGACAGACCTTCCTTCAAAGACTGACCTTCTGTTTACCATCTCTGTCCTGTGACTTTGAACAGGTCTCTTCATTTTTCTGAGCTTTGGTTTCCTCCGAGGAGAAGATCCCAGGGTTCAGAGCACGCAGCCAGGCTGTGGTTTAGGGGCCAGCTTTGAGAAGTGTTCTTTGATAATGCCAGGCTGCTAAACCTTCTGTTTGCATGTTCTCAGTCAGGAGATTTATTAAGCCTTGCATAAATTAATTTATTCTACAAACACTCACTGAGCACATACTCTGGGACTAACATTATCATAAACATGAGGGAGACGAATGCGAAATATAATCCATCCCAGACTAACAGGGAAGACACGGCAAGTGAAACAGTAGATGACATTTTAAGGTAAAGTGTGGTTTTGTACACAGGAAATGGGAGGGAGAATAGGTGAGCGCCTCCGTTCAGAACAGGGCTCTGGCTTCAGATCGCTGAGCCATCCCCTGGCCTGAAGGTAGCAGAGGGATAAGTGGAGAGGCATACAGACTCAGTTTGGGGTCCTGGCTGTGCCACATGCTGCTTTTATGGCCCTGGATAAATGAGACTCTGAGCATACATTTCTTCATCTGCAAAGAGGGTGATGATAATAGTACCTCTTCCTGGGGTGGTTTCTAGGATGAAATGCAATAAGTCATATAAAACACTAAGCGGAGTTCCTGGAGCAAAGTAAGAATTCGATAAATGTTATGTAATAATAGATACTATTTACCAAGGGAAGTAACTAGCAGTGTTCTTTTAGGCAAATTGCTTCTCTTCTCTGAGGCTTTCGTTTTCCCATCTGTAAAACGAGACTTTTCGCTTAGTGACCTCTGAGGACCTTTTTGACTTAAACATGTGATTCTAATTAATGACAGTATTTCAGGCAGCCCACCCTGGGGGTCAGGAACTGGGAAGATGCTCCTGTCTGAGGTTTGCTCCATAGAAAGCTCTCCTGGCCTTGCTCGATCGTTGCCTGTGTTCCTGAGGGCCGCCCAGGCCTTGCTCAGCCACATTCCCACCTCACAGACTCCATCTTTTTTCTCGACCCCTCCACTCTAGGTCTATTTGTTTGACCTGACTTACAAGCAGCGGCCGTACACCTTCCTCTTGCCTAGAAAATGCCACTCCTCAGGGGGTAAGTTCTCCCTTAGCGTGGCCGTTAGGGCATCTCTGCTGGAGAGCTTGAGTGTGTGCCACCTCTACTGAGAAACCTGCCCCTTACCTTGGGCTGTGGCTGTGATCCTCCAAAAGGAGTAGATTCTCTGAAATGCACTGTCTGTACAGTAAGAAGGAAAATAACAGTAGGTCACAGAGATCTGTCAGAGGGATTTGTATCATAGCCCTTTTCACTTCCCTCTGAAAAGGCAGGTTCTTTCCATAGCTTGGCTCTTGAGGACCTGAAGTAGTTGCCCTCCCCTTATCATCCTGGATCCGTCTCCTTGCTGACTTCTACCTGGGGCCTAAAATTGATTTAGGCACCACCCCCACCCCCTACCCCAACCCCAGCCCCAGCTAAGGGTAATGCCAAGTTGAAGCTGTGTCCCTCTTCAGCCAGCAGAGGGCGCACAGACTTTTCTTTATGCCCTTGCCTGCCGGTCTGCCAGAACTTGCTTTTGGGAATGGATCTTACCCTGGGAGGATGGCCCCACAATGGAACCGTCAGACCCTGTGATGGAAGCTGGAGGGCTGCCAAGGAGAAATGAGGACCTCTTCCTGAGTTGTTGCTGTTCCTTTCTCCCCATCCCCTGCCAGAAGTTCAGAATGGCAAGACGTCCACCAATGGTGTGTCCAATGGTGTGTCCAATGGCCTGCACCTTCACAGCAACGGCTTCCGGCTGCCGGAGAGTCGGGGACATGTCAGGTGAGGCCAGCCTCACTTGCCCAGCCCTCCCAAACCCAATTACATCTTATGGATTGGAGGGAGGGACATGTCTTACAAACCTTCACCCTGACTCCCACCCAGGCATACACCCCAGAGTCGGGGCTGGGATAGAGAGGTTTCCGGAGGTTGGCTAGTAGTTCCGATGCCACTCCTCCCCGGTAGTGCTTCAGTCGTGCTCAGACTGAAGCTCTGGTCCCTCGAAACCGGTGCCATGGTCAGGACCCAGAGGCTAACTGCCTCGTATCACGGAGCCCCCTCCTAAAGGGGTTCCACACAGATGGGTCTCTCCCTTTATATTTTTCTCCACCCCATAGCATCTTTGGGCCCCTGTTCTCTGCCAGGCCCTGTGCTGTGCTTTGGATACAGAGGGGCTCAAATCCTCTAGCCCTTGAGAGAAACAGAATCCTCTCTAGAGAGATCCATGGGAGGGACTTGAGTGGTTCACAGGTTCAGCTCAGCATGGAGGTAGATGGTATCAGCTCCTATCATGCCCAGAAGTTTGGTTAAGAATTGCCTTAAACCTGCCCAGGATAACTTCCTTTCTACCTCTCTGTTTTTCGCTGGCTCAGAGTATCAGTAATTGTACCCATTACCTATACAGAAACCCAGGCCAAGGATAGGAGTGGTACCCTCTTCTAGATGACAGTGCAGATACCAAGGGCCGAGAAAACCTGGGTGACCCTCAGGCAGGGCTATGGATTTCCAGAGGGACTGCTCTGACCTTCTTTGGCTGGCCTGACTTCGCTCTGCTTCTCACCTAGCCCCCAGGTAGAGCTGCCCCCCTACCTGGAGCGTGTGAAACAGCAAGCCAATGAGGCTTTTGCCTGCCAGCAGTGGACCCAGGCCATTCAGCTTTACAGCAAGGCCGTGCAGAGGGCCCCTCACAACGCCATGCTCTATGGGAATCGAGCTGCTGCCTACATGAAACGCAAGTGGTGAGTGGGCCTGGGCCAGGGCGGAGGGTGAAGGCTGTGCACCCGGTGGAGCCAAGCTGCTGAGGCATCCAGGGAAGGTGGCAGTGATGTCCTGCAGCCTCTTAGGGCTTCTTAGGCCCAGGCCTCTTCTCTGCACCTCCAGGCTGGTGGTGCACACGCACCTGACCCTCTAGTCAGGAAGTCTCAAGCACCAAGGAAGCTAACAGTTAAGTGGAACATGTTCACAAGTAGCTTCCACAGAGTGCTTTGTTACAAGGTGCTATGGCCAGTGGGGAAGTAGGGAGCTGAGAGAATGGTTAATCCCAACTGTTGGAGAATCGGGCCTTGAATTAGACTTTGAAGGAGCAGCGGAATCCTGCTAGATGGAAATGAGGCATTTGGTGAATACAGTTAGTATTTGTTTGAAATGATTCTGCGGCTCCTTGACCTTGGGGAGTGCTTTCCTGTGCTCTTAGACCCTTTGGACCAAGCACAAACGAGATCCCAGTGATCTGAAGCTGGCTGTGGGTCATGCTGGGTTATAGTGGCTAGTGGTAAAGCAGTAGGTCCATATCCTGAAGAACCCTTTATCTTTGGGGAGCATCAGGGCCCCCAGCCCTGCTGCCTGCAGCACCAGCAGGCAAGCAGACAGGCAGACCCCATCCCCCAGTCAGGGCCAGGACTAGAGATGGATAGAGCTGGGCCCGCAGCCATTTCTGCTCCGTCTGGCATCCGTCGGCTCTGCCCAGACAGACAGGCCAGCTGGTGTGCCATCGTCTGGCTGCAACTAGGCAGGCCAGAGAGAGAATCTTAAGAAACCCACCCAAGTCAGCAGGATGGTAGATGGGGGTTTGGGAAGATGCTACCCCCACAGGCCTTAGCTCAGGCACCAGGAGTTTGCCAAGGGCTCAGATGGCAGCCAAACCCAGGAGATGACAGTTTGGTTTTCCTGAGGTGTTTTGCCTCCCTGTCCCAGCAGCTGGGTAGGTCCCCATCCAGGCTCTAGGCTGAGAGCTGTATCACTCCTGCATTCTTGCTAAGAGAGGCCGATGAATTCCCAATCCATGGGTGCCCTCAACACGTTTTCTGAGCTCTCACTGTGTGCTAGGGACACACAGTTCTGTCACTCAGGGTGCTCCGGAGCACCCCAGCCTCTGGACGGGGGATGAAGACATGGACGTGGTTCATCGTGGAAGAGGCAGGAAGCAGTAGGTCCTTGAATGGTCAGGTGAAGTGCTGACTGTTCAGAGAAAAGTTGGGTCGCTTTAGTGCAAGATCAGTCAGGGAAGCTTCAGGAAGGTGTGGTGCTGGATGGGCTCTCAGTGTGGGCAGGCTTAGACAAGGAGCTGAAAAAAGGAGGGGACTGTGGGGGAAGGACATTCCCAGGGAGATGAAATGCTGTGAACAAAGGCGTGGGGGTGGGGGACTGACTGAAGAGCTTGTTTGCAGAACAACAAATCCATTTGGCTGGAGCAGAGGGTTCGGGAAAGGACTGGCAGGAGATGAGTCTGAGAGGTAGCCTGGGGCCGGCCTGGGAAGGACTTGGAATGCAGAGCGGTGGCAGCGTTTTGGCCTCGATTCAGTGGATGATGGGCAGCTACTGAAGAGTTTTGAGCGGGAGAGGGATATGCTGAGGGCTGTCCTTTCAGGGAGATTGATCTGGCAGTGAGTCTGGATGGGTGAGCCCTGGGGCCAGCCTCCTCTCCCCTCATCCCCACATGCCTGCCAGTGACCCCTAGAATGTCACATTCTGTCCCAGGCGAGTCTCCCCAGGGCTGCCATCTGCTCCTGGAGGCAGTGGGAGATGTCACCCTCTGGCTCCTGGCTGGGCTCTGGTCTGGCTGTCCCCAGGAGCTCTGAGGGGCACCTTGCAGGCGGTAATTGGGTTTCCAAACAGCGCCTGCTCCCTCATCACAGCCACTCATCTTGACACAGGCTACACCATGGAAGCACTCAGCCTCCCGCCTGCCCCCACACTGGCTGAGCTGCTTGCTCCTGACCTGAGCATGGCTGCTTCAAGGGCTGGGTGCTCCCTCTGAGTGCCGCAGGAGAGGAGGGTCAGTGGGAGATTTCCCTGTCCAGCATGCCTTGGCCCTGTCAGGAGGGCTGTGAGCTGTGCCTTGGTGGAGGGGCCACCAGCTCTGGGGAGTGCTGCTTGGCACAGTTGGGTCTTAGCCCAGCAGGCAAAAAACAGCTCCCAAAGGAGAAGTGGCTCCTATGACCCGTCTGGCTCTCCAGATGAGAGGTGGGAAGCAAGCTATGGGTGCTGGGAAGCTGTGTGTTTTATATTTTAGCAGCTCGGAGGAGGGTCTCTTCCTTTGCCCCTTCCCTGCTTCCACCCCCACAAAAAAATATTCCTGCTTCTCTTCATGCATGCTTCAGGAAGTGGGAGAAGTGGGGGGGGGGGGCGATTTGGAGCTCCTGGCGTGCACGCTCCCCCCTCGCCATCAGCTTCCAGAGAGCTGACTCTGCCAGTCTGTCAGGCCCCATCCTCCAGCCCCGGGAGGTAGAGGCCACAGCTGCTGTGGATCAGTCAGCCAGGACAGAGGGGGGCCTGGCTGAGAGCTTGCTGCCTGCTGGTCAAACCCTGAATCCCCAGCCTGGCACTTCTGGCTTCCCCAGACCACAGAACTGTCCTTGAGGGCCCCCTGCCTCGGACATAGCTTTGAAGGCCAGTCAGGGGGATTTGAGGAGGTGGATGGAGGAAGAGAGAAGGAGGGCTTGGGGAGCCTGAGGTGGGCAAGATGCCAGGCCTTCTGCTGCAGAGCTGCGGGTACCTGGGGGTGAGTGGGTATGCAGTTGCATACTATGTCCAGCAGAGGGCAGCCGGACACTGGTTTTTGCCACACACCCACCTCCCACCCCACCCCCAAGACCTCAGGGTTCCTAACTTGCCTCCTTAATGTACTCTTTCTCCTGGGGAGCAAGGCCTTGGCTGAGCCAGGATTCTCTTCATCCCCAAGTATGCTCTCTCTGAGATCCATCAGAGGTGGGCTGGGGTGGCCACAGGAAGCAGAGACTGAGTGGGGACACCTCGCTTGCCATGTGGCCCCACCTCCAAGCCACACTCTCCTGTCTTCTCCCAGGGATGGTGACCACTACGATGCCCTAAGGGACTGCCTCAAGGCCATCTCCCTAAACCCATGCCATCTGAAGGCACACTTCCGCCTGGCCCGCTGCCTTTTTGAGCTCAAGTACGTGGCTGAGGCCCTGGAGTGCCTGGATGACTTCAAAGGGAAATTCCCGGAGCAGGCCCACAGCAGCGCTTGTGACGCATTGGGCCGCGACATCACAGCCGCCCTCTTCTCCAAAAACGATGGTGGTGAGTGGGTACTGAGGAGGGGCTGCTGGCACTCTGTCTATTTGAAGGGCTACATGACATTCTGGAGAGGATATGGTCCTGGGATTGGAGAGGCCTGGGTTTGGATGCTGATTCAGAAACCATGTGACCTTGAGAGAGTCACTTGGTCTCTTTGAGACTCTTCCTGATCTGAAAAGGGGGAGTGATAGCACCTTCCATTCCGAGTTTCTATTGAGGATTAGCAGTAGCCTGTTTAAAACACCTGGTGTAGTGCCCAGGACTCAGGATACGAGTAAGGCGAACCCAGGCAGGCCATGCGGCTCACAGGGTATAACCCCCTCACAGACCTGGGCCGCTCCGTGGTGCATCTCAGTGAGGCGCAGCAGCTGGGGTTGTGCTTGTTCCGGTTGGCACACATGCAGCACAGGGCAGTAGACATGCCTCAGGTATGGGGTGTGGAGCCTCAGGTTCCAATCTCAGCTCTGCCACCTAGTGACCATGTGACCTTGGGCAAAGCACAGCCTCTCTGAACCCACTGCCTTAGCTGCACAGAGAGCATTCAAAGCCCTTCCCAGCTCACCTTGGTAGCTTTGGAGAGCAAGCTGGGTGATTATAGTGTGGTCTATGAGCATAAAAAGTGAGCTTACTGCAAGAGACATGGACTCCCACCTCTCTCCTTTGCAATTCACTAACCATGTGATTGAGTCATTTGTTGGAAGTTATGAAGCACCTACCATGTGCCAGGCATGTGCTGAGTCGTGAGAATACAACTGTGAACAAGTCAGCTGGGATTTCTGTATTCATGGAGTGTACAGCCTAGTGAAGGAACCAAGTGATGAACAAGAAACAAAGGGTGTGACAAGTGCCATGAGGACCTGATATGGTCTAAGTGTATGGGAAAGGACTTAATGGCAGTCTGGGGTTCCTGAGGAAGAGACATTTAAGCTGAGATCTCAAGGATGAGGAGGAAGATACAGAGTGTAGCTGTGGGAGGTGAAGAGTTCCTGGCATAGGGACCAGCACATGCAAAGGCCTTGAGGCGGGCAGGGAAAAGGCACTTTTAAGGCACTGAGAAAACTGGTGTGATTTTACCCAAGGCCATTAGCCCACCAGTGCCTCACTTGGGATCCATGATAACTTGTCTTCCGGAGAGGAAGGGCTTGGACTTTACTGCCTTCAGAGCTATGCATCTATTTAGAAAAATCGCCCCCTGAAGTCTCTCCTCGTTGTACTTTACCTCCCCTCTTTTCCTCTCCCCTCCACAGAAATAGACCTTGGATCTGTACATTCTTGGGGCTTGCAGACATTGTTCAGGGACCTGAGCCAAGGCCCTCCTGGCATCAGAGGTCTCCTCTTGAATATCCTCTTGGGCTGGGTCCAGAGATGCTTCTCCCCCACAGTCATTCCCAGTTTCCCAGGGTAGGGGTAGAGGCAGATATCCCTACATTGCTAGTTCTTGGACTGAAAACAGGGCCGAGGGTGGGGCACAGGTGGGGGAGGAGAGAGAGAGACTGGACTCACTTTTCCTTGCTCTCTGCCCCCAGAAGAGAAGAAGGGAGCTGGTGGTGGCGGCGGCCCAGTCCGCCTCCGCAGCACGAGCCGCAAGGACTCCATCTCAGAGGACGAGATGGTGCTGCGAGAACGAAGCTACGACTATCAGTTCCGCTACTGTGGCCACTGCAACACCACCACGGATATCAAGGAGGCCAATTTCTTTGGCAGGTCCGAGGCCCTGAAAAGGAGGAGGGCACAGCCTGGTTGGCAGCAGGGGTTGGGGGGCGTGGGGGCATAATGCTTTTAGAAAAGCCTCAAATCCCAGCTCTGCCTTTGTATCCTTGGGCAAATGGCTTCACCTCTGCGGGCCTCAGTTTCTTCATCTGTAAAATGAAACTAGCCACCCCCATTCATGGAGCCATAGGAGGACTAATGAGGTAATCCATAAAAACGTCCAGTGCAGTCCCTGGACTGTTGGTTCATCCTCCGCCCCCCGACCCTCTGTCTCCATGTGCCAGAGCTTGGTTTCTTTATCTGGGTGCTTGGAGCATCCTTCTGGGCGTATGAGGCAAGGGCCCTCAGAGGCTGGCCATCTTGGCACACCAATTGTGTGCCCAGAACTGTACCTCAGGTACTGAGAGAAAGAGCTGTGTCTCAGACACCATCACTCCCAACCCTCTTTTGTAGATGTTGCACTTCTTCAGGTGGGTAAGACACATGAACGTGGATCGAGAATCTCCACCAAGACCCCCCTAATTGTTAACGGTGTGTGAGGCAGGTGTTCTGTAGGAATGAGGGGTCTCCTAACTCCTCTAGAAAGGCTAGGATTACTGACGGAAGGCTTAGACACAGGTGTTCCCAAAGAAGTAAGAGACACAAGACCCGATCCTGGCACTCAAAGAGCTTAGGATGTACAGTAATACCTTGGTTTGCGAGTGTAATTCGTTCTGGAAACAAACTACTCGTGTTGCGAGACATTGCTCGTTTACCAAGTTAAAATGTATTAGAAATGTTTGCTCGTCTTGCGGAACACTCGCAAACCAAGTTACTCACAATCCAAGATTTTACTGAACTTTGGGGGAGAGTATCTTGAAGGGACCCAGGCAGTCCCTGACCCTGAGTTTAAGAGACCGGTAGAACGGTGACTAGGGCTCTGCAGTATGGAGAGGAATAGCATGTGCTGAGTCAAGTGAAGACCCCAGAGTTTGCGGGACTGGCGGCTCCAGAATTCCCTGCTCCCCGTTGCCCTGAGCCACACAGTCTCTTCTTGAGGCTGTAGGGCAGTACCCGACCTGACCTCCCTGCCCTTTGCCCCCCCGCCAGCAACGCTCAATACATCGTCAGTGGCTCTGACGATGGCTCCTTCTTCATCTGGGAAAAGGAGACCACCAACCTGGTCCGCGTGCTCCAGGGGGACGAGTCCATCGTCAACTGCCTGCAGCCGCACCCCAGCTACTGCTTCCTAGCCACCAGCGGCATCGACCCCGTTGTACGGCTCTGGAATCCCCGGCCAGAGGTGAGGGTGCAGACAAAGTGGCAGAAGCCAGACAGGGAGGAGGGTAGGGATGGGCCCTGCGCAAGGCCTCCTCCGGCAGAGACTGGGAGGGTCAGGAAGGGAAATGAGTCACAAGGAGGATAGCAGCTGCTAGGAGGAGTGAGCTCGCACTCGAGGGCCCAAGGATGCGTCAAGATGGGACCATTGAGTTCTGAAAGTTCCGAATGCAGGGAGCAGTTCCGGGGACAAGAGTTGGTATCTGCCTCCGAGGGGCATGTCTTTGAGCAGATGGGTCTCATACCGGACATAGTAACCAAGGACAGAGGTGCAGGAAGGAACCAGACCAGCTCCAGCATATGTCGTGAGACAGGACCTCAGACCCCCTAGGCGCCCTGCCCCCCCTAAACCAGCGTGGTGTGTCCCCCAGAAGCCCTGCAGAGGCTGGTCCTAGTCACACGGGAAGTATTCAGACTTTGGAGTCTGGTGGGCCTGTTTCAAATTTGGTCCCTTCACTCACTGCCTGAGGGACTTAACCACCTCTGACTCAGGTTTTTATCGCCTCTGCATTGGATGATAAAAGGTTGCTTGGAGGATTGAAGAAGTGATGGCTGTGCAGTGTCCGGCCCACAGGGGCACTTAGGACAGTGTAGTCCTTTCACTCCCTGGGTGGGTAGCCAGGTGGGCCTGCCTGACGCCTCCTGTGCCCTCTGCCCCACCTCCTCCCTCTTCCCAGCTGGCAAAACAGAAGGCGAGTGGTGTATCTAATTCCAAAGGCAATTTGCTGCGAATTTTAAAGAGATCCTACAGGCCCTTCCTGAGGGAGAGGAAAAGAAGGATAAAGGAAGGGGTGTTGGGAGTGGCAACAGCAAAGAGGGGGGTGGGGGAATTGTGTCTGCAGCCCCTCACCCCAGGTATCCAGTACGTGTGCCCAACATATGCTGGTGTGTGTCCTCCCTCACATATGCCATGCCTGGGTCCCCTGTATACGGGTCCTGATGTGGTATGTCCCCATCATTTCCCGGTGCGGCCTGGTGTGTGTATTTCCCCCAATATCTATCCCAGCATGTGTATCCCTGACATATATCCCAGGGTGTTATATCCCCTCCCAGTGTGTATTACCCTGGGGCCCCCGTGTGGTGTGTGGTTTCCCTCACATATGGCCTGGGGAGGGGGGTACCCCGGGCATAGCCCAGTATGTGTGTTCGTTCCCTCTACCCATGTACACATATGGATAAACCGATATAAACCCACATACAGCTGGTGTTCACATCCCCCTCCATATGTACAGTTCAGTCTGTGTGTGTCCCCCTCACGTATATCCCAGAAGTATGTGTGCCTCCCCCCACAGAGTGAAGACCTCACAGGCCGTGTCGTAGAGGACATGGAGGGTGCTTCTCAGGCCAACCAGCGGCGCATGAATGCTGACCCGTTGGAGGTGATGCTGCTCAACATGGGCTACCGGATCACAGGCCTGAGCAGCGGGGGTGCTGGGGCCTCCGATGACGAGGACAGCTCTGAGGGCCAGGTGCAGTGCCGGCCCAGCTAGACCCTCCTAGCCCTCATCCCCAGCCCCTGCGACTGGCTGGACCCTCCGTCCTGGGCAGGAGGTCAGGGGGTTCTGTTTTGGTTTGTCTCCTCCCCCACCCCATTTTTTTCATTTCCCCTGTTTTGTTTGTTAGTTTGGCATTGGGGTGGGGGTTGCTAAAACTTGCAGGCTTTCAGACTTTTAGGCAGATTGCCCCTTGACTGAGCCCAGTCCCGAGCAGAAGAACAGGAGGGGAAGGCCCTTCGTAGGCCACTCCCCTCCTGCTTCCCTGCTTCCGGGTCCCTGCAGGGCTCTGGCCTGCCTCAGGTGGGGAGGCCAGGACTGAAGCTGCCTTCAAGGACTGCCCTACCTTTCAGTCGGCAGCAGGAAGGGGAGTGGCATTCCCAGGCGTAAGGGCTAGCCTCGACCTGTTGCCACTCTTGCTCTCTGATTGGCAAGGCTAACTCCCCTGTGGTCTTCAGGGAAGGTTCTAGAAAAGGATGGGGTCCCACCATCCCTTCAGAGCCACTGTGTCAGGGTGGAGGAAAAGGAAGGATGGGAGCCCTGGCGTGGGCAGGGCCAGGCCACGGCCTGGCTGCAGCGCGGCCTCCTCCCCAAGCCGCCTCTGGGGGCTCAGCCTTTCCTGGGCCCTGGCAGAGGGTGGGGCACCGCACCATACCCCACCCACCCGTGCCAGCCAGCCCCTACAGCCACTTTCCTCTCTCAGGCGCTCCTGGCCTCACTGTGACCTTTCTGCCAGAGCTCCCAGCCAGGCCTCCTCTTGCTGAGGTGGCGCTCCCTGCTAAGGGCCCTTTTCGCCCTTTCTGTCCTCCCTCCCACCCCACAAGCAGAGCCGCCACAAAGACCAAAGAAGTGATGGCTTTTCTCTGTCCCCTGCTGCTCTGGGGGGGAGGAGGGTGAGTCTCCTGAGCCACTTAGATGGGAAAGTCCCTAACTCAGCCCCCTCCCGCCTCAGCTTTACACTGGATGCAGCGGTCACCCCACCACTCACCAGGCCCCCCTCTGCCCCCGTGGCTCTCAGCTCAGGAGCTGCTCCTGGTAGTTGGTTCATCCTTCCTCCCGTCTCCCCCCCTCACTGCTTACTTGGCTCCAGCCCTCCAGCTGCAGCCTCTGGGGAGAAGCAGCCTCCCTTCTTCTTTTTCTCCCTCCCTCCTTCCTTCCGCCCTGTCTCTGCCAGGTGCCTCCTCTCAGTCAGGCTTCAGAGCAGCCCTGGAGACAGGAGGGCCATGTTAAAAGCTTTTTCACAGTTTTAAGAAGACAGAGGGGTGAGGATAGTGGTGGGGGGTCTGGCACCATCTCGTCATTGCTTTAATCCCAGCAACACAGGTGGCAGCTTCTCCCCCTTCCTCCCCACCCCAGTCCCTCTTCCCACCCCTCTTTTCTCGCTTGGTAATGAAGTATATTTATTGGTGAAGGAAACAGCTGCTGCTGCTTCTCCTGCTGCTGGGACTTGCTCCCCTGTCTCTTCTCCGTGACCTTTCTCTAGCCAGGGAGGGGAGAGCCGGAGCATTGGGGCTGGGCCTTGGGGCCCAAGGACCAGCAGGGGCCCCTTTGCTTTCCTGTGTTCGAGCTGCCCGCCATTTCCTCTCTCCCTGCCTCCCGCCCCCTGCCTGTCCAGCCCAAGCCCTGCAGTGTGGAGAGACACATAAGCCTTACTGTCCTCTGGGGGCAGGAGCCGAGCCTTTTTGTTGCTCCGCTCCCAGGAGAGTGAGGGTGACGCAATTGATTAAAACCGTTTTGTTCTAGGTGTGGCTGGTGGCATTTGTGGGGTGCAAATGGGTCTTGGGTCCAAAGTGAGGGTACCCAACCCCTCACCTTTGTAGTTGTGTGACTTGGAGTAACCACATCTCTACCAGGCAGAACGCGGCCTGCCTTAGAAGGGTCCCTGTGAGCGGCAGCCTCCCAGCCTAGCAGGACTGAGTCCAGATCCCAGCACTGGTGGCTGTGACTTACACTAATTAGCCTTTACTCCCCAGGCTGTTTTCTCATCTATATAATAAGGAGGTCGGGGTCTTAGTGGTTTTTCAAACTTTTAAATCAGAACCCAAATAAGAAATGTACATTTCATATTGTGACTCAAGATATCTATACTTATTTGTATGTATATAATGAACATAAGTTTTACACAATAATACTCTTGCTATACGCAATGTGTGTTCTATTTACCATTCTCTTAAGGAGGAAGAATGCTGGTTACCACCCACTAAATTGATTCCACAACCTGTAGTTTTCTTATATGTCCTGGATTCGAGGATTTCTTAGACCAAAGGTTCCCAGACTTTCTCAGCTCACAGCCCATCCCTGTGATGGGCTCAGCTCACAGCCCAAAGTTAGTGTCTCAGTAACTTTTTTCATGGAGCCCCGAAGCCAAAAGAAATACCTCACAGTTCAATTTATTAAGTGGTTAAACCCAACTCTTTTAATAAGAATTTATGTCCTAAGTCATCACTTAAATGAGAAGAAACAATATTTTTATTTCTTTCTTAAAGAACTACAGTAACAAATGGGATCTGTGTGCTTGTTGGGCACTGAAAAACATGTCCAACTTTCTAATCAGATTGGAAACCAGCACCCTCATTTTCTGTTCCATATTGACTCATTTGCTTTTTATCACAGCAACCACTAAAAACACAGCTTCTCAAAGATGGCGTAATCAAAGGAACGTAGTGCAACCTAATGATGAAACGTTGAACTACCTTGAGCTAGTTCTCTCAGTAGCCAACAGATGTTGAATATCTATCAAATTTAAAATATCCTACTGTGCCCCCTATGAATTTGCTGTGGCACCCTAAGGTGCCTTGATGCACAGTTTGGGAATTGTGTTTCAGTACCGTGGGAATGGTAGTTTCAGTACTGAAACTTTGTGATTCTTCTGTTTACATTTGGAAAGAACCAGGCTGGGACCAGCAGGATATGCTTGGTTTAGTGCAGGAGACAGACAGGAAAGGAGTGCTGCCAGAAGCACAATAGGTGGTGTTACATGCAGGTGCTGTGGGCTGGTGTCATTCCTCTGTTCCTAAATTGAAGTCTGCAGAAGCTTTTTCAAAACATTTGCAGATTAGGCAAAGGAGGGACAATGTTCCAGGCCAAGAGTCCTGCAAAGTCCCAGATCCCTCACAAAGTGTAAGTGATTCAGTTCTGCTGCATTGCAGAGGGTGGGGTGGCCCATGGATTGAAGGGGCACCCAAATAGTGGAGGACTCTGTGCTTGGTCAGAGACTGTAGGCTTGGCTTGATCCTGTAAGCAAGGAGGAGCCATTGGAAGACTTCACCAAGGGCTCCTTTTCATTTGCAGTTAGTACTCCCTTTTTTTCCCTTTCTTTTCTTTTTTTTTTTAAAAAGATTTTTATGGGGAAGGGGAACATTCTGTTTCTCCAGGACCCATCAGCTCCAAGTCAAGTTGTTGGCCTTCAATCTTAGTTGTGGAGGGTGCAGCTCAGCTCCAAGTCCAGTTGCCATTTTCAGTCTATTTGCGGGGGGAGGGCAGGGGGGGAGGGGGCGCAGCCCACCATCGTATGCGGGAGTTGAACTGGCAGCCTTGTTCTGAGCACACGCTCTAACCAACTGAGCCATCCGGCCACCCATGCTCAGCTCAAGGTGCCGTGTTCAATCTTAGTTGTGGGGGTGCACAGCCCACCATCCCATGTGGAGTTGAACTGGCAACTTTGTTGTTAAGAGCATGCGCTCTCACCAGCTGAGCCATCTGGCTGCCCATTGACAGCTCAGTGGCAGCTCAGCTCAGGCGCAGCTCACTGGCCCATGTGGGAATTGAACCAGCAACCCTGTTGCTCAGCGCTCACACTCTAACCAACTGAGCCACCCGACTAACCCCCCTTTTTTTTCTTTTTAATTAATAGATTTTATTTTTCGAGCAGTTTTAGGCTTCCAGAAAATTGAGCAGATAGTACAGAGCAGAGCGTCCCAGATACTCCCTCTCTCCCTGGCTCATTTCCCCCTATTATTAACATCTTGCATTAGTGTGGTACATGTTACAGTTAATGAATCAATATTGATGCATTAGTATTAACTAAAGGCCATAGTTTACATTAGGGTTCACTCTTTGTATTGTACAGTTCTGTGAGTTTTGACAAATGCATAATGTCATGTATCCACCATTACAGTATCATACAGAATAGTTCACTGCCCTAAAAATCCTCTGTGCTCCACCTAGTCAGCCTTCATCAGCATTCCCCCCCAAAAAAAGTACTTAGGATTAAATCTGACAAAATATGTACAAGATCTATATGAGGAAAACTACAAAACTTTGATGAAAAAAATCAAAATAAATGAAGAGCTATTCCATGCTCATGGATAGGAAGACTCAGCATTATTAAGATGTCATTTCTTCCCAACTTGATCTATAACTTCAGTGAAATCCCAATCAAAATCCCAGCAAGTTATTTTGTGAATATCGGCAAATTGATTTTTAAGTTTATACAGAGAGGCAAAAGACCGAGAATAGCTGACACAAATAACAGAGTCAAAGAAGAACAAAGTTGTAGGATTAATGTTACCGGACCTCAAGACTTACCATAAAGCCACAATAATCAAGACAGTGTGGTCTTGACAAAGGAACAGACAAATAGATCAGTGGAATGACTAGAGAACCCAGAAGTAGATCCACACAAATATCGTCAATTGATCTTTGACAAAGAAGCAAAGTCAATTCAATGTAGAAAGGATAATCTTTTCAACAAGTTGTGCTGGAACAACTGGACATTTACATGCAAAAAAAAATGAGTCTAAACACTGACACTACACCACTCACAATAGTTAACTCAAAATGGATCATAGACCTAAATGTAAAACACAAAGCGATAAAACTTCTAGAAGATAAACAGGAGAAAACCTAGGTGACCTTGGGTTTGCAATGAGTTTTTAGATACAACATGAAAAGCACAATCCATGGGGGGGGGGGGAATTGTTAAGTTGGACTTCATTAAAAACCTGCTCTATGTCTAAAAAAGCACTTCATCTAGAAAAAATTACTTCTAGGAAATCACTGTTAAGAGAATGAAAAAGACAAGGACTGAGAAAATATTTGCAAAATATACCAAATAAAAAACTTGTATCCAAAATATACAAAGAACTCAACAATATGAAAACAGCCCAATTTAAAGGACAAAAGATCTGAATGGGCACCTTGCAAAGAGGATATACAGGTGACTAATAAACATATGAAAAGATGCTCAGCCATTATGTCATTAGGGAATTGCAAATTAAATCAACAATGAAATACTACTACACACCTATTAGGATGGCTGGAATCCAGGAAACTGACAACACCAAATGTTGGCAAGGATGTGGAGCAACAGGAACTTTCATTCATTGCTGGGGGGAATGCAAAATGGTATGGCCACTTTGGAAGACAGGTTGGCAGCTTCTTACAAAGTGAAATATAGCCTTACCATAGGATCCAGCAGTCGCTCCCTTAGTATTTACCTAAATGAACTGAAAATTTAACTCCACACTAAAACCTACTACGCGAATGTTTACAGCAGCTTTATTCCTAACTGCCAAAACCTGGAAGCAACCAAGAAGTCCTTCAAAAGGTAAATAGATAAATTGTGGTACTGCCATACAATGGAATATTATTTAATGATAAAAAAGAAATGAGCTCTCAAGCCACAGAAACATGGAGAAAACTTAAATGTAGATTGCTTAGTGAAAGAAGCCAGTCTGAAAGCCACACTGTATGATTCCCACTATGACATTCTGGAAAAGGCAAAACTATAAAGACAGTGAAAAGATCCGCGGTGCTCCCTTTCTGATGTGCTTCCACACGCGTGACTCATCCAAAGCACTCACCAGCCATGCTGCTAGCGAGTCTGGTGCTCTGATAAACTCACACAGTGAGTGTATAGCAAAACAGACATTAGAATTGGGACCCCTGTGCTTGTGGTGGGTAGGTGTGGCCCCAGAGGCCTGCGGCTGGCAGTCTTTATGCTTAGGAGCACGTGTTTGCAGAACTTAAAAGGCAATGAGAGATCATCTAGCTTAGAGGTTCTTAGCCCTGGCTATACATCAGAATCACCCAGAATACCTTAAAAACTACCCCTGCTCTACCTCAGAGAGTCTGTTTTAATTGGTCTGAGGTGGGGCCCAGGCATCCATCCATTGTTTTAAGCATCCGAGATTCATTCTAATTACCACCACAGCTGAGACCCACTGATTTAGTTCTATCCCCATATTGTACAAATAGGGACAGTGAGTTTCAAAGGGGCAAAAAAAGGGTGGGCTGCCTAAGGACCCCCAGTGAACTAGAAACAAAACCAGGACTGGATCCCAAATGAGTCTTGGTCCAATTCCTTAAAAATCGTTTTCTTATTTAATGTCATGATACTTTTTGAGCTCCTCCTACGTGTCTGGCTCTGGCTTAATGAAAATGCACACAACAGACCTGCCCTCCTGGGAGCGTCCACCATATCTGGAAGATGGGAAATAGCAAATACGGGGGTTGTGCATGGTCCCTGCACATTGGATTTCACTGGGAACTGTGAGTCCTCCCCCATACATTCTGCCATCTAGTGCCCTGCTGTGTGCCAGGCTCTGTCTGGCAGGGGAGGCGGACAGGAGGAAGGCATTCTGATGGACACAATGGCAGGCATGAGGCTCTCTATTGTTTGGCCTTGTTCTTCTGTCTCCTGCTCCCGAGCCATTCCTGTTTTTATATACAAATAGGTCTTGGTCCTAATTAGGCCATAGTTTGCACCTATCTTATGTTGATTTACACAATCTCAGGCTGGCCTCCTCACTTTTTTTTTAAGATTTTATTGGGGAATTGGGTAAGTGGAACAGCCAAGTTGTTGTCCTTCAATCTTAGTTGTGGAGGGCACAGCAAGCTCAGCTCCAAGTCCAGCCGCCATCCGGCCACCCGTCAGCAGCTTACAGCTGCTCAGCTCAGAGTGCTGTGTTCAATCTTAGTCGTGGGTGGGCACAGCCCACCATCCCATGCAGAAGTCAAACCGGAAACCTTGTTGCTAAGAGCGTATGCTTTCACCAGCTGAGCCATCCTGCCACCTATTGGCAACTCAGCAGCAGCTCAGCTCAGGTGCAGCTCACTGGCCCATGTGGGAATCGAACCAGCAACCCTGTTGCTCAGAACTCACACTCTTAACCAACTGAGCCACACAGCTGGCCCTCCTCACTCTTTAATGGCCCTAAATGAGGTCACCAGCAGAAGCAGTTCAGGGTGAAGGTTCAGAACCCCAGCTCTGCCTAATACATGCTGAGACCTCAGGAAAGTCTCTGAACCTCTCCGGACTCATTTCCTCATCGGTAAAATGGGTGTTATGATACCAGCTCTAGTTACTTCACCGCATTGTAAGGAGGTTCCAAATCACACTGAGATTATGCACATCAAAGTGCTTTTTGAGTCCTACAATGGTGGTGTGTGGTTTCAACTGCTATAATAGCTAACATTGAGTGTTTATTTTGGGCCAGGAACTGTTATTCACAAGACGTGAATTACCATTTCCCATTTTAGAGATGAGGAAACTGATGCCCCGACAGGTTCAATTACTTTCCTAAGGTATGACAATTGCTGACAGGGATTCAACCCCTGCGCTTGCTGGCTCACTCATAAGTTCACCTGTTTAATCATGGTGCTCTACTGCCCACCTGGGAGTAAGAGACTTAGAGTCTGAGCTTAGTTTTTTGTTTCTGATAATCTTGGGTAAGTTTGCCCAGCTATAAAATGGAATGGAAAAGGAAGTCATTTTGTAAACTCCGATGTCTAAAGGGTCAGAGGGTCTGTTTTCAGGTGGTCCCCTCCTCACCACAAGAAGGTTTAGAGCCATGCTGGAAGACAGTTCGGGGCTTCATGGAGAGAACGCCAGTCTCCAGGAGCCAGAGAAGGCAATGAACGGAACAGAGCAGAAAGGCTGCACGAGAGAGGACACTGCCCTCCCACACAACACACACACTACATTACACCCAGCAGTTCCTCCAACCTGCAGCGGTGATCGCCCTGTCTCAGCCCTGCTGCCTGGGTTATTGATTGAGGTGATTCTTCCCCAGAGCCTTAAAGGAGACCATCTATGGTCAACAGATAGCTCCAGTGACATTCCCTAAGCACTTCCTATCTGCCGGGTGCTGTGCTGAATACAGGGGCCTATAGATCCAGTCAGTCCCTTTCTCAAGGAGTTCAGTCTCCTGGGGGAGACAGACATGTAAACAGCTAATGCTAATGCAAGTACACATGAATATTCAATAGGTGGAAACACAGCCTCCGTGCTCTGGGAGCAAAGAGGGAGCATGTGCCAGAAACCTTGAAAGTGGTGAAGAGAGTAAGGGAAGGGCATTCTGTTGAAGGAACAGTGTGAGCAAAGACGTGAGGTATGCAGTGCAGAGCTCCATTCTCTCAAAGGCAGACAGCACAGTGAGGTTAGGTCCTGAGAGACACAGTGACAGATGAGGCTGGAAAAGAAGGCTGGGGTTTGGGGCCAGACCACAGGGGCCTTGAATGCCAGGATGAGGAGTGAAATGGCCTGAAGGAGGTCATCCGTGAGCCCCAGGGATTCATACATGGGGCCAATTGAGGGGGTGCCCTGACTCCCACCAAGAGGACGTGCCCTGAGTTCACCCTTTGGACAAGCAACATCCTACCCTCGAAGCTTTCCCAGTTGGACAGTTCCAGCTCTGCCCTCCTTCCCTCCCCCAGCCATCCCTGTGAGTGGATCCAGATGGTCATTCCTATTTTAGGTCTCGGTGGTGTGTGTGTTGGGGGGAGGGGTAGCTATGAGCCCTATCAATCCTATCCTGAGCTCTCTGTTAGAGGAACTTCTTCCAGGACCCCGCTGTGATCTTGAGCCTGGAAGGAAGTGTTAGTCTTTGATGGAGATTTCCCATCTGTCTGTGGGTGATAGGGGTGGCAGCAGCAGAGGAGGCAAGGGCACAGGCCAGGGAGGTTTTTACATTGGGTGAGAGAATCAAGGTGATGTGTATGTGGTGGGGAACAAGACTGGGAGAGGGGCCCCAGAGGAGTAAGAGAAGGAACTGGCTTCTCCCCCTAGGTACCCGGCCCTCCTCATGTGCCTGCTTCTCACCCGCCTAGGCCAAGGGTAGGATGGTGCAGGCCATCGGGAAGGAAGCTAGGGCTCCCTGGTCAGACCCTATTCTTGAGCACCATGCCCACCAACCTCCATGGGCCCCTTAAAAGAGCTTGAGGCACTGAGAGGTAGCAGATGACAAGCTAGGTTCCTGCCCGTAGAATTTCTGTAGCCAGCATATGACACCAAGGTAATAAGTATTTGCCATTCATTCAGTTTAGCAAATATTTATTAAGCAAATGCTATGTGCCAGACACTACTAGGCACTGGGTTTACAGAAGTGAATGAGTTTCCAGCCTAGGGAGAGTCTAACAATACACAGCTACAAATGTGCTGTGAAGGAAAAGAACAGGGTGTTCCAAGGGAGATTAACAGGGGCTTTCTAGTTTAGATTGGAAGGCCAGGGAAGGGCTCTCTGAAAAAGTGACATTTAACATGAGACTTGAAGGATGTGTGGAAGCTAGCAAGTTAGGTGTTGGAGGCAGTCGGGGAAGGGGAGATTTCAATCAGAGGAGAACAATGTGCGCCAAGTTCCTGGGGTATGAAAGAGCATGGCACACGGGAAGAACTGAAAAAAGGCCAGGGTGGTTGTACCATGGTGAACAAATAAGAAAAGGGCATGGTCCAGATGCAGGGCCTTGTAAAACATGGTAGGATATTTGCGTTTTATTTGAAGTGCAATGGGAAGCCACGGAAGGTTGTCAGATTAAATGCAGCACTTAGGTTAGTTAGTACTACCAAATTTGTGGGAGGCCCTAAGAAAGACTTAGGTTGTTTATTCATCCATATACACAGTAAGTGTTTAAAGGGCACCCACCAGCCCTGTGCTAGAACTATGGTTTGACAGTGATGGTAGAGGAATGTCAAAGGCATAGACCTTCTTCGGAGCCTGTGATTCAGAAGAGATTAGACAGCAATAATGATTGAATAGATAAGTAATATAATTTATTCATTTAATAAACATATACTGCACACCTAATGTATCCCAAACCCTGGGCTAGATGCTGGTTGCTTCCCTGCAAGGATCACACACTACACATGCGTCACAGGAGAGGCACAAACGTACTCAAAGAATTTTGAGTGGGTTAGAATCATTTTCAGCTGTGCTATCTATGAGGTCTTTATAAAACATCCATTCAATCCTTCAATAAATCAATAAACATCTAATGGGCATCTGCTCTGAACTAGGAACTATGCTAGCTACTGAAATCAAGTTCTATGACAGAGACAGACACACACCCCGTCTCCCCCAAAGTGCATTAAAATATTAGGTGCTAAAAACAGGACAGCAGCCTTTCTGTAGATCAGCGTTGGGGGTTGGGGGGGGTGTAATTCAATGGAAAAAAAGACCTTTCCAAAAGGCATAGCTCCCACCTTCCTAAGTGGATTTGCCCATATCTCCCTCTGGCCTGATTTTTAGCTGCTGCCTTGCTTCTTGTCCCCCCATTCCCACTTTCCACCCCAGCGGATTCTATTTTCTTTGTCTATCTTGGCATCATTTAAAAAGCCCCAAGACTAGCCAGCAGCTGGCGTGAACTTTTGTGAGTTGCCATGAGCCTCCGTGAACAGCTGTCCAATGGCCGGCGAGCGACTGCCTGACCTGGGAAGAGCGCAATGATAATACCAACATGGGCCAGTGAAGCGATGTCCTCTACAACTAGATTGAAGAACAAAAGGACAGCAACTTGTCTGTTCCCCTTCCCCGATTCCCCAATAAAATCTTAAAAAAACAAACAAAAAACCCAAAGAATCCCAAGATTTGAGCCTGTCCTCTCTATATGGTTGTGTGTGATCTCAGACAATTACTTAACTTCCCAGAGCCTCAGTTTTCCCATTTGTACAGTGAAGAGATCGCATCACATCTAGATCTTGTGATTTACTCCGGCCAAGGTGATATTCACAGTCGTGCACACTGTGCTGGGCAAGGCCTTTCTTTACAAGGCTGCAGGTATCCCTCCACCCCCACCACCCTGCCACTTGGCAAACATAACTCAGCTCAAATATCTTAGGGCAAGGCTCCCCTACTTCTATACACACACTGCACACAATATTTTCGTCCTTACTTTATGCTGCCACTATCTCGTGAGAGATCACAGAATGAAACGGACAAGGGAGACAGACTTGGGTCAGACTTGGGTTTGTGTCGTGGCCATTCACCTCACCCGGAGCCTTAATTGTTACTTGTAACCTGGGGGAAATCCCTAAATTTGCATGTCTAACCAATTTATGGGGATTAAAAACAATGTTATGTCAGCTGCTTGGTACCTAAGAAGTGATCAATAAATAGAGGCTGTACCACACCTTTTAGGACCCCTCAGCGTTCTGAATTACAGAGTTCTTGGTGGCTCTACGGCGCTAGACTGTGCGCTGCCTGAGGGCATCCCTTCCGCAGCCATGCAGTGTAGGCGCAAACCCATGGTGCTGGCAGGTGACAAGTACGGCGGCGGGGTCCTGGGCGGTGACAAGCAGGCCGGGCCCAGAGGGCCACGGCTCCAATTCCCGGGGGGAAGGCCAAGCCAGGCGGACCCCACCTCCGGGAAGTGACGCCAAGGATCAAGTGGCGCCGGAGCAGGTGCCGCCGGAGCGGGACGCGCACAGGATGGCGGAAGCGGAAGGGAGTTCGCCGCTCCTGTTGCCGCCGCCACCACCCCCGCCCGGAATGGCGGAAGTGGAGGCGCCGACGGCGGCCGAGACGGACAAGAAGCAGTTTAGCTCCTCCGGCGGCAGCACCATGGACGTGGAGCGGAGCCGCTTCCCCTACTGCGTGGTGTGGACGCCTATCCCGGTGCTCACGTGAGTCTCCTCCGGCCTCTGCCCGGGAACTGGGAGAGTCCGGGTCCGCGCGGCGTCCTCGGGCCGCCTCGGGCCAGCCTCCGGCCCCGACGCGCAACAAGCCCTTTCCTCGTTCCGGCCCGCAGGCCTCGCCCAGTCAGCATAACCCCGCCAGCCGCGCGGCGCCAGTTTCTGCTGACGATGGGACACGACCCCACTCTGATTGCACCGGCCTAGTCAGTGAGAAAGACAGTTGTAGACTTGCGAAAAACGTTCTGTGGCTGGGAAGCTCGTCCAGAAGAGGGGCCCTTATCCCGGTCTGAGGAGACATCTTCATTCATTCACTGGTTTACTCATTCATTGAGCAAATGCTTGCTGATCACTTCCTCCTAAACGCAAAACATCCTGCCGGTTCTGGGACCACACCGGCTCCCGGGATGTCAACATTGGAAGGGCCCCCAGAGATCTAGGAGTCCAACCCTTTGTCTCACAGATGAGACTGGAGATTACACACATCTCAGTTGCAAAGAGTGTTTAGGTCCCAGGGTGTTTGCCTCCCAGACCAAGGTTCTTTCTATGTGTCACGAGCAACTGCTAGGCTCACAGTCCGTGCTGCAGTCTCTTCCTGCGAGTCAGGGGGACTAACCCCCGAGAGACTCTCAGACCCCTCAGGATCTACCTGGCACTGACTGAGGCCTCCGCGGTAGCCGTGGCACGAGCCAAGAGCAGAGCACGCAAGATCTTAAATGCCTTTCAATATGCTCTTTACTCAAATATTAATCACTAATCATCAACACACCAAACAGTAAAGCACACAGTCTAATTGGGTAAAATAGAGTGAGGAACCAGTCCCCAAGTCAATCAGAGTCCTGTGGAGCGAGGAAGAGTGGCTGGTCCTGGAGGTCGGTCAGCAGCGGCTCTGTCCAAGCGGAGCAGAGCAGAGTGGAGGGTTCTCAGAGCAGAGTGACGGCGTGGTCACTTCGACCGGCTCTCTGAGCTGCAAAAGTCCTGTTCTTATACAGTTCTGAGTGCCTTTCTGACCTCACCTTATCAGGGCAGCCAGCCGGGGACCCTGACTCTCCTCTTATCTTCAGTAGCAGACCTTCCGGAGTGTAGCTGGTTACACCTGGGCATTATCTGCTAAGTTCTCTGTGCATGTCCAAAATGGAGTTCCTCTTGCTCATTCAATATGGAGTTGCTCTTGCTTCCACAAAACTCATTCTAACAGCTTCCAGGGGCGCTTTACACACTATACATTGGCCTTTGTCAGGAGACAAAGCAGGTGTTCAGGTAGTGCTGCTGCCTTTTAGCGAGGAGCTTCTGGGCAGGGGAGCTGATCTGCCTTTCTATGTTTCAGCCCTGACAGCTGATAATAACCACTCCTTATAGTGCTGGACAGTTGGTCAATCTCTTTCACACCCATTTTCTTTGCATTTCACAGCCACTTTTTAAGGTAGGAATTATCTTTTCAGATGATGAAGCTGAACTTCTTCTGTCATTAAATGTCTTGATCAGGTTCACACGCCAATAAGCAAAGGCATCCCAAACTCCATCTTCTGACTCCATAACTTGCTCTCTTTTGACTGCATCCTGTCCCTTCTCACCTGATGTGATAGATTTGTTTTCTTTATCGAAAGCAGCCAACTGGTGTGGAAAAGGGATCGTTTTTGGCCTTATATGCTGCCAGTCCTAAAATGACCTTAATTTTTGTCTTATGTAAAGATATAACTTCAGTTGTTTTGCATTTTCAAATGCTTATGTATTTGTTTAAGAACATCCAAATCTGACTCCTTTCAAGATAAATGTTTTAAGAAAGTGTGTTCATTAACTCATTCGATGTTCTTTTAACACATTTGCTAAGTTACTCCTATGTGCCCAGAGTAGTTCTAGGTGATAAGAATATACAGCGGTGAATAAGGAAGACATGATTCTTGCTGTCATAGAGTTTAAATCGTGGTGGAAAGAGATAGTAAACAAGTAAACTAACAAGAGAACTTCTGATAGTGGTTTGTGCTATGAAGAAAGTAAAATGTTAATGGAAGAATGAATAACTGGGAGGGATAGAGAGAATGTATTGGTTTTGCTGAAGCCTGTCCTGTTATCCTAAGATCTCTTTGGTTTTTCTCTGTTCTCAAAAACACATTTGTGGAGCCCTCTGCTCTTTAGAGAGCTGGTAACATCATGTGGTAGAGGCACCACAATCCCCAGTCATCTGGGCCAGAAGCAGTTCACACCCCATTTCTATTCAGACCTATGTACAGGTGTTCACAGTAGCACCCTGTCAAAGAGCTCATGTTCCTGTCAAAGGACTCACCCTCCAGCAGGAGGGAGAGAAAGACATGTGAACTAACCATTGTCATGCATTGTGATAATTGCCAACCGAGAGTGCAAAACTAGGGAAAGATGTGGCACAAGGAACTGCCTTCTGTCTTTGGAAGGTGAATCAGAAAAGAGAGCCGAATCCAAAGATCTGTCCGTCCCCTCAGAGATGCCAATAATTCTGCCTGAAAAGCCAGATAATAGCTACTGTTGCTAATCAAAACAGCTAAGGTTGGCTACTTAACTCTGTTCGGGGCCAAACATTTTATATTCACTATCTCATTCAATCCATACATCAACCTCATGAAAATAGATACTGTCATCCCCATTTTATAGATAAGGCTATACAGGCTTAGAAGCCAGCATGGGGCGTTTTCTACTGAGATAGTCTACCTTTCCAGATAGAAACTCCAGGATCAGTAACTCCATTCATTCATTCAGTAGCTGTTGAGGACCTATTATGACCTAGGTCTGCATAGACAGTAGTCCACAAAGCAGCTTTGGAGCTTGCCTTCATGAAGCTTCCAGACGGATAAATACTTTGAGAGTTTCTTCTTTGGGGCTTCCCTGAGCATAGGACTCTGCTGTTGTCTCCAGCTTTCATTCTTAATTTCCATCAGCAACTGCCAGCACAGCTGTGAGATGTGGAAGGCGGTCAAACCCAGACCTCCCCAACTAGATGAAAGGAATTGTGGTGTGGGAGGTGTCCTGAAGTCAGGGCCTGAGAAGCCAGAGAAACTACGTTTTCATAATCCTGAGAGTCCATCCTGTGGCCACTGTGGGTCTTCAGCAACTTACTCTATGTCAGTCCAGCCAATCAGATAGCAAGTATTTATTTAACATCTCATGATAACAGCATTGAACAACTACCAGGTGCAAGGAAGTGTGCAAAGCACATGCAAACATAGCCTATTTAATCCTCACAGTAGCCTTCCATTGAGGTAATTAATTACTATCCCCCGCTTACTGACAGATGGGAATGAGTAACTCATTCAAAACAAAGTCAGGACTCAACCCAGGTCTGACTTCAGAGCCTTACTCTAAAATGCAGGGCCTTCATTCATTCATGCATCCACTCATAATTTAGTCAGTGAATACTTAGCTCCATCTGTGGGCCAGGCACTGCCCTGGGGGCTCCTCTAACAAATAAGAGAAAAATCCTGCTGTCTTGGAGTTTACATACTAGTGGGGAAAGAAGGACAGTTACCATGTAAGTAAATAAGATCATTTTAGGAAGTAGTAGATACTCTGCAGAAATTAAAGCAGAGTAATTGGGATCTGAGATGCCTGGGGTGGTTTGTGGCTACTTTAGAAGGCACGGCCAGGAAAGACCTCTGAAGTTACAGGAGAGCTGAGATCTAAAGAATGAGAAACAGCCGGCACTGGGAAGCTCTGGGGAAGAGTGTTCTGGCTGAGGCAAATGCAAAATAAGCACTGAAATGGGATGAGCATTTGGTGTGTTTGGGGAACCAGAAGCAGACAGTGTAGCTAAAGAGAGGCATGAGGTGACTTCAAGGCCAAACTGTTGAAAGGAGTGTAATAGGAAGCCATTAATGGATGTTAAGCAAAGGAATGATGGAATCTTAATTACGTTCTCAAAAGACCAGTCTGGCCTCACCATCCTCTCAAGTGCTTAGGCTGCAGACCTGGAAGACCTGTCCTGTAGAGAGTCATACAACTATCCAGTCTTTCTTTTAAAGACCTTTGGAATCATCTGCTTCTCCCCACCCCACGACCAGTACTTTTGTCAGGACCACCATCATCTCTTACCAGTATTCCAGACTAGCCGCTGAACTAGCCACCCTCTTTCCCTCCACTCCTGTCCCCCTCCCATTCTCCAGATACGTGCAGCACTTTGCGCTTCGGAGTTTTGCTTTCTACCTGTTGACATCCTGTTTTTTCACAGGTCAAGATTAAAAGTCACCTCCTCTGTGAAGTCTTTGCTGACTGCCCCAGCCCCACATAATAGCTTCCTTGAGCTGCATCTCTGGGTTTTGCCTCCACCTCCCTCGCAAGGTGCAGCCTTGAGACCAGACCAGCACTTGGCCACTGGCCCTGTGAGCCCTTAAACTGCATCAGTCTCTCCAGCACCTAGGCCTTTAGAGCCATAGTCCTCAGACTACAGATAGATCCGGGGTTCCTGTGTGTTTTGTATATTGGGATCCATCTGAGATTTGGTTTTTAAAAAATGCCCATGGCTTTTAAGAATTTGAACTTTTGGCTCCTGGAATACACCATTTTTTTTGTCTCTCTGGAATACACCACTTTTTTTTACCTCTACCCTTGCCCATACTGTGTCTTCATCATTTCCCCTCTGAACTCCCCCCTGACCCTCAAACCCCCACCCACAGATTGGTTTAAATGCCTTTCGCACCTTTAAAAAAAAACTTTTATTGATATATAACATATACCGTAAAGCATATAAATCTTAAGTATAGGGAGGGCTCAGTGGATTTTTGCATATGTATACACTTATGTCACACAGCTCAAGATAGAAAACATTTCTGGGGCCGGCCGAGTGGCACGTTGGTTAAGAGCTGGCTTGGGATGCCAGAGGGCCCCGGTTCGGATCCCACATATGAGGGCCAGTGACACTGCCCTCTACAGCTAAGATGCTGAACAACAGCTCGACCTGAAGCTGGGCTGCCATGAGTTGCGGTTGACCGCGTAGGCTGCAGCCCCTGCTGTAGTGGGTTGCCATGGGCTACCGTGTGTAGCCAGCAGCCAGCGTGAGCGGCCAGAGGCCGTCCAGAAGCCGGCGACTGATCTGCCTCGCCCGGGAAGAGCGCAATGATGGTGCCAACTTGGGCCAGTGAAGCAACGTCCTCCACAACTAGACTGAAGAACAAAAGGACAGCAACTTGTCTGTCCCCCTTCCCCCAATTCCCCAGCGCTGTTCCCATCCCCCAATTCCCCAATAAAAATCTTTAAAAAAAAAAAAAAAGAAAATATTTCTGGTACCCAAAGAGCTCCCTTGTGCCCATCAGTTCTACCACAGAGATCATCCCTCGTTTGCATTCTAGCACCATAGATTACTTTCACCTTTCCTTGAACATCACATAAACAGAACAATATGTACGAACCTTCGTGTAAGGTTTCTTTCACTGCCTTATATCTCTGAGAATCTGTGTTGTGTGTAGAAGTTCTTTTTCATCGTTACTTGCTATTTCATTATATGGCTGTACCCTCAATTTATTATACTTACTCGTTTTACTACTGTTGGACATTTGGATTATTTCCAGCTGTTTTTTAGATCAACTTTATTGAGATGTAATTTGAAGCTTGCAGTTCAATGAGTTTTGAGAAACGTTTCCGGCTACTTTAGACAAAGGTGCTGTGACCACACTTGTGCAGGCCTTTCGTGGCCATGAGGATTCATTTCTGTTGGGTGTGTGCTCTGAGGTGGATTGCTGAGGCATAGAGTATATGGCCAGTTTTCAAAAGTGGCAGAAACAGTTTACATTCCCACCAGCAATGAATGAGAGGTCCGGCTGCTCCTCAGTGTTCTCATCCTTGCAGTTACAGCATTCTCCGGGGGTAGGGTGGTATCCCACTGTGCTGTTCATTTGCCCCTCTTCTGTGCTCCCCCAACCCCTCCGGCCATCCTAATGGCATTCATCACACAATGTTAGAGTCTCAGTCCCTCACATGGACGGAGTGTCCCAATGTCGTCTAACCTACTGGAAGACCCCCCCTACCCCCAGTAAGCTCTGTTCCTTCCCTGTCCTTTTTTTTCCTCACAGGTGGTTTTTCCCCATCATCGGACACATGGGCATCTGTACATCCACAGGAGTCATTCGGGACTTCGCTGGCCCCTACTTTGTCTCGGTGAGTCTCCGTTCCACACCCTCTGGAGGGCTCCAAGCCTTCCATGGAAGGTTGGCCTTATCTCCACCAAAGCCAAGAGAATGCACATAGCACATGGCCCTGGCCCTCTGCTCCTCACTAGTGTTTGACCCCTGTACCCCTTCTCTTGCCTCTAGGACAGGCCAGGAGGGCAGTGTGGCCAGAAGGATTCTTAAGTAACTGACCCAGCCCTTTGCCCACCCCTTGGGTACCAAGACATGGGTAGGGGTTAGAGGCAAGAGTGGAGAGTCAGACCATCCAGGAACCACATCTCTGGACCTTCAGAAGGTGGGAGTCACAAGGTGGGGGCACAGGGGAAGCTAACATGGTTCCCTGGGGGTGGGCCTTCTAGACTGGCTCAACTGTGCCCTCAGGTCTACTCCTGGGGTTGTGCCCAAGATGGGTGCAGTGGGCTTGCATCCTGCCTGTTTCGAGGCTGCAGCTTCATCAAAGGCTGGAATGAAGGTGTGGTGGCACCAGCCTGTTACATGAATAGTCATCATGGTCCTCTTAACATGACAAACGTCTTTCGTATCCATTACTTTCACTGGCGTATATGTTTATGATAATTCATCTTTGACCGGCTTTGTCAGCAGATTCTGAACCCAGAATCTGTCCCTGCATAACTCCCATACCACACATCCTATGTGGCAGGTTTAGGACTTGGGAGGCCTCTCGAGCCCCACTCCCCCTCCCCGTCCTGCTGTGAATGCAGCCAGACTGCCAGACGGGCTCTGTGTGGGCAGCACTGTCGGGTCAGGAGGTCAGAGGATGTCCTCATTCATACCACAAAGGAAACTGCCTCCCTGTGATCAAAGATGAGAGATTGATCAGAGAACTTGGAGAAAATGAGGCCCAGAAAGCGTGAGAGAGTTACCTGGGAGCCACCCCAAGGGGCACTCCTGGCTGGCACCCCGTGTCTTTGGTCTCAGAGTACTATGCTCTGTGCACTCCTGCCACACTGCCTTCTTCCCACAGCTGCTGCGGGCACTTCAGACACCAGGCCAACCCCAGAGCAGGGCCCGGGCCCCATTTCTGCCCATCTGACATCCCCCTCCTAAGTCAGTGCACTCCCACCACCTACCCAGGTCTGTCTTCCGGGCTAGGTGCGGGTTCCCCACTCACCTCTGCTCTTGTCCCTCAACAGGAAGACAACATGGCCTTTGGGAAGCCTGCCAAGTAAGTGATGAGCACTCGTGTGACGGGCCTTAGGGCCAGGTTCCTCCTGGCCAGGTCCTTTATCCACAGGCTTTGCCTCAGCTCTGCAAGGTCGTGTTTTCCACTCCATTGGAAGGGCGAGGAAAGGGAAGAGATTTGGTCAGGATCACACAGGAGGTAGCAGAGCTAGGTCTCACCCGGGTCCGGCCCACTCCAAAACCTCCTGCCTCTCCAGGAGTAAACAATGCCATGTAAGGTGTAAGGGAGGCATGGTTCGGAACTCCGCTGCAAAGTTCTGGTTGGAGAGAATCAAAGCAGTTCAAGCCCCCTCAGAGCTATTACTGGTGTGCTTGGAATTTTTGGACTTCATTTTTTCTGTCTTGGAGGACCCACTTCAGCTGTGGTTCTGGCGACAATGCCTTAGTCATCTGTATGCTCAGAACAGCATCGGGTGCTCTGTTGTCAGAGGCTACACCCAGGAGGGGTGGGACCCAAGGAGTTGGTGCCCCACACAGCAGAGGCAGCCTGCTGGCTTCCTTGGGCAGGTGGAAATGTGGGCAAAGGGCCTCTGGGATGGGTGTCTACTGCCAGGCTGCTTTTTGAAGACAGTTTTAAGGGCACCTGTTTCCAGGTAGGAACCCCCTCAGCAGCCCCAGTCCCGGCCACTTTGGTTTCTCAAAGGTCCCGTCTCTAGGCTCCTCTACCAAGCCATTCCCCTCACAGCAGCCAGAGGGCGCACTAACCTCCCAGCTCTCCCTGGCCTGAGAACCTTTGGAGTCTCTCCCAGCTTGAGGTTTATGAGCTTCAGCTCCACAGGCTGCTCCCACTCACTCTAGTCTCCCGTGTGGGGAGATGGGGAGAATGCTTTATGATGGATAAACTCCTCAGGGTGGCATTCAAGACCACTACGATGTGGTCCCACCTGCATCTCCAACTTCACTTTCCGACATCCCATCACCCTGTTGCCTTCAGCAGTTCCAGGTTACACGCTACACAGTTTTGTGCCTCTTTCTCTGTTCAAGCTGTTCCCTCTGCCTAGAATACCCACTCCCCATCCTGTGCCTGCTAATCCCTCCTCCTTCAGACTGGACTCAGGTGTCACCCCCAGGAAGCATCTCACAGCCCCCAGCTGAGTTAGTTCGTGTCCTTCCCAGGATCCACATGGCATTGGATCACTGTGTCACACTGTGTTGTCTGCTCTATGGCCCTTTCCCTGGACCTGACTCACCCCTGCATCCCCAGCACCCAGCTCAGGGCTCTCCACAGAGCAGGCATCAGGGAACATTCATGGGGCTGAGCCAGTGCCCAGAGCCACCGTCTCTCCTCAGGTACTGGAAGTTGGACCCTGCTCAGGTATACGCTAGCGGACCCAATGCATGGGACACAGCTGTGCACGACGCCTCTGAAGAGTACAAACACCGCATGGTACGTGAGCCACCCCTGAGGGGAACCAGAGTGGGAGCTTCCCCACAGTCCAGACTGACCCCACCCTTCCTGCATCTCCAGCACAATCTCTGCTGTGACAACTGCCACTCGCACGTGGCATTGGCCCTGAACCTGATGCGCTACAACAACAGCACCAACTGGAACATGGTGACACTCTGTTTCTTCTGCCTGCTCTATGGGAAGTATGTCAGGTGAGCTGCCCGCCCACCACCCTCCCCTGGGGCTGCTCTCCCAAGGATCCCAGCAGGGCCATTTCTGGAGTCCTTCAGCCAGCAGGGACAAAACAGATGCTGATTGGAGCTATGAAGGTTCTAGAACGGGTTGGCAAACTTTTGAGACGGAAGAGCTGCTAGGGGTCAGCAAACTGCGGCTCGCGAGCCACATGCAGCTCTTTGGGTACGTACACGTGGCTCTGAAGTAAAATTGAAAATGAAAATAAAACTATCATAGTTTCATTTATAAAATTTTTAAATGATATTATTCACATAATGGTGATTATGTAAAAATATATTTATGGCTATCGAATAATTTTTAAATTGTTGTGAGGGACAGGATTGGCTCTTCCAGGGGTCGGCAAACTTTTGAGATGGAACGTACCCAAAGAGCCGCATGTGGCTTGCGCGCCGCAGTTTGCCGACCCCTGGGCTAGAACAATTAGCTAAGTTCCTGGTGGAGAGGAAGGTGGCTGTGCTGAAGTCCGACTGGACCTGGGTCCCAAACCCAGCCCTGTCACTGGCTCACTGTGAGATCTTAGGTAACTGCCTTGGCCTCTCTAAGCTGAAACTGCTCTTGATTATGTTCTTGATAATGATTCTGGCTCCTCAGGGAGACTGAGCACAGACCCCTGTGCTCAGGTCAAATGAACAGGTAGGCCTTCACAGGAGAGTGGCTGACTGCCCCACAGGGTCCCTTCCCAGCATCCCTTGTGTGAGGCAGGGTTCTGGTCAGGTGGGCCCCAGTGGTGACCTGCGAGGACCTTTGAAGCCACAGCCTCACAACCTGTGAGGTCAAAGGCATTAGTCCCAATTCACAGGTAAAGGCAGCTCAGGTTGAGTGGCCCGCCCACTTGGGAGCCAGCACACCTGGGCAGCCCAGCCACCTCTTTAAGCTTTCCTCCAGCTGCACTCTATTAAGAGCTTCTAAAGAGGAGATCCCCCAGGGGCCTCTTTTTAGGGCCTTTTTTTAGTCCCAAGGCTTTTAGAGGTCCCCTGAGAAGACTGTAACTGTGGCCACACAGCCTGAGGCAGAACCAGGCTTGAACCCAGAGCCCTGACTCCAGCCACAACACTGTGCTAACTCTTCCTGACTCCTCCCCCCCCCAGCAGGCCCACATGAGGGCTGTGGGCAGATAGTGCTCCTGGCCTCCATGCCCAGACACATTCCTGGTCCTCTCGCTGGAGACCTCTCCCCAGAGATAGGGGTGATCGAGGATGGAGCCAATAAAGCCTAGAGAAGGTGGACATGTCTCCTATACCCACCCCGAGAGGTGTCATATCTCCACTAAGAGCCTGGACTAGCCCCTGCCCAGGATCATAGTTGGCAGTGCTCCGTAGTGGGTGCCAGACCCGGCCCAGTCCCCTGGTTGACCAAGTTTGGAGGTGAGGGAGTGGTTCCAGGCGCTTCCTCGGGGGCAGCCGCCCCTTCTGGGTTTGGATGGATGGGACTCTGGGTGGCACACCCACTCACCAGGCCCTTCCCACCCATTCTCCTCTCATTCAGCGTCGGGGCCTTTGTGAAGACCTGGCTGCCCTTCGTCCTCCTCCTGGGTATCATCTTAACCATCAGCCTGGTCTTTAACCTGCGGTGATGGCTGCCCCATGGCCTTGGACCCACCAGGCTCCTGAGGAGGCATCTGCCACCCCTTTTGGTTCCAGATCCTTTCTCCTCACCCCAAAAGGCAGGGATGGACCTGCTGGTTTTGACCCAGGAGTCTGGGCTAGGTGGGATTAGGCTGAGGATGAGCATGGGGTAGGGGTATTTGTTTGTTGTGTCTCACTGGTCACTCAGAAGTTCCCTGTCCACTCCTTCCCAGGCTTGTGACCCTAGCGCTTGAGGGTACCCTCCTGTTCATCTGTTGGAAAGGCCTTAGCTTCCCTCTGTAGAGCTGCTCCTGCCACTGTGCTGGGCTCCCTCCGCCTCAGCCCAGTGCCTGGTGGGGGACAGGAGGACATTAGGACCCACCAGACAAGGCAGCACAGGGGCCAGAGCTGGATTTGCCAGAGCCTGTCCTGCCAGGGCTCTGGTCCTGGGGAGGGTGGGGAAGACTAAGAAGTCTTCATAAGCTAGGCTGCCCTGGGGCCTTTACCACTGGCCCCTAGAATGGTTCAGTCGGGCTGGATGGGCCCCCACTTGCGATGTTTGCCAGAAGCTGCACTAGGGGTAGTTTGTGCCCCGTCTCTTAGGGTCTTCCAGCCCATGCAGCACCCTCTGTCCACCCTCCCAGGGCCTCCGAGTATTTGGGCCCATTTCCCCCCAGTGGTTTGGGGCCTGGGCTTCCCCAGCCAGGCTGGAGAGATGAGTGACGCTGATGTGTCCAGAGTCACCCCCTGTAGATCACAGCAATGTAAACAAAGCTGGGTCCCGGCCCCAGGTGTGGGCCTTGCGCTGGTGATGGCACCCCTTGGGTCCAAGATGTGGGGGGCCATCAGAGCAACCAGCACCATCAGGGAGTTAAAGTGGAGCTGTTTCCTCCCACCCACCATGGACCCCCCTTCTCTTCGAGTTGTGGGAAGAGCCTGTGCTGCTGCCTCACCCCGCCCCGTGGAGTCCTTTGTGCGGGGCTTCCTGGGCAGGAAATAAAGAGTTAACTCCAGTCAGTGCCTTGTCTTTGTTTTCTTCCTTCAATGGTCCCCTCACCCCTTCAGTTTGTATCTCCTTGGGTACCTCTGCCTCTGGCAAGGGAACCTAGTTGAGTCCCCGTTCAGTACCTGGAGCTTACAGGGACGCCAGCATCCTTCAGGTACTGTATTTCCCCATGTATAAGATGCACCCTTTTTTCGAAAAATTTAAGGTCTAAAAATTGGGTGCATCTTATACAGTGGTTGTAGTTTTTCTTTTTACTTGCATTTCCTGCTTTTTTCGCACTTGTTTTTGCGCTCATACAACCACTGTATAAGACACACCCAGCTTTTAGACCCCAAATTTTTCAACAAAAGGGTGTATCTTCTACATGGGGAAATACGGCATAACCTGCCCTGGGCCCAGGCTCTAGGAGCTCCCCACCATTCCTCGTCCACCATCCCAAAGCTCTCTCCTCTATTTGAGGCAAGTGAGTATTGAAACCCCTCCCCATACTCCCTGTTGGGAAGAACTTGACAGTCGGATTGGGAGTTGGGGCTAGACAGACCAGAGCCCTGGACCTGTCCCCTCAACCAGGAGTGCACAGTTTGGGGTAAGCCAAGAGAATGGCCCCAGTCCCTGGCCTCCACCATATCCATCGGTCACATTGCCAAGTTCTGCATGCTGACCCGCAGTGATCGGGTCACTGTCCTGGTCCACAGTGCCCCCACTTCTCTGGCATTCTCCTCACTGTCGTCACACCCAGCTCTCCAACAAAATGGTGTAGCACCTGTTCTTCAGCATCCTCCCACTTCTGGTCCTTCGCTTTCCACCTGTTAAAATTGTGGCCTTTCTCCGGAGACCAACTGCCTCAGCTGGGAAGAGCGCAATGATAATACCAACATGGGGGAGTGAAGCGACATCTTCCACAATTAGACTGAAGAACAAAAGGACAGCAACTTGTCTGTTCCCCTCCACCAATTCCCCAATAAAATCTTAAAAAAAAAGAATTTGTGGCCTTTCTTCCCAAGGCCCAGCTTAAAAGCCCCTCCCTTGGTAAAGTCTTCCCTAACCTTGCCCTATGCCAGGTGTCACAGTTTAACTAGCAAAGGATTTGGTCTGTGAATCCTGAGGGCCCTTTGTGTTTATCCTGGGTATGCCTTGAAGACAGCTCTAGCTGCTGGCAGTCAGAGCCCTGGATCAGGTGTCTGTCAGCTCATCACAGTCCTTGAAGTACTGTGGTTTCTAAGCCTGGGGGTGCTCTGGACAGAAGTGTGGGCCCCCCACATCAGAGCAATTTCATTTTTAAAAATCTGTTTTGCAGTGCCGGCCAAGTGGCTCAGTTAGTTAAGAGCTCGCTCAAGAGTGCGAGCTCTGAGCAACAGCGGTTCAACCCCCGGCCCAAGCAGAGTTGCCGCTGAGCTGCCAACAGGTGGCAGGATGGCTCAGCTAAAAAAAAAAAAATTGTTTTGCGTATTGGGGTCCATCTGAGAGTTGGTTAGGGGGAAAAAATGTTCCAGTACAGAGGACAACCACAGCAAAATAGAAAAAAGTTTTAAGGACTGCTTCTGCCTAGCAGAACTTTCAGTTAGCCTTGCAGAGACAGGACATAAATAAGTGCCATGAAGATCACCCAACAGAGTGCTTACTATGTCCCAGGCCTTGTCCTAAAGTATCGTCCTTTACCCTCACCACAGCCCTGTGAGGTAGGTGTGCTGTCTCCATTTTACCAACGAAGAAATAAGCGCAGGGAGGTAGACTGATTCGCTCAAGGTCACAGAGGTAGGACAAGTTGGAACCATGTTCAAACCCAGCAGCTTGGCTCTGGAGCCCACACTCAGAACCACCCTACGAAGTGGCCTTGCTGGGGCACAAGCAGGGAAAGTGGGGAGGGTCTATTTCTACAAAGGACTGGGGCCCTGTGACCAAGAGGAAGAGAGAATGGATGCTGGAGGCCAGAAAAAGGAAACAGTCCTGTGAGATGGCTACTATTGTCCCTGTTCTATAAAGGGAGAGAGGGAGGCTTCAAGAGATTGTCATTGATCTGAGGCCACAGGGGGCCATGTTGCAGAGCCACAATTTTAGCCCAGATCTGGGGCCTCTTGACTGGAGAGCTGCCTGGAGACTGGCCACAGTGCAGAGGCATTGAGGCCCCCTCAGCTGGTGGCGACAGGCGGGGAAATCACTCTGCAGGGGTGGAGTAGGGAGCACAGATGGCTTGTGTTCAAGGGACAGGGAGCCCTGTAGTAAAGCTCTAAGAATGTAGGTGACAAGGATGGTCTGAGCCAGGTGGGGTCCTGAGAGTCAGGCTGAGGGGTTAGTCAGCCCAAAAGGAGGATAGACTGTCATGGGAAATGATGAGACTTCTGTCAGTGAAAGTATTTGATGGAGGCTGGACTGGTTTGGAGCACATTTGTACTCTGGTTGTCTGCTGACACCTTCCTAAGCTGGGAAATGACAAAGTGGGGTGCTAACAGGGCCCTCTGACAGCTGTGCCACAAAGGGCTGGAGGGGCTGAGTGTGGAGTCCTGGAGACGGGCAGGAGGAGCCTTCTAGAGGAGGCTGGGCAGGGACCCACCGAGACCTGGGCCGTGGAAGGGCAAGGGAGTTGGGAGGGAAGTGGGGGCAGTCTGGCAATTGGCAAGAAGCCCAGCAGGCCTAGGGACCAGGACATAGGGGCTGTTTGCAGAAGTGGAAACTTGAAAATAAGGTTTCAGATGTGGAGGGGCCAGTGTTCAGGTTAAGTTGACAACAGGAGAGTTGGACAGAAATATCAGAGTCAAGGAGAGTCAGAGCTGTAAAGACAGGAGATCAGAGAGAGGAAGGGAAATTCCGAAGCTGGAAGAGCAAGGCACAAAATTGCATGCCTTCCAGGGATGAGGGCTGCTGAGAGGTGTAGGGCTGGGGGGTAGAGAAACATCCTTGGGAGGAGCCAGGACCAGGATGGGAAGGAGTGAGGATGATGTTGGCCACCCTCCTTCCATTTTGGGGAGACTTGGTGGAGGAGGCAGGCATCACAGGAACCCCTCCCACGTGGACATGCAACTGATAGTGTGTATGCAAATGCATTCATGTATTTATGAAGGGCCTGCGGGGATTTCATAGAACTGTAGTAAAAACCATCTGAGGAGAGATTATTACCCCCTTTAACAGATGAGGAAAAAGAGGCTCAGAAAATAAGATTGACTTGCCAAAAACTAAATGGGGAAAGCTGGACCTTGGGCCCAGAGGAGGAAGGACCCTCAGATGCTCATTCGGGAGCCAGCTCCAATGAGGGGGACAGAAGGGAGGTTTCATTTAGAGGCCATTCCTTGCCCCACTTCCTTTGGGAGCGTCCCTCTATCTTTAATCCACAGCTGGAAGGGTCACTGGCAGGACAGGCAGAGTAGAATGAAGCAGACTTGGGGTAATCTGATTTGGTGTGGCCTCAATTCATGGTCCAAAGCAAATATAACCTAGGGCCTAAACCCATTCTTAAGGTGGGGCAGAATCTGGGAGCAGAATAGGGTGTTCAAAAGGGCTCACTAGGGTGTGGGAGCCTCACTTTGGCCCTGGAAGAGTCCCGGCCTCCTGGGTTGCAGGGAGAGCAGCTCTGCTGTGACCAGCACCTCCCAGGAGGCATACGTGGACATAGAGGGGCAGTGGTTGTCAAAAAGGACCATGTTGGAGAGGGGACACCTGGTACCCACTCTGTTGCAGCTTGTGCCAGGCACTTTCATTTCTTTTATAACAGGCCCTTAGCACTCTGCTGCCCACAGTTTGTATAGGAGGAAATTGCAGCTCAGGATGGTGAAGAGACCTGCTCACGGTCACACAGTGGCAGAGCAGGAACTCTACCCCAGGTTGTCAGCTTGCAGTCTGCAATCCTTGCATTACCCTGGTTCTTAGAAAGTTTCTAACTTTGCTTTCAAAGCAAGTTCCTATCAGTTCCTCAGCAGGCAGGGTGGGGCTGCTACCCATCCTAGAGATGGGGCAGCCAAGGCCCTGAGGAGCTAGAGGAGTTACAAAGTAAATCTGCAGAGAAGCTGGGGTCAAGCCTCAGGTGTCCCCCACCCAGCATATCAGCTGTAGGTTTTCTGAAATCAGAGGCTGAGGTGCACCCCCAGGGAGCCAGAATCCAGGCCTGGTTTTGCATCAGGCCCTGCTGAGAAGGTGTTTCCTCCTCCCGGTGGGGCAGCTACTCTGCTGGGCTGCCGGTTGAGTCAGCCTTAGTCCCTCACTGCTCTTCTCCTAGTCCCTGAAACTCAACTGCCTGGGGAGCCAGGGCCAGCCTACGAAGGTGTTCCGTCTATACTGGACCCCTACAGGTAACACACCGTGGGATGGGGTCCCCTGCCAGTGTCCCGAGGGGCAGGCACTGCCACCTGGTTTCCTGAACACCCTCTGGGACCTTGGGGTGGGGGAAGGCAGGAGTGTCTGGGACTGGAACAACCAGACAGATGGACAGACCCTTATGTTGATCGATGAGTCTATCCCACAGTGTTGAAACAGAGCAAGACGAACCAGACACTTGCTTCTGCTTCTGGAAGAGAAGTGACTTCAGGAAGGTGGGTGCTGCTCGGGACTCTGGGCTCAGATGTCCACAGCCCAGGCAGACCTGCAGGATAAGAGCAGGGTCAGTTTTGCAGAATGTCCCCCCACCTCCACACTCATACACACACACCTGAAGGCCCTTGGGGCACCAGAGTACACACCACAACACACAGACCACTCACACATACAGCGCAGGAGGAAATACACACAGCACATACCACACAACGCTGTCACTGTCACCCAGAAAGTCACTGAACACACCACACAGATAACAGCCACCTCTGCAGCATCATGCCGTGACATGACACACAGAGATACATGCAGTGATATGACATTCACACCCCTAAAATACACAATCATAGATCCACAGTGCAAAGACATACTTGCAAGACCAACTCTGGAAACAGCACAGCTCAAGGGACATCACCATAGGCTCACACACCAGCCACAGAAAAGCCCCAAACTTTGCATTTGCAACACTCGGCAGGTGTGCAGGAACTAGTGCTAGCGTGCAGGCATTCACACAACACTATATCCGATGGCCTGATAGAAACATGCGGAACCCCAGACTCCTGGGTGAGCGGTGGGGCAGCAGGGGAGAGGGCTCACTTGGGCTTGGACACTGACTCAGCTGGGAGGGCACAGAGCACAGGCAACAGGCACAAGCTGGGACCTGCCTTTCCATCGCAGCCCTGCCTGATGCCCTGGCATGGGAGGGGACAGGAGGGACAGGGAGGAGAGGAGAGATCGCCCAGTGGGCTCAGGTTGTGGCTCTGTTCTGCCTATGGCTCAGTCATGGGCCCCTTGCCACGTACACACACCCACATGCCCCTCAGCGCTGGGCAAATGTTTTGCTTCCGGAGTCACCTTAGCAGCCGGAGCTGCTTTGCCAGCACTGGGCCTCCACCACTGGGACCCCAGCCAGGTCCTGGGTCAGGGGTGGGGGACCCATGTGGCCAGAACAAGGGGCCCAGTGGTCCGGAAAAGAGGGCATCCCTGGGCTTGAGGCCCGTGGGAGTGGGTGCAGCGGTTACCTCAGGGAGGCGGGGGGGAGGAAGTTGGGGGTATGGGCTGGGGAGGAGGTTGCCTCAGACAGGAAGGCCAAATGGGACAGGGCAGGGTGGAGGTGAAGGGTGGAAGGAGGGGGACCCAGCTTGGGAGGTTCCGGAGCAAGGGTGGTGAGCAGATATGTGTGTGTGCCTGTGAGTCTGGGTGCACATTTGTGTGTATGCATTCCCCAGGTGTGTGCAGATGTATTTCTGTCTTTAATCAAACTTTTACCAACCATTTGCTGTGTGCATTGTACTGACTTTGGGAGTGAGGACCTGTCCCTGTTTTCATGGAGCTCACAATCCAGTTGGCAAGGGGCAAATGTACATGTGCAAAATCTGTGTGATTTGTGTATATCTAGGGACACGTCTTTGTTCCAGGACTTATCTTGTATAGCTGAACCAGCTTGATGGGTCCTGCCTTCGTTTGTGTGCACAGGCCTGTGTACAGGTTTAAGAATATGTTAGGTCCATTTCTTGGTCTGGGCATGGGTCTGGGCCTATGACTGCACGGGGCCCTTCATGGAAGAACAGGTGTGTTTGTGTGCCTGTTTTTATACAGGTATCAGTACACATGTGCGATCAAGTGTACTTCTCACTGTGGGTAGTCATGTCTACGTGTGTATCAGTGTGTGTGCATGCATGTCTCTGTACCCATCTTCGAGTGTGACCCTTAGGGACCAGTGTATGCATGTGTCCATGGGTGCATCTCATGCCACCTTGACCTCAGCCTTCTTGGGGATATACCCTGCCCATTACCTGGTATTTGTTTGGGCTGAAAGGGCAGTTGGCTCCAGGATGTGCCCTGTATTTGGGCAGGGCTTGACCTGACCTCTGGTTTGCCCCCAGGAATCCATGTGTGCCCAGTGGGGGCACTGCCCCAACTGATGCCCCAGAGGGGCTACCCATCTCAAGAGGGGCTCTGGGCCCCACCTTGCCTCCTAATGGCACATGAGCCAGAGCCCGACAGACTGTTGGACCTCAGCTTCCTAACAGAGGAGGAGCAGGACGCCATTGCTGAAGTCCTGAAGCGTGATGCCGACCTGCGCCAGCTGGAAGAGGGGCGGGTCAGGTGAGGCAGGGCAGGGGCTCAGGAGGAGGGGGCCTCAGGCACTGTTCCCACCAACATGCAGCCTGTCAGATATCTGGGTAGTTCTTGTTTTTGCCCTTTGGTACCCTCCACCCCTGGCCAACTCGGCTTAACACCTCTCCCAGGGAGGCTGCGTCAGCTCCTTCACCGTGCCAGGCCAGCTGCCGTGCCGCAGCTGGAGCTCCTCAGATCTGTCCTTCATATCCCTTGCTGAACAACCACCCCCTTCCCTCCATGGCTCCCCAGCACCTCATGTTAGGGGCAAGCTCTTAAGTGAGGTCCACAAGGCTTCCCTGATTGGTCCCTGCCAGCCCCCCCCATCTCATCTTCCAACACTGACCCCCACTCCTGACATACATACACAGAGTGTCCACCACAGCCACCTGGGCACTCCACAGTCCCTGCACACACACACCCTTCACGTCTAGGCCATTCCCTCTCCCTGGAAGAGCACAATGGCAGAGGAGTATGGGACTTACAAGTAGTGCTTGGAGACTGACAGACAGACACCTCATAGAGATATAACCTTGGGCAACTCACTGACCTCCCCCCCACCACTCTCCTCATCTACAAAATGGGGCCAAGGACCCCTACCTTATAGAATTAGGAGGGATTGTGCACAGTAGTCACTTTAATGAATAATAATTTTTCTCCTCTACCTGGAGAACCCCAATTACATCCATCATGGCACCTACCTCACTGTAGTGTACTTGTCTATTCCGGACTCGGTCTCCCCACCAGCCTGAGCGCCCTCGGAGCAGCGTTCAAATCTGATTTGCTGTTGTGTCTCTGGCCCCAGATACAGGGGCCTGGCATAGAGTGGGTGGCAGGAATGTTGGTTGGGTGAGTAGTGAGTAGCCACAGCCTCCCCTATCCTCCAGCAAGCTCCGGGCCTCACTGGCAGACCCTGGGCAGCTGAAAATCCTGACGGGGGACTGGTTCCAGGAAGCACGCACCCAACGGCACCACCATGCTCACCTTGGCTCTGACCTTGTTCGAGCCTCTATCCGCAGGAAGAAGAGTTCCAGGGGTGAGAGGAGAGCCTCAGAATGGGGCAGGCCTCACATGCCCTGGGGTACCGGGGATATGTGGACACAGAAGGAGCCCATGGGTTCCAGTCTTGGCTGCCCCTGGTACTGTGTGCCTTTGGGTGGGACCACCCTTCTGTGGGCTACAGGAGGTGGGTAGCATCTCCCAGGGTCAGACTTCCTGTGAAGGGGGTTCACAGAGCTTCTCACCTGCATGCAGGAGACCAGGCTGTAGGCAGCGATAAGGAGCCTGAGATTGCTGAGAAAGAGACTGAAGAGAAGCTGGAGCCCAGGTGAGCAGGTGTGGCAGGGAGGGAAGCATACCTACCAGTCACCCGGGTCCCATTCCTGACAACCACCTCTCCCTACTCCTAGGCTCCCCATAGACAAGGCCCCCCAGGAGAGGCTCAGCAAGGCTGAGGTGAGTAATGACTGACTGAATGAATTAATGAATGAACGTAAAGTGCCACTGGAGTGGAGGTGGGATATGCTGGGGAAAGAGCCTCACCCTGAGAACCAAGAATCAGGAGAACCTGGTCTGGGCCACTGTCATCCTCTTCTGTCACTTGGGCATATGAATCTCTAAGGGAATCTCTGAATCCAGCTATTACTCATGGAGTGAGGACTGAGCTGGGTGAGGTCTGGGACTTACATACTACTGTCCCCCACCAGGGAGGCAGGCAAAGCAGGCGCTGAAGTGTGAAAGGGTGTGAGGTACAGGCCTAACTGGTCCTGCAGCTGGTTGCCAGCCCTGCCCTGAAAGCTACGCTAAATCTGAAGCTGGGGCAGCCAGCTGGAGCTGCTGACCTCTGACCCCGTCATAACCTTTGACCCCTTCATCATTAGTCCCCACTGTGACCCCTACCCCTTGCTTCTTTCAGGGACCTGATTTCCCCTCACCATATGGCCTTCCAAAGTCTTCAGATCATGAGGAGGAGCCCCAGGCCCAGGAAGGTAAATGGGCGGATGTGTGTAGGGGAGCACCGGGAGGTTGTGAGGATCCGAGGCGACTCTAAGTGACCCAATCACCTGCAGTGACCTTCCTCCTCCCCTGCATTGGGGGTCAGCGGAGGCATGTGGATGACCCCAGGGCAGCACTGGGGACCCAAATCTGCAGGTCTTGGGGGTTGTAAACCAGTCCCTCCAAATTTGCTCAGGGCGGGAGGGAAGGGACTGGCTCAACAAATTTTGACCCGCCCCAGCCCCTGGCCCAGGGGGTGCACAGGTCTACGAGGAGGCGGACCCGGAGCCCAAGCCGCCTTCTGGGGAAGAGGTGGAGCCGCAGCACCCTCCAGCCCAGGTAGGGGGTAGCGGCCTGTGGCTGCTCTCAAGACCCGGAGCGGATTCTGGGCAGGGAGCGAGCCGTCCGGGATCTAGCGCGGTCGGGGAACGGGCTGGGATAAAGGGGGCGCCCCTATCACTTCTCCCCTCCCCAGGCCCAGGCGGCGTCCGAGATCCTGGAGAACGGGGAGGAGACCCTGGGGCCCGGCCCCTCGCTCGACCGCATGCTCAGCAGCAGTTCCTCCATGTCCAGCCTCAACTCTTCCACGGTGAGGGGGAGAGAAAGCGCCGGGGACAGGGCGTCACCTCCCCATATCCCGACCCCCTGCCTGACCCTTCCTCGCCCCGAGACCTGACACTCCAATGCCTTTAACATCCTCACCTCGTTTTGCCCGCATACCCCCCCAGTGTGAGCCTGCACCCAGGGCTGCACCTAGCCCTGACCTCCCTGCCCCCCGCCACGCCCGCAGCTGAGCGGCAGCCAGATGAGCCTGTCCGGGGAGGCGGAGGCGGGCGCGGTGCAGGTGTGCGGCTCGGTGCACTTCGCGCTACGCTATGAGCCGGACGCTGCGGAGCTGTGCGTACACGTGATCCAGTGTCAGGGCCTGGCTGCCGCGCGGCGCCGCCGCTCAGACCCGTGAGCGCCTCACCCGGGGTGTGGGGGTGGGGGGTCGGGGGCTCCAGGGAGCCGTTCTCACCTTCCAGCCCCACCACTTGTATTGGCCTCATTTTCCCCATCTTCAAAATGGGAGTCACAGCGGTCTTGGGAGGCATGAGGTGGAGTGAGATGACCCCTGTAAAGCGTTGTACGAGGCCCCGCACGGGAAGCTGTGTTCCGGGCAGTGCTGGGGATGCCCCCGGACAGGGGAGGAGGCGCCAGAAGGGGCTCCCCCCTTATCTTCTATCCTCGCCTCTCCTGCCCCAGCTACGTCAAAAGCTACCTCCTCCCGGATAAGCAGAGCAAGCGCAAAACAGCCGTGAAGAAACGGAATCTGAACCCCGTCTTCAACGAGATTCTCCGGGTGAGGCTGCAACAACGGACCGGACCCCCATTCATGAACCAGACGTCCCTTCCTGCGAGGGCCGGGTGGTAGGGGCAGTGACAGTATCGTCTTTACCCGTCGCTCCGCCCCTCCGTTCTGTGGGAGGAACGACAGGGAGTCTAGTGGTGGGCACGGCGCTAGTCCAGATTCCCATTAATGCCCTTTGGGGCTTCCCAGGATTCCATCCTGCAAGGAACGTAGTAGGACAAGCCCCTGTCAACACTCCCGCGCAGTACTGAAGCCGGGGCCATCAGCGGTCCTCCATTAAAGCGCCCTTCCTGTCCCCAGTACTCCGTCCCGCAGGCGGAACTCCGGGGTCGCGTGCTGAGCCTGTCCGTGTGGCACCGCGAAAGCCTAGGTCGCAACATCTTTCTGGGCGAAGTCGAAGTGCCCCTGGATACCTGGGACTGGGACTCCGAGGCCATCTGGCTCCCCCTGCAGCCCCGGGTGAGACAGCTGATCAGTGTGGAAGAACACGCGGTACAGATCTCCCTCCTTCACCCCACCGGGCTTTCCCCCCCACTCCCCTAGGACTCCGCCTTCGGCAGAGTCTCCCTTCGGCCTCACAACCTTACCACGCGGTGAAAAGCCTTGGCTGGCCCGGGACGGCAGGTTTCGTGGTAGCATTCAGATCCCCCAGGCCGTTCTCTCGAGGGTCCGCCCACAGATCCCCCCACCCCCGGCTCTCCTGTTGGCCACGCCCATCAGCAGACTCCACCCCCTTGTGGCCCCTTTCCCTTGGGTTCTGTCCCTGCCCCCTGAAGAAACGGCCTCTCACAGGTCGCGCCCTCTCCCGACGGCCTTTCCAGCCGCGGTCGGCTCTCTCTGTCCCTCAAGTACACCCCAGCCGGCTCCGAAGGTGAGTGACCGCCCACCAGAGGCCAAACTGAACAGGCCCTGGAAAGCGGGGGACTCCTGTTCCACAAGGATGGGGGAACTCTGTCTGTGGGGCGAGGCCTGAGCCGAGCTTCTTCACAGGTGCAGGACTGCCCCCGAGTGGGGAGCTGCACTTCTGGGTGAAGGGAGCTCAGGACCTGGTGCCTCTTCGTTCAGGATCCCTGGATACTTTCGTACAATGGTGAGGGGGCATTGGGACCTCCCTCCTTCCCTTCCTTTCACCTGCAGTGGAGCTTCCCACCTCTGACAAACCCTTTCTAGAGTCACCCACCCTTGAATCCCCAGTCTGGGCTTTGACCACTGAGCAGGGGTGAAAGGGACGGCTTGAGCAAACGCCTGGAGTCGGGCGAGTTGAGGACACCTTTGAGGAGCTGCATTTCAGAGTGACTGGCACCTATAAGACTTGTTGGAGAGCTGAGACTGGGACCTGGGAGGTCATAGGGGTCCTTCCTTGGAAGACCTGAAAGGACAGGCTGTGGGGCATGCAGTTCTGTGGTTTTCAAAGTAAGCTCCAGGGGACCTCTCATGGTGCCTCACCCTCAGAGATCAGGTTCTGAGTTCCCAGCCCTGATTCAACCAGACATTGTTTTTCTCTTATATTTTGTACTTCCGACCCATATTTTATCTTGCAGAAAGGGCTTCAAGGCTTTAAAAAATTTGGAAACTACTTCTGGGGGACAACAGGGTGCCCATGAAGATCACCAAGCTGGGGAGTAGCAGAATTGCATTTCAGAGACATTACTCTGGGGTCCTGTGAATAGGAGTTGTAACTTTTAAAGGCAGGAGACCCGAGAGGAGGCTGGTGTAAAGGTCTCAGGGTAGTGAGGGTTTGAGGCCAGATCTCAGGCAGGAACCAGAGGACATGGACATTGTGAGCAAGTATAGGTAGTACTCAGTGACTGGATGGTTCTGGGGAGTGTGAAGGGGTGGCCACTTGATGCCAACTCACCTCCCCCACAGCTCAGTGCTGCCTGATGACAGCCGGGCCAGCCGCCAACGGACAAGGGTGGTCCGAAAGAGCCTCAGCCCCGTATTCAACCACACCATGGTTTATGATGGCTTTGGGCCTGCTGACCTGCGCCAGGCCTGTGCTGAGATCTCCCTCTGGGATCATGGAGCCCTGGCCAGCCGCCAGCTAGGGGGTACACGCCTCAGCCTGGGAACTGGTGAGTAGGGCAGGGCCCTGGGGTGAGCCGATGCCAGGAGGCAGGGGTTCAATGGATGGTCTTGGGCATTTCGCTGCCCTTTTGTGAGCTTTGGTGTCCACTGAGAACTGGGGGTGTCAGTGTATAACCTGGAACCAGGCAGGTGTTCCTTGGGACCTGGAGTGTCCAATGTGACCACGCCCTCCACCCCTGCCCAGGCAGCAGCTATGGGCTCCAGGTGCCCTGGATGGATTCCACACCTGAGGAGAAACAGCTGTGGCAGACACTCCTGGAGCGACCATGCGAATGGGTGGATGGCCTTCTGCCCCTCAGAACCAACCTGGCCCCCAGGACATAGCTGCCTGACAAGCCTTACCAAACCCTTCTCTGGACCCCCATCTCAGGGCCTGCCCTTGGCAAAAGTCAATAAAGTCTATTCTAAGGGCAATAATGGGCTGATGTCTGCTTAGGGTAGGAGGGATGAGGTGATGCAGAGCAAGAACCAGGGAAGTTAAGGAAACCAGGTGAAGGCACTTTAGACTCAGACACAAAGACTTTAAAGAGCTGGTCCCAGGACCACCCTCCCCTAATACCTCAGAAGTTGCCAAGACCCAACGGTACAATAGTGTTCAATTTAATAGTCTTTGCCTGATGGTGCTCAGTGAGCCTGAGGCATCTCTATGGTTGGTTCACCCCACTGGGGGTAGGCCTGGGCCCTACCCTGCCCCCAACCACCTGGACTCCTCTAGTTGCTCCTGGGTTCCGGGGCGGGTGTGTCAAAAGTTGCTTGTGTCTTCTCCATTCATCCATCTTTGGGTCTGGCCTCCTGTCTCTGATGCCCTCATTCAGCCTCTTGGAGGCCAGGGATAATGGCCGTGGATCCTGCTCGCTGTGCCAAGATGGCTCTCCAGATTCGGCATACCATTCCTCCCCTGGGGGTAGCAGGCTCAAAGTGGCTCAGCCAGAAGAAGGCCTTGGGCTCTCTCTGGTACCCACTGTCTGTCTGCCTGATGCTCCCTCTGTCCCCAGAGAGAGAAACCTAGGCAGGCCTGTAACTAGGGGTCAGGATTTGGCCAGCATGAGGCCATATGCATGGGTTATCCCTCGAGGGCCCAGGACATACCTGATGTGGGTGTAGATGAGGTCATCTTTAGTGGCACAGGTGAGTAGGGCATGGAGGGTGAAGCTGTGGTTCAGCAGCTGGTTGTGGACAAAGACCCATACAGAAAAACAGGGAGAAATAAAATCAGAAAAAGATGTGACCAGAGACCCAGGGGCTAGTTCTGTTCTACTGCCAACATGCTAGGGCAGATCACACTCCTTTCTGGGCCTCCGTTTTTCTCATCTGTACAATGGGAGAGGTATATTAAGCTCCTCCAATGTTAAGAATCTCTGCATCAGAGACAAAAAGTAAGAAGAGCTGAAAGATGGGCAGAGGTGGAGTTGGTTGGGGTGGGGTGGGGTCAGGGATAAGCCAGCACTCTCCTCCTCACCATCTGGATGGTGCCTGAATCCACATTCAGTTCCCGTAGCCACTGCACCAGGCTCCTGTCCACTGTACCAGCTATCAAGGATAAACCAGGTAAATCCAGGGGTGCCTTCTGCCTGAAGCTGTCTCACACCGCCATTAGTGTTCTCCAAGCAGGTCCTGCTCACCTGGGGGCTCTGAGGCCAGGGCACAAGTCCTGGCCCTTTCATTCACCTGCTGTAGAGCTTTTTGTACCAGGGCCTGGCACTCCCATTCCTTTTCAGCCAGGATATCCCGAAGCCTGTTGAAGAGCAGAAAGCAAGTACAATGAAAGGAGTTGGGGAATGAAGCTCATCAGAAGCCAGGGGTGGGTCCCAGAGGCCTTACCTGTCAGTCTCTGCTCGCAAGAGACCCAGCTGCACCATCAGAGGTGGGGAGACCTGTTCAGATTCCTTTGGGAGCAGGTTCTGCTGTGCCAGGGTCTCCTGCTGTTTTGGCTGGGACTCCTCTTTACTTGACTTTTCTAATTTTGGTAGAACTATATCCTTCTCCGCCTCTACCAACCCGAGTAGGGTGAGCTTAGACAGGGCGAGAACACCCATTTGGGACCCCCAGACACTGGCGGAGGGCGCGGAGCTCTGCGCACTGGCCAGGCAGTGTCAGCCTGGAGGATGTCCATTTAGTCACACCCCCACCCATTTCTTCCAGCCCTAATCAAGCCTGGTGACCACGCCTCTTACCAGCTTCATTTGTGTTCGCCACGCCCCCAAGGGCCACACCCTCACCCATAGAAAGGCTCCACTCCCCTACCTACCTGGGACCAGTACTGCCAGGGCTGCCCGTACAGCACGGCTGAGCAACGAGTCCAGCACGAACATCCAGTGTGGGCGGATCTGGCGCCTGCGGAGGATCTGCTTCACCTGGAGAGGAACGACGGGAGCCTGCTAAGATTGCTAAGCCTCAGATGTGGGGCTTGAGTTGGAAAGGCCTAGAAAGTCTTTTGCCTGAAGCAAGTGGGTTGGGCCGCCTTGGGGTCAAGGGAGGGGCTGGGAAGCTAGGACGGGCAGAAGTCCCTTCCTTGACGTCTCTGTCTTCACGGAGAAGATGTGGAATCTTTCAATATCAAATAGTCTTTGCACATTCCCAAGCACAGGGTGCTCATTATCTCTTCATGGGCAGCCCTGTGAGAAAGCTCCCTTACCGCATCAGGGAAAGCGAAGAGTGGTCCGTGCAGAAGCGCAGGCCCAAGGCCCTGGGCCTGCAGCTGCCCTTGCAGGGCCCGCAGCTCCTGGGCCAGCTGCCTGCGGTTGGGAGTGTGGATGTGCGCCCCGAGGCAGCGCAGTAGCTGTTCCACATGATTCCTGCCCAGACGGGGACCCTGAGAAGGAAGAGAGGGGTCATCAGCCGGCATTCCCACCTGAGGCAAAAGAGATGCTGGTTGGGGGCTGGGGTTGCAGGGTAGGCCAGTAGGAGTCCTGTCAGGCTTGACCACCAGGGGGCGCTGGGGCGGGCCGCCCACCTGTTCCTGCTCCAGTCGCAGATTCTCCGCCAGTGTGGGCAGCTCCTGCTTGAGCACTTCGGCCAGCATGGCCCGGCGCTTGCTCTCTTGGTGAAGTAGACTCAACCCTGAACTTTCCTCAGGTGACGTGGGCTCCTCGGCCCCAGGCTCCTCAGGCACCCTGGGTGTAGGTGGGGAGCAGCCAATAGAGGGCGGGCAACAACACTGTCCTGCCACCTCTGCCCCAGAGTTTAAAACCTGGCTCCTTGACTTTTATGCCTACCTCACAGAGATAAATGAAATAAAGCCAACACTAGGGGGGAGGGGGCACCCTAAATACAAGTAAGAGTATTTGGGAGGTAGGTACCAAATGTCACCCTTGCAAGTGGTCAAGGTGCCCAGGTCTCTAAGGAAAGCTTTTTCAGGAGGGAATACAAGGACAAAACAGATAAAGCGAACCCACCCCACTACCCTGGGCTCTCACCGGAGCTGGCTGGTGTCCCCATAACTGAGGCAGCGCTTCGGGGGACTGGGCGGGTACTGAGAAGGTGCCTGAGGGTGCGGGAATGTCTGGGACTGGGTGGCTGAGTCAGCTGAAGGAGTAGGGCTGGCTGAAGGGGCCTCTGAGGGAGAGACAAGGCTGTCAATCTGGGCCCTTCAGGTCTCTCATCTCCACAGCTCCTCTGCCCTCACCTTTGTGTGCTCACTCCCTCTACCCACACAGTACCTGAGTGCCGTGGAACAAGTCGGGGGGAGCCAGGGCTTCGGCTCCTCTTTCCAGGCTGCAGGAAGGGGTCCCCCAGCAGTGCTTGAGCACTGGCTCGGAGGCGGGGGTCTGGCTCAAAAGTTCGTAGGAGGAAGGCTTGGGCCTCGGCTGACAGAGAACTGGGCATTGGTGGATGCACCTTGTACATGCCCACCTGGGAGGGGGGTAGGAGGGTAAACATGGGTCAAGTATAGAGGTTTTCAGGGCCCAGTCTGTCCCCACCTCACCTCAGGAGCCAGGCCCTGAGGGGTCTCACCTGAAACATGGCAGCCTGTGGGCTCCCTAGCTCGTGGAAGGGTGGGCAACCTGTGGCCATCTCGATTACAGTGCAGCCCAATGACCAGATGTCAGCCGCCTTCCCATACCCTCGTGGGCCCTGGTCAATGATTTCTGGAGCCATATACTGTAGGGTTCCTAGGACAGGAGCAGTAGCAATAATGTTCATTTAGGCTTTATCAGTGTGGGGATGGCAGGGGGCTCTATTACCCTCTGGCTGCCTGTACCCACCCTAAACTCTATCATCCAAAAACAGTTCCCATCACCTACCCTGCTCGTTAAACATCTATCTGAGTTTCCTCACTCACCTTAGGTTCTATCACATTCATGGACTCCTTCACCCACAGTAGGTTCTATCATATATCCTGGATTACATCATCCACTCTGAACTCTATCGCCCACTTTGGCTTGCAGCAACAGTTCTGTGCTCCATTTCAGGCACTAAACTCAATGTCATCAGCTATCCAAGCTCCAGTTCTATATTCCATCCTCTCACCCCTGGCTCAATCACCTGCCCTGGGTTTTATTCCCTATCAGGAATCTAACTCCATGCCTAGGAAAAGCACCATTCCCTGGAAGGCCCCCAAATTTTTCTGCCCCAAGTCCACATCCCCACTCACCACCCCACACCCTGTTACCTGTGAAGGTCTCAGTGCAAGGTGTGATGCCTGCCAGCCGCTTGGAGGTGCCAAAGTCAGAAATCTTGAGCAGCCCGCTGAAGGTGTTGATCAGTACGTTGTCCCCCTGAGTAGAGTGGACATCAGGCTGGGCTCCTGATGCCAGAACTGGATGCCTATCCTGGGACCCCATCTCCTGGGAATCCCAACCTGATCTTGCCTCTATCAGCCTCCTCCCCCTGCCATCCCACTATGCCCCCCTGGGAGCTGGCATGTGGTTTGGCTTCAGAGCTGAACTTCTCTCCTCTAGGAAACCTTCTGGATGAATTCCCCACTGTTTGCAAAGGGTCTTCCCACTAAGTCTAAACTGCCAGCCTTTTTCTGGGGCCATATTTCCTCCTGTCCTCCTACCAGCAAGCCAGGGTGGGCCAGCTACAGGGCTTACCTTAATGTCGCGATGCACAATTCGGTTATCATGCAGGTAGCTGAGTCCCTGCAGGATCTGGCGGGTATAGAAACTGATGGTGCTCTCGTTGTCCTGCAGAGGTCCCCACACTGACCGCAGCAAGGAGGACAGGCTTCCTGGGCAGATGCAGTCCAAAGTCATGATTTCCGCCCACAGGTCTCTGCCCAGGCACACCCATGCCATGGCCCAGATTCCATCACCCAACTGCCCTGTGTCAGTTAATTCTGGGCTACACCACCCACATACACTAGGGTTCATTCTCCCCGAGGGTTCTCCACGCCTGCCTGGCTCCATCCCACATCCCACCACACCTCTAGTTCCATTCCCATCCCAGCAGGGCAGGTACCTCCAGGCACCTCCTCCATGAAGATCTTGAGGTAGCCGCCCTGGCTAGCTGAGCCCAGATAGCGCACGATGTTCTTGTGGCGCAGGCGCTTGTGCAGAGCAATCTCTTCATGCAGGGGCTGAGAGAACCTGGGGGCAGGTAGAGAGGAATAGGCCAATTTGGGCAGAGATGCTTACTCAACTCTGGCACCAGCCAGGCCACGCCCCCAGGATCTGTCCCGCCCACGAGCTTCTTATTACCCAGCCCACAGACCCCTCCAGATCGTAGTCGGCCTGCCTGGTCCCTGACGTTCCTGCCCACAGGTCTGGGCCTGCAGGGCTGGGACTCTCGCGTCCTTGAGCCCGCCCCCTAGGACCCAACCACTAGGACAACAGCGTTTCCCCGCCACACGACCCTCCCAACTCGTGGTCCCGCCCACCTGGGCCCTCGCTAGCCCTCAGCCGGGCTCACGCGCCCAGCGCACTGCACCTGCTGTCCCGCTCCGGGATCTCCTTGATGGCGATGCGTACCCGCGTATGCCGGTCGCGGCCCGCGTACACGACCCCGTAGGTGCCCTTGCCCAGCACCAGCCGCTCGCCTGTCTCCGTGTACTCGTAATCAAACTGCGGGGCGGGTGAGATGGGGGTTTAGCAGGGCCCGCAGCCCTTCCCCCTCCCTTAGCTCCCAGCCCCCATTCCTCACCTCTAGCACCTCCCTCACGCCCTCCGCCTCTTCCGCGGGCACCGTAGAATCCGGATTCGTCACCAAGGCCTGGATCAGGCCGCAGAACCTGAGGGTGCGGGAGGTCAGACCAGCGGGAGGGGTACCTAGGACACAAACTGCCCCCTCCTGTGCCGAAAGCACCTAAGGTACAAGTCCCTACCTTTCTCATTCCCCTGGGAATCTGGCCCTCAGAGCACCCCCACCCCGAGAGGCTGCGCGTACCACTGGCAGTGCCCCACGCTGGGGAAGCACAGCTGGGCGTCCTGAGCCGGGGGGAGCACGTAGAGAAAGCAGCAGCGCTCGTCCCTTTTGGAGGCGCTGGGTAGGGGAAAAGAACCCAAGTGAGCGCCAGGCCGGCAAGCAGCAGAGCCGCCCCCCCCCCACCCCAGGACCACCTTAGGCCTTGCCCCTCACCTGACACCACAGATGGAGGCGACTGAGAAGGTCAAGCTGGAAGGAACGTTCTGTGAGAAGAAAGAGAGTCAGAAGGGGTTGCCAGAAAGCAGAAGAGGGGTTTGGGGATGGAAGAAAGGCTGGAGAGAAGAGGTGCTTAGCAGTGAGTGGGCGGACTCAGCGTGACTTCACCTGGGCCTCAGGCTCCAGCAGGCTGAGGGTCACTGAGCTCACGGGATTCATGCCCTGGACTTCGAGCCTTGCCGGCAGCAGCACTTGGTTCATCTCCAGAACCAGTACCTGCAGAAGAAAAGAAGGTTTGGGGGCATACATAGGTCAGAAGAGGCCTGCCCCTCTCCCAGATCCTGCACCCCCACCCCTCATGGGACTCACCAAGCACTGGTTCCCTTGGGGACCGGTGGTTCTGACCAACTGGCAGGACTGTAGCAAGAAGTGAAGCCAGAAGTGGGCACGGCGTGGGGGTCCTCCAAGGGGCTCTGGTGTGGGTCTGAAGTGCTGGTACAGCAGGAAGGTTTCCATCATGGACACCAGATACCTGTAGGCACAGCCTTGTCCTCAATTCAGCCCAGGCACCAGCTAGCACAGCCAGGGAGAGTAGACTGATCACGGGCATTGGGTGTCATAGGCACTAGTTTGGAAGGGGCCAGGTCATTGGCTCAGGGCTCAGTCTAGAGTGCCACTGGACATAGGTACAGAAGCTGACTGCCCAAACCAGGCCAAGACTGTAGAGGGGGCCACCTACCATATGGGGGCGTTGAGCTTGTACAGCTGCTCTGCAGCCAGTGTCACCTGGGTGGGGTCATTAGCAAGGATCTGAGCTCCCAGGTAGAAGCCCACATCCCAGTAATACTGCATCTTCTCCACACAGCCTTTTCGGGCCAGCAGGCAACCCAGCTTCATGCCTGGGAGAAAGGGGCAGTGGCCCTAATGAGTATGGTTGCTGGTGTGGACAGAGCCCAGGTGTGGGCCACACTATTCATGTGAGCAGGAATGCAGATATGGGTGAAAATGTAGGTATAGCATGACTTCAGGTGGGAGTAGGAGCTCAGGCACAGCTGAGGGTTTGGAAACAAGTGTACGTGGAAGGAACACAGGTGTGGGCTTAGCAACACTTGTGGGCTTAAGGGCTCATGAGGGTCCAGGACAGGTATGAGGACCACGTGTGGATTCAGGCAGACTAGGTCAAAAGGGGGATGAGCTCAGCCCCAGCTCTAGCCCAGTGTTCTTTCTCCCTGCCTTGAGCCACCATTGGGGGTCAGGGGTGTAGGATAGGGGCTCACCAATGAGCCGGAGCTCATCAGAGTCCTCAAAGTGCTGCCCAGCAGCAATGAGGAGCACAGCGGCGTTGATGCCTGAGTGAAGGCTGGGCTCAACATCAAAAGCCTTCCGATACCTGTGGGGCAGGTGGAGGGATACAGGGCTAGACTGATGCTCACAGCCCCACCCCTCAGCCCACTTTCCCCTTGTTTGTGCCCCTTACCAGTGATAGGCCTGCTCCCGGTGCCCAGCATCCTGGAAGCCAGAGCTGAAGAACATGTCCTTGTAGACACGGCCACACATGCAGTATAGGTCAGGTGCCACAGAGCCCTCACACTGTACCAGTGGCAACAGCACAGCCAGTGCCTTCTCTCGGTCCCCAGGCCTGTTCCTCCTAGGGGAAAGGAGGATGGACTGGGAATCTGCCTGATGGCCCTGCCCCACTCTGTCTAGGGACCCCCAGATGCTGAACAGCAGGGACCCTTCCAGGGGCCTGACAGTAATGAACCCAGAATAGCAGTGACGCTCATGAACACTGACCTTTCTAGAGGTAGTGATTTCACATGGAAGTGATTGCTAGATGCAGTGACTCTGAGGGGAGGTGACCTTGGACAGCTGTGACCTCTCCAAGGGCAGTACCATCACCCCACCCAACCCCGGGCAGCAGTAATAGAACGGGGCCATCTGACATCAGCGTGACCCTAGTCAGCAAATTCCCTCAACAGCACGATCCCACACAGCAACGATCTCACACAGCAGGAACCCATGTTCCCATGTGGCTATGACCCAAGCCCTGCTCTGCCACTCACCGATTGAGGGCAAATGTATAGTGGAAGCAGACGTTGTGCTGCTCAGCCACATCACAGGTAGGCAATGCCTGCAGCGTCTCCACCAGTTCAATGATGGCCGAGTAGTCCTACATGAGAGAACAGCACACACCTACACGATGGCCTTTGGTGCGTCTATCGACCCTTAGATCCTGTGGAAAACCTTGAACTACGGTCCTCTCCCACCCCTGACACCCCACCTTCTTCCCCACCATCCTCTGCACACCTCCCTCAGGCCCGGCAGGTAGTGCAGACACCACACCTTAACCTTACATGGAGAACCCACTGTGTGCCCCAACCTCACAACTGCCCTGGGAGACAGTGACATGGTCACCCCCATTACAAACTGAGACTCAGAGACATCATATAATTCAAGCAGCACTTCCAGGAGCTGACCTTGGGTTTGTCTGATACCAAATGCTATGGCCTGACTACCTCTCTGAGCACACCTGCACATCTCGGTAGGAGAGCAGCAGGTTCATGATGATGTCGGGGCTCAGCAGCTCCACGCTGTCCAGTCTCCGCTGCAGACGAGCCAGCTCCTGCCGCAGCTGCTGCCCACTGAGCCGCTCCCTGGCCTGCCGGATGTTCTGCCGAATGGTCTCCCGGAAATAGCCACTGATACCCGCAACAGGGGAGGTAGGGAGGACTGGTGGGACCTGTCCCTCAGCCTAGCCCACTGTACCCTCTCCAGCCTCCTCCTGGTGCACCCTTTCTGTGGGTCCCTTACCAAGAGTCTGTGGGTGTGACCTCCAGTAGGCGGGCAAGCCGGACCACCAGGGGTGTGAGCAGGGCCTCAGTGCCCGCCCTGGCCTGCACTAGCCCATCAGCCAGGCCCCTCAGGAGGCCTGCATCACCACACAGCACCCGACCAGTGGCTGTCACCACATAGGGGATCAGCGTGTAGCTGCCAACGCAATCCTGGTGGGAGGGAGGCAGGAATCAGTAGAGGTCAGAGGTCAGCACCAGGTTACAAAGGGCCCATGAGGGAGTCAGAGGTCAGCACCAGTGGGGATTGGAATAGCAGGAAAGGGGCACACTTCAGGAAGGGAGGCAACAGGGAGCAGAGGGTCATACAGATGTCATGGTGTATTGGGGAGATCAGAGGTGACTGAGGAGGCCAGAAAAGGTAGCGAGGGGTCATAGGTCATAGTGGAGGTCAAAGGGCACATTGGAGTGAGGGGTGGATTCTGCTCACTGAGTTCTTCTGAAAAACATCCTCCTGCAAAAAACAGACAGATACTGGTGTTCTGGGTAGGCGCCACCCCCATCCTGTGCCTGCCCCCACCTACCTGGCCACCTACCCGTAGGGCCTGCAGGTCAGGCAGGTCAGCCTGGGAGCAGAGAAGCACGTTGTTGGTCATGCTGAAGCTCTCACGCACACCAAGGTGGTAGAACAGGGAGGGCTGTGCCAAGGAGCTGCTCACCTCCAGCACCACTACATCTGCAGGCACACATGTGGAGGCTCTAAGCCCTGAAGCCCAGCTTGGTGGGGGAGGAGGCTGAGGATCTTGATTCCACCTGCCTTCCTATGTGACTCCAGCAGGATCCAGATTTGTTTGTTTGTTTGTTTTTTTGGGTTATTTTTTAAAGATTTTATGGGGGAACTGGAAGAGGGAAACAGTGTTGGGGAATTGGGGGAGGGAAACAGCCAAGTTGTTGTCCTTCAATCTTAGTTGTGGAGGGTGCTGCAAGCTCAGCTCCAAGTCTAGTCACGCTGCTCAGCTCAAGGTGCTGTGTTCATTTAGTTGCAGGTGGGCGTAGCCACCATCCCATACAGGAGTCGAACCAGCAGCCTCATTGTTAAGAGCACACGCTTTATCCACTGAGCCATCCAGGCAGGAGCTCAGCTCAAGGTGCCGAGTTCGAGTTCAGTCTTTAGTTGTGGGCGGGCACAGCCCACCATCTGGAACAGGCAACCTTGTTAGGAGCACGTGCTCTCACTAGCTGAGCCATCCTGCCACCTGTTGGCAGCTCAGTGGCAGCTCAGCTTGGGTGCAGCATCACTGGCCCATGTGGGAATCGAACTGGTGGCCCTGTTGCTCAGAGCTCGCAGTCTTGAGCAAACTCTTAACCAACTGAGCCACTCGGCCAGCCCAGCAGGATCCAGTTTTGCTCCTTGCCTCAATTTCCCCCTTTTAGGGTCCCTCTGGCTCTTACACAGAACTGGTATTTGTGGTTTTGCAGGAGAGGAGTTGGGCTCAATGGGTTAGGATCCTCATCCCACTGTTCAGAGACTGTGGGCACTGGGCACGATGGACAGGAGGCTGTGCCCCAGCCCAGGGCCTGTTCTAGACCATTTGAGAGGCAAGAGTTGGGCAAACACGGTAAGTCTCTTTCCCAAGGTCTTCAAGCCAGTCCTTGGAAGGAGCCAGCAGCAGCAGCAGTGTGTGTAGATAACGCTGTGCTGTGCGTGTGTGTGTGTGTGTGTGTGTGTGTAGCTTACTGTGACTGGATCTCTGTGACAGCGTCTGTGAGAGCCTGTGTATTGACATACATGTGATTTGTGAGTCTGTCTATGACTCTGTATGTGTCTTTATGTCCTCGAGGGCGAGTCAGTCTTCATTTTTAGGCTGCGATTTTATGGACATCCGGCAAGCAGGGTGCGGAGACTTTTGGATAAACAAATAAGTATCCGGGCTGGACGTTAGAGCTAGAGGAAGGGAGGGGTGACCCACGCGGGAACAGCCGCCCTCCGGCCTCGCCCGCGAGAGACCCTGCCCGGCCATTAGCCCCGCCCATTGTCTCAGCTACTGAGGCCTCATCACCTAAGCTCCGTCGCCCAGAATCCAGTCAGTCAGATACCATCGCTTCCCTTTCTGCCTCTCTAGCCCGATCCTCGGAAGTAGTATGCTAGGACTCCTGAACTCCAGTATGGCCCCTTTCCTGGTCCAAACTCCACCTCCAGGGTCCGCCCTCATAAACTCCGCGCAAAATCATCCCGAGGTGGAGTTCTGCAACACCACTCCTGAGACACCTCACACTGCCCCGCTTCCAACACTGGGCAAATCCTAGCCACGCTCTCTAAGCACTGTGCCGACCCCAGAGTGCTTAAGCCCCAACCCTGAACCCCAGAGCTGAACCCCGCTAAGTCCCAGCTCGAGATCCAGATCCCCTAAATTCTACTTTTGTCAGGGCCCCCAGCTCGAGTTACTCAGCTTTAGCTCACTTTAATACCCTCCTAGGCCTCGCACTCATCTGAGTCCTCTGGAGTCGCCGAGCCACGCCCCCTTTGGCCCCGCCCAAGACCCTAATCCTCTCCCTGGCTCCCGCCCCCGCCCCCAGCGCTCACTCACCCGCGTTGTAGAAGGAATCCAGCGCCTCCGTGTCTCCAAGCGCTAGCTTCCCAAAGGGCAGGGTGCGCAGCTGCGGCCGCGGCCGTGGTCCTGGGAGCTGCGCGGAGGCCTCGCGCAGGCAGCGAAGGGGCAGCGGCTCCACCTCGGCTCCTGTGTCCGGCTCTACCCCGGGCTGCGGCTCCCGGGTCAGCACGTAGACCACGCTGAGCGGCCGGCTTCGCACGCCGACCCGGCCCGGGGGTGCCGCGATCGACCGGCCCCTGCTCAGTGCCTCGGCTAGCGGGTCCTGCCAGCAGCTGCCGGCGCGCTCTAGAGCCCCGGGTCGCGAGCACGGCCCCGCCATGCGGGGGCGCTCGGGCGTCGGGAGCCCGGCTCTACGGACTCAGGACAGGGCTGGAGCCAGGGGCGACGGATCCAGGGATCTCGAGATCAGGAATCCGGTCGGGACCGGGAATCTCCTAAGGGATCTGGAGATCCGAAGTCCGGCTGGAGGTCCCGTTCCCGGAATCTGGAGCCCAGGGAGAAATCCGAGCTCCGACTTGGAAGGTCCTGAGGATCTGAAGTCGGGGATCGGGTCCCGGGAATCAGGAACATCCAGTGATCCGCGGCTCAGAGTCACTTGGGAGATCCTGGGAATCGGACCGACCTTACCTTCCACGCAGACTCCGCAGGAGAGCGTCTTCCGTCGCTCTATCCTGTCCTCACATGTAGACCGGCCCAGCCCTTTACCAGTCAACCGGGAAAGCTCCACCCTCGGCCCTGAAGCAGCACCGCTCCCTAGCGGCCCGGGACTCGGCTTTTCCCCACCCTCCTCTCCCGCTAGAATCTCTGAGTCCAGCCGCTTCCGGAACAGCCTATGCCCCATGCACACCAACCGCTGTGGACTGCTCACAACAGGAGCTCATCAAATGTGTGCCCAGACCAGGGCTAGGGAAGGGGCTTGAATTGCAGGCCCTGCCCTGCAGGATCTGTTGAATGAATGGCTCTCCAGAGACATCGGTATGCAGAGCAGGGTGAAGAGTGGGTTCTCCAGGGAGGGACTGGAATGGGGCAAGTCTGCCCCTCCACCTGCCAGGAGACCATCAACCCTACTATGGGACTTGACATCTGAGCCCCCACATTTGCCATCTTGCCAGGGGCATGCTTTCCCCAGAATCCAATTTACTGACCTTTGACCTCCACCCAGAACGTGACCATGGGATCTGAGAAGAGTCCTCACATAAACATTTCTCTACCCACTTGAAGGAGAACCCCAGCCCTTGAACTACAGTAGCTTCCCAGCTCCAAATTCCCAAGCATCCCTAAGATTTTAGTGTGAATTGGTGAGGCAGCAACCTGGTATAAACCTCAGTGGACTCTGAAATCAGGAATGGGGCACTTAGAGAGGTGGAGTAACTTGTCCAAGATCACTCAGCCACATGACAGAGCAGGATGCAGTCCCAGGACTCCCAGATATCATCAGACTCTTAACTAACTGCTCTGCCACTTTCTAGAATGTGGCTCTGGCAAATTAGTTGCTCAATAAATGCTAGCTCAATAACTGCTCTTTTACTATCCTGTGGCCCCATGGAAGAAAAATGTATACCTTCCTTGATTTGACCCTGAGTTCAAACCAGCCCCTAGTAGACCAGGCAAGAAGTAGCAGAGGGTGAGAACTTGGCTTACAACAGAGGCTGGGGTGGCAAACAGACAAACTAGACGGGACATCCATGGGCAACAGAAAGGGTGAGAAAGCTATGTAATTCCCACCACAAAACCATCCACTTGCAATTCCAGCAGGGCCCAAGGGCACACTGTCAGTGGATGCTTGAATCCCTTTCAAGTCCTCCACAAAATGTTTTTCTGGCCTTGGCTTGCAAACCTCCAGAGATGGAAGCCTATCTTATGAGACTGGAAGGAAAGTCTTCCTTGAATGGAGCTAAAACCTATGTCTTTGCTCTGCCCTTTTGAGTTTTTCCCAGGAACTGGAAGAGTCCTGCAAGCCAGGAAAGGGTTAAAATGGTTTTATTTTAAAATGTGGACAGGAGAGCAGAGGCAGTTAGCAATGGGAAGGGGTAGCCGAGGGTCCGGAAGCTGTACAGGAGAGATAAGGGTGCTGGCTGCCAGGGTGCCTTAGCAAAACATCATGCAACTCTGTGGTAAGGGTGGGCCATGCCGAGGCCTTAGACCCAGTCAATGCCATACTTGTGGGCAGTGGTCTGGTACATTGCATAGCACCCATTGAGATTGGATTGATAGCAGGATCCGTACCACCAGGCACCATGGACAGTCACCACGCAGTTGCTCCTACTTATATCATGGTCATTGTCATAGGTGGTAAAGGACTTCCCATTGTGGTAACTCAGCGTCTGCTGACAGGGAGGGGATGGGAAGCACATTGATGCCGGCGCCATGCCTGGCATGTTTGAAGAGGAGATCTCACAGGCGCCTCAGAGCAACTGAGAGGTGGGTGTTATCAGACCTCACGAAAAAACAGCAGTACCAAGGAGCCAGGTTGTTTGTCCAAGGTTACTCAAGGTCAAAGGCACACGGACTTGAACTCAGAACTGTGCTTCCAAAGCCACCAGCTCCTCCCCTTGCCTTGTCCTCTCCCAGAATCCCCAGCTTCCCTCTAGCTCCTTTGTCTCTCCCCAGCTAGCATCAGCAAGCAGCCTGAGCAACTCTGTCAGGGATAGCTGGGAGGGACTTCTCAGATGCCTGGGCAGGAAAAGGGACTCCCCTGAGGTAACTCCCTGTAACCACTTCCCTCTTTCAAGTCTCTCAACAGTTGCTGTTTCTCCGAAAGAAAAAAAAAAGCCTTCCCTGGTTCCTCTTCTGAAGCAGATAATACTAACACTCAGCAGAGCCTCAGATAGCTCCCACAGCCTCCCTCCCTGCCTCCTTGTCCATTTTACAGGGCAAGAAACTGAGGCTCCGTTGTGGAAGGAACTTGTCCAGGGTCACATAGTAAACAACAGAGCTGGATTCAAACTCAGGTCTGTTTGCCTCTAGAGCCAAAATTCTTCACTCCTGTACCAACTTGTCTCATGATTGCTATTTCTCAGATGAGGATACTGAGGGGAAGGAATTGACCTGGGTCATTATGGAGGCAATGGCAATTCTGGGAAAGGACCCAGTCTCCCTCACCTTCTTCCCCTACTCCAGAGCCCCACCTTAGGGTCATTTACCTGCCTCCTGAGAACTTGCCCTGCACCAGCTGGTAGTGATCTGCCTCCCCATGGAGGTGGAAAAGGTACGGTTGCCATTGAAATCCTCCAGCTCAATCTGCAGTTCCCAGGTACCTGGGGGGGAAGGAGGAGGAATCCTCAGACCCCAGAATGCCATAGGAATACCCCTCAGGCTCCCTTGACCCTGATGGGAATCCACCTTAGAGAGTCAGCTGGTGCAAATTCTCATTCCCTGGCCAGAATTTGGACTCCTGGCTCCCAAAACCTGCTTTATAGGAGGACCAAGAGTGGAAGAAATCCAC
>NW_017731488.1:3147962-3157020 GCF_001890085.2 Hipposideros armiger
CCACTGTCCGCTCCTGCCCAGACCTCTGCAGTCCTCCTAACCCACATCCCTGTTTCCGCTCTTGTCCTCCACTGCAGTGCATCTTCCATGTTATCATCTTTCTAAAGTATAAGCCTGACCTGGTTACTCTCTGCTTAAAATTCTTCCATGGCTCCTCAATTGCCCTCCATGCTCCTCAGTCAGTTATTCAATGCCATCCATGAACTGGCCTTTGAGGAGGCCTTAAATCCATGCTTGACTCACACCAGTAGACCTCAGCCAAACACTTATACCTGCTCTCAGTCACTCACATGGTCCCCCCAAACTCTCTTGTGCTGTCCTGCCTTCCTGCATTTGTCTTTCCTTGTCCTTCTGAGTCGCATCTGTCTAGAAAACTTCTACACAGCCTTAAAAACCCTTTCAAATGGCACCTCATCTGTGAAGCCTTCTCAGACCTCTTCAGCCAGACCCCCTGGGAGCTCAGTAAACATTTGTCAAGTGAGTTACTCTAAGGAAATTAGCCTTGGCTTCAGTGGGCTCTGGCTCCCCCTAGGGGCCAAGGGGCAGAAGTGCGCATTGGGCCTGGCCTGAGTTCCTTCTCTGTGACACTCACCAGCCCACCACCCCCTGGGGTGTCCATATCACAAAAGACTGGAAGGACTCTGCCTGCAGGTAGGCACTGATGGTTCTGGCCGCTCAAGGTGGTGCCCTGGCTCAGCAACTCCTGGCAGCTCCTGTGGCCTGAGGAAGGGGAAATGGACTGAAGAGTTTCCCAAGTTCTGCCCCAACCCCCACCCTATAGGCAATGGGAGAGGCTAAGTGTGGGACCCCAGGAGCCCTCTTGGCTCCTTCAGACCCGTGAAAGGGGTTCTAGGGAGGTCTGGGCCATGCCTGATGGTCCACCAACACCCCAGCACTGCCTGGTTCCAAGTTCCTGGCTCCTGAGAAGGTTGCTTCACCCTCCTGGCACCAGAGCAGGTTTACTGGATCGCCTGCCCCATCGAAAGACTGAGTGTTGGCTCTGAGGTCTGAGTACTTTCAAGGGGATGTCCGAAAACCACCAGAAGGGAGGGTGCCCAAGACCTTCTAATCCTCCCCACGCCTCCCAGCCTTCCATCCCACTTTTGGAGGGCAGTCACAGCCAATGGCTGAACAGCAGCTGAGCAGAGCCCTCCCCCTCTCTAGGCCAGGGACAGAGCAAAAAAAAGAGGCCCCGGTCCCACACACTCACCAGGCTCTCACCCTTGGGGCCCATCTTGCCCGGTGGTCCAAGTTGTCCTGAAATCCCAGAGTCAGTGACACCACAAGTCTCACCTCATGCTCAGGGCCAAAAAACAAAAGGGATTCGGAGCCAGAAGTCAAATCCCAGGTGCACCCTTAATTGGCTGTGATTGTGGACAAATGACTTATCCTCTCAGAGCTTCACTTTGTCCCTCAGTAAAATTGGGGAAAATTCTCCATCTACTTCACAGAGTCAATTTAGGATGCTGGGCACCCAGCCTGAAGCCTGACACAAAGTAGGTTCCCTGTCCCTTTGTCATGGGCCTCTCAGCACAGACTGTTATTGCCGCACCCCAGGCTCCGCAGCTTACCCCAGGTCCCTGCTTGCCCCCTGGTATCTCTCACCTTGAGGACCTGGAGCTCCCATCTCCCCAGGACTTCCTGGGGAGGAGGACAAATTTGCTGGCATCCAGTTCCCTGGGTTTTTCAGGGAAACGCAGGGCCAGGTGTGCATAGAATGGTAATAGGGGGAGTGGGCATGTCTGTCCTAGAGCCCTCTGCAGTTCTTTTTCTATCTCCCAGATTGTAGCTGTCAGGACCCTTGCCTCCAGAGCTTTCAAGGCTTTGTACTGTTTGCATCTATTTGCATCTATTTACGTGCAGAGCCCCGATTATCAAACTCCTACCCTGCTCCTTGAGGCTATTGAGCCTGGGTGGGTAAAGGACACCCAGGGAGCATATGAGGGTGGGGTGGTGGGGAGGGCACCATAGGCCCCTACCTGGACAGCTGGGGTAGTCCTGTATCCTCTGGCAGGCAGGCTCCCTGAGCAAGAGGAGTAAAAGGGTGAGTGGAATCCACAGGAGACCCCAGCTTGCTGGTGCCCCTGAGAGAGGGTACCAGTTTATAAGGGGGCCAGGCTGGTGGAAGGACACGAAGCAAGACCTCCGTCCATTGTGCCTCCCCAGGGACACCCCACCCAGGCTGGAGCCAGCAGAAGGTAGGGGGGGCATTTCTTCCTTCAGCCCCAGAGGGAATGGGCATTATTCCTGCCCTTTCCAACCAGGATGCAGTCCAACTTCTGATCTTGGCCTCCAGGCCTCTTTGTTCATAGGAGTTTCTCCGCCTTTGAACCTTAGCTCATTCTGTGCCTTTCATCTGGAATGCCCTCCTCTTCATCTCTACTGTGAAGCTCTACCCATCCATGAAGGTCGAGCCCTAATGCCAACTCCACTAGGAATTCTTCCCCAATCCCATCAACATTATTAATGACCACTGCTACCATTTGTTGGACACTTACTGCACTCCACAAGTCACACTGGGTTCAGTTAGTATGTCTCCTTTGATCCTTATACTGCCCTGCTCGTGGTCATTATTATTGGCCCTTGGTTATAGGCCTGGTACAAAGCAGGTGTTCAATAAATATTGGTTAAATTAAGGAATAAACAAGGAGAAACTGAGGCCCAGAGACAGGACATGACTTGTGCTCTCTCTGGCACTGATATATGTCCAGAGTCGCAGAGATGTTGCTCCAGCCCCATGCCCCCCACCAGGGAGAGGCACCCTTAGCAAAGTGACTTGATGCCCACCCTCAGATCCCTTGGGGAGCCCCTGGCAGGGCCTAGGAAACAGCTCCTAATATAGGTCAATTGCATGGGCAGCCAGGGTAGGCAGGCCTGGAGGCTGCCAGTAGGGAGGCAGCAACCATGATCCACATGTGAGGGGTGAGATCTGAGCCGGAGAGAGACATCAGGTGATAGGGGAAGAGAGGGAAACCTCATTTGTTCATTCATTCATTCATCAAACCTTCCCTGAGGGCCTCTTCTATGCCAGGCCCAAAACCTATGGGGGTGAGGAGGGCTGACGTACAAGTGGGCATCGGGAAAGGTGGAGGCCGAGTTTGCCAGACAGGATGGGTCCATGATTCGGGCGCTCTGAGGCCATGCAATTCCAGTTCTGGGAATCTGTCCTCCCAAACTCTCCCACAGGTGTGCCAAAATCTGTGGACTAGCCTGTAATCACAGTGCTGTTCATAATAACCAATGTGGAACTGGCTGGACATTGATGGGATGCAGGCAAATAAGTTATCACCATGTGGACAAGTCATAGGGCAAATATGGTTGACAATGAAAGGGGCAAAGAATAATACAACCCCACTTTGTGTTTTTTTTAAAAGATTTTAATGGGGAATTGGGGAAGGGGAACAGACAAGTTGTCGTTCTTCAATCTTAGTTGTGGAGGGCGCAGCTAACTCAGCTCCAAGTCAAGTCGCCATCCAGCTGCCCGGTGGAAGCTCGCAGCCGCTCAGCTCAAGGTGCCATGTTCAGTCTTAGTTGTGGGTGGGCATAGCCACCATCCCATGCGGAGTCAAACTGGCAACTTTGTTGCCAGGAGCACACGCTCCCACCAGCTGAGCCATCCTGCTGCCGATTGGCAGCTCAGCGGCAGCTCAGCTGGGGCGCTGCTCACTGGCCCATGTGGGAATCGAACTGGCGACCCTGTTGCTCAGAGTTCGCGCTCTTAACCAACTGAGCCACTTGGCTGACCCCCACTTTGTATTTTAAAAAAGATAGATGTTGTAAATTCACATGAACAGATCTCACACATACCATGAACCATAGTTATTTCTTGGGAGTGGGACCAGGGGGAAGCGATTCTCACTATATAAACTTCTGTATAGTCCTTTTATTCCTTACAGATACTTACTACTTTTGAAAAAGAAAACGTCCACTAAAGAAATTTCCTTCACTGAGTGGAAAGCCAGCAGGAGACAGGGGCATTTCCTCCTCAGCCCCAAAGAGAATGGGCATTATCCCTGCCAGTACTTAAGTGCTGGTTGGATAAGCCAGACGAGGGTGATCCAGGAAGGAGAAACTGCATGAAAAAAGGCTTGGAGCAAAAACAGCAAGGCAGGCTGGGTAACAAGAGGTAGATCCAAATTGGTAGAGAGGTGGCTTGAGGGGAAGCTGCCTGAGAGGAGGGGAGACTTTGATGGAAATGTGGAGAGGGAGGGGTGAGGAGGTAGACTATTTGGTATTGTCGATGGTGGAGTGATGTGTAGGCAGGTGAGCCCTCTGTGAGGCCAAGGAGACGCTGGAACTACCTGTGGATCCCAGGGTGCTTCAGAGCCCTTCCAGCTGCAGCCGAAGACCCTTCAGGGTGGTTAGGCCTGGGGGAGGAATAGATGTGCAAGGGCTCGGCTGTGGGCTGCACCGCTGGAAGGGTGGATGGGTGCCCTGACATGAAGCACATGGAGCCCATACCCCTGTTCTGAACCTTCCCCACATCCCACTTTAGATGAGGCCCAGAGCTGTTAAATCACTTGCTCCAGTTCATGCAGAGCAATTGGGCTCCACAGGCTGAACTTGCAACCGTTCCTCTCTGTTGCCTCTCAGCTTCCTAGGGCAGTCCCTAGGAAGGATTAAATGTCAGACTCAGCCACATGCCCGGTTTCCAGCAAGTGCCCCCTCGGTGGGAGATGTTATTAGTCAGGGAAGACTTTTGGGCCCAGGAATGGGAGAAGGGTGGGAGGTGGGCATGGGTGGGACTTTCCAGGAGGGTCTGAGTGAGAAGGGCCCAAAGCGCAGAAATGGCTGTTGAGAGTCCCAGGGGCGTCTCCACCGTGGCACTGGGGCAGAGACATAACTTTAGGGGCCAAGAGAGCCTGGAGATACCTCTGCAGGGGAGTTCTGAAGTTCTGCTTACCCTGAAACCAGGAAAACCTGAATTCAAACCCCAGCCCTGACCGGCCCACTGTGTGATCTTGAGCAAGTGTGCTTAGCTTTCTGAGTCTCTGTACACTCATCTGTAAAGGGGACGGAGAGGGGGTTAAATATGTGTAACAGATGAAAGTATTTTAAAAGGTAACAGCAACAGTCCAAGACTGAATTCCTATTAAGGAGGGGACAATGGCTGTACCTTCACCCCATTAAATCCACACGTAGCCCAAGACATGGGACGCAAAGCACAGTGTTGGAAAGAGCTCCTTTATTTAGAGGCAGTGCCCAGGCCAGGTCAGTGGGAAGAGGCAGGCACAGACCCAGTGCCAAGCAGGAGGCTGACAGGGATGACAGATGAGGCAGGAGGTAGTTGAAGGATGCTGTCAGCTGCAGGTACCAGGCCCAGGACAGGAGGGGATGTCAGTACTGAGCCCTGAGACTGCTCGGTGCTTGTAGGGGACAGAAATTGGTGGCCAAAGTTTTTCCCACCCCCAGTGCTCACAAGAGGGGCAAGAGAGAAGCCTCTTCATCCTCCTTCCCTCAGTGTGGAATCCAGGCCTGAAGGGGGTCAGATTCTGCAGAGACCAGACAGAGGGCACTCAGGGCAGTGGCCCTGCCTCAGCCAGGCTGAGGACCCCTACCCCCAGAGAGCAGGCAGCGGCTGGAAGAGCAAACATTTTAATGGAGGCTGCAGTGACCCGCCCCACAGCACACACGGCACACAGGGGCCTCTGAGCAGCTCCCCTTCTCAGAGGAAAACCAAACCACACACATGGCCAAGGTCCTGCCCGCGGCCAGAGCTGCAGGCCAAAGTCTGGCCTGGCCATCACCTACTGGTTCTCCTCCCTGCTGGCAGCATGAGGGGACAAAGACAGGTGGGTCAGCTGAGCTCTCAGACACCAGGCCCCAGCGAATACCCAGCAGAGAGAGGAGGAGGGAGAAGGGGTATGGCTCACATGCGGGACATTGGGAAGGAGTCATTGCCCTTAGGGCTACCCCACTAAGATAGTACACTGGCACTTAAGGAGACCCAAGGGGCAGGAGTGGGGTGGGGGAGGTGAGCCTGGATGCTGCTGGCTGGCCAGATACTCACAGTGTCTGGTAGGTGCTGTCCTTGGCCTTGAGGAAGCGCAAGATGAAGAAGGCCACTGCCTGTAGGCTTAGCACCAGCACAACGCCGCCAATGAAGCTGGCCCCATCAAAGCCAGGGTTGTGGGCTCCAGGCACAGAGGGGATCCCTGCAGGGTGGAGGTCATAGCAGGCCACCGAGGACCAGGAGCCCAGGCCTACCCCAGTAACCGGCACAGGTCACCCAGAGGCCCCAGTCCTCACTATGGGAGCCTGCAATAGCAGGCTCAAAAGTTCAGATGGATCCTGTGGGCAGTTGGGAGGTGCCTGGTGGGAGGGACAGTGCGTGGCTGGGGAGGGCAGAACCTTGGCTCCAGCCCTGGCTCTGCTCCTGAACTGCTTCGTGTTTTGATGCTTCTCACATCCTCTCTGTGCCTCCTGATCACATGGACCAAGTGGCAACGGAGCTCCTCTCCAGCCTCTTCCTCCCACACTGCCCCAATGGGATGAGGATGAACCCCGACCTTGGGCATCAGATCCCTCCAACTCCCGTTCAGCCTTGGGTCTTGGGGTTCAAAGCCCAGATACAGTTGATGTGGTCCCCTTTCAGGATTCCTTAGCTCTGAGACCCTGGGGTCACTGCATGTCACAGTGTCCCCTGACCCCTTCCCCACCGTAGGGGCCCAGGTGGCTTGGGTGGCTCCCAGCTGTGCCACGTTAGCCATCAACTCTCACCAGGGATTCAATTTCAGGCCCTGGGCCCGGTGCCCAGGGAAGGGCTGGTGGTGGGAGATCATTTGGGGGCAGCGGACAGGGGCACGGCTGGGAGCTGGGTCTACCTCCCAGAGGGTGTAGCTTATGTAAGGGGGACTGAGAATATGAAGGGGAAAGGGTGGTCCCAGCTGCAGTTCAGGGAGCCCCAGAGAAGGACACTGGGGGAAGAGGCACAAAAAAGGGAAGAAATGAGCTACACAAGACAGATCTGGGGCTCAAGCTGGAGAGAGCTGAGCCATCAATAATTCAGCCTCCTAGATCACGTTTCTGGCTTTAATTAACCAAGAGCCTCTTCAGCCATCCCTGCCAAGCCTACTGACCTCCAGGCCCTGAGGGGCAGTGGAGACCAAGGGGTGAGGCTTTTGCCTCTGTTCTGTCAGGAACCTCTTTGTGACCCTCTCTGAGCCTGGAGGTTGCAGTGGGTGGTCACTGAGGACATCTCATTGGCAACTTGAGCTGTACACCCTCAGCACTAAGCGTAGTTCCTGAGGGGTCAGGTCACCCTGAGTCCTCAGGAGTGTTGGGGAGAAGGAATAAAAACCATCATTTCTTGATCACCTTCCTTGCATCAGACACTGACCCAGGAGCTATACATCCTCTTGTAAAATCCTCACAGCAATTCTGTGAGGAGGTACCCAACCCATTTTACAGATGTGGAAACAGGCTCAGAGGGAGAAGTCACAGGGCTGAGGTCATAGAACATGTCAGTGCCTGAGCTCAGTTTTGTCTTTCTCTGTCCTTCTAGTCCTCCCACCACCTCATTCCCCCAGGCAGTACCTACCGGTTGTGATTGTCTTCGGTTCATAGGTGGGATGGTGGTGGGCAGCTAAAGAGACAAGGAATCAATAACAAACCAGTCCTCCTACCCCCTGACTCCCATCAAGACCCCAGGCCAACATCTGAACTTCTGACTCCAGTCAGGTCCTCTGTCCCAGGTTCAGATCCACCCTACATACGCTCAAGCCTTAGCTCACAGTTCCTTCCACCAGATGTGCCCTCTCTCCATCTCTGTCTTTAAGGGTCATCTCTGATGCCACCTCCTCCAGAAAGCTACCCGCCCCCCTCCCCCCGACCATTTTCTTCTGAACTTCCAAAGTCCTCACTATGCTTTAAATTAGAAGAGCTAATTCCCCAGTCCCTCCACATGCCTGTCCTGGATCCTCCAGCTGCACTAATTTACAGATGAGGAAACAGGCCAGAGAGGGGAAGGGAGTTTTCAGTGAGCTAAAGGCAGAACTGAAACTGGACCCAGTATTCATGGGCATGGTCTGCTCCCTGAGAGACACAGATTCCTTCCTGGAGAGAAGGCGCTGGCTGGGGATGCCTCAGCCCCCTCCCCCCCAACTTGGTTTAGGCCAGTGGGAGTCCTCTTACCTGGACATGACTCTGAGTGGTTGTAGACAGAGCAACCTTCCTTGACCTCCTCAGCTTGGGCCACACAGTGTCCTGGTGGGAGAAGGTGCAGGAGAGAGGTTTGGGGAAAGGGGGCCAAGGCTCTGGGGTTTGGACGTGGGGCACTCGACTTGGGAATGGCCAAACTCCGTACCTGGCTGCTCTGGCTGACATTGCTCCCACACACAGCCAGAGAGGTTGTGTGCTCTGTCCCCCTCCACACAGTGCTCACAGAGCTTCAGTTGTTTGCAAGCCCCTTCGACAGCTGGCCAGATGTTCATGCGGAGCAGAGCTCCCCGCCCAAAGCCTCGAGCTCCTTTACCTGGGAGTGAGGTAGGAGCAACTCCTTGAACCCAAGCTGCTGCCCCCCTTCCCTGCTACTGTGGCTCTCATCCCTTTGCACACATACACTCACTGGATCCCCTAATCCCCACTACACGCCTGGAGGTTCCACAAACACAGAGAACCTCCCTGACATTCACCCAGAGTCCCCTCCCTTTGCATACACCTGGGGTTCCCAGATACATTTGAGGCTGCTTCCCCCTACACACCTGAAGCTCCCTAATCTCCTACACCTGGAGCCTATGTACATAAGCTCCTTCACCTACCCCTGGAACCCTGCACAGCTCTGGAAAGTCCCCACCCCGTCCCCCCAAGCCCTAACTGCTCCTGCGTAGGCGGCTGGTTGAAGGGCACTCTCCACCTGCCCCTGCCCGGGCCCCTAACCAGACCCTGGCCCGCGTTACCAGCTACAGCGAGCTGGGCACACAGGAGGAAGCAGCAGCAGCTGCCACACAGCGCAGCCCGTAAGGCGCGGGGTCCCGGCGAAGCCATGGGGGCGGGGACTCGGGGTCTGCGGAGAGGTGGTGTGGCGCGTCCCTTGAGGACTCGGCTCCGCTGGGGTGTG
>NW_017731488.1:3158780-3272809 GCF_001890085.2 Hipposideros armiger
AAGGGCCACCTCCTGCAGGAAGCCCTCTGTCACTGTCCTAGAGCAAGGCTGAGCTTGCCGCAGCACTCATCTCAGCTGGCAGAGCCAAATCTGCTTTCCCACACCAGCGCCCTCACCATCTCTTGCCTAGGTGCCTGCAGTGGCCTCCTGGTAGGGCTCCTGCTTCTGCTGCCCGCCCCCAGCCTGTTCTCCACTTAGCAATCAGAGCACTCCTTTGAAAATGTAAGTCAAGGGAGCCGGCCGAGTGGCTCGTTGGTTAATACTTGACTTGGGAGCTTGAGCTCTGAGCATCAGGGCTGCCAGTTCAGATCCCACATGGGCCAGTGACGCTGCACCTCTACAGCTAAGATGGTAGACAACTGCTTGACCTGGAGCTGGGCTGCCATGAGTCGCGGGCGAGTGAATCGTGAGTCGTGGAGCTGGGGCTGGACTGCAGTGGGCTGCTGTGAGCTACTGTAAGTGGCCGACAGCCAGTGTGAGTGGCTGGAAGCTGGCGTGACTGGCTGGCAGCTGGCGTGAGCTGCTGTGAGCCGCCGTGAGCGGCCTAATGGCTGGTGACTGACTGCCTCACCCGGGAAGAGCGCAATGATCACAATACCAACATGGGCCAGTGAAGCGACATCCTCCACAATTAGACTGAAGAACAAAAGGACAGCGACTTGTCTGTTCCTCTTCCCCAATTCCCCAGTAAAATCTTAAAAAAAAAATTTAATTCAAATCATATCACTCCCCTAGTTCAGCCCACAAATGGCTCCCATCTCACTGCTTTCCATGACTTACATAACCATCCCTCCCTGCTACCCCTCTGAACTCAATTCCTACCCCTCGGCTCATTCGGCTCCAGACACACTAGCCTCCTCTCTATTCCTCAAACACATCCCCGCTCAGAGACTTTGCACTTGCTGTGCTCTCTCCTTAAATTCTTCTATTCTCTCCTCAAATGACTCTTTCCATGACCTCCTTACTTAAAAAGGTCTCCTGGTTATTCTATATCATGAAACCTCCTTTTTCCTTCAGAACATGTATCAAATTACTCATTCATTTCCTAGGCTGTAAGTTCCATGAAGGCAGAAACCATGTTTATCTTCTTCCATACTTAACTCCCTGTACGCATAATGGCTAAGTAGGTGTTTATTAAATAACCACACTGTACCATGTTGTGACTGAGTACATGTTTGTCTGTCCCACTGGTCTGTGAGACCCTGAAGAGTTCCCTACTCTATCATATTAAGTATCTATTTATCGATTGTCCATCTCTCCACTATCAGAATGGAAGCCCCATGAAGAAGGCAGGGATTTTTGTTCATTGCTGTGTCCTTTGTGCCTAGAACCATGCCTGCAAAATGGTAGATGTTCAATAAGTATTTATCGAATGTTGACAATGCAAGGGTGTGGCCAGATCATCTCTCCATCCATAGCACCCACTTAAACCCAAGCCCAAGGGAACTGTCATCAGTGAATATTGGCTGAATGAATGAATGAGTCTGTGCTAAGAATGTGTGCACTGACTGTACCCAGATTCTTGGGACTTGGACAAGGAGCTGGTGTGCATCTTATCTGTGTCTCTCACACACAAACCTCCCTTAAGAGACTAAGCCCACGGGATTTCCCAGAAGAGGGAGAAGAGAGAAGGTAAGGAAAGAAGTCATACCTGGAAGTGAGTGCTCACAGCCATCTGGTGGTCACCTGGGGAACTGCATGTATTGTCAGCCCTAGTCAAATGTCACTTCCAGCCCCTTCTGGGGAGATGGTGACATCTAGGCTGGAATGGAAGGCCCGCTGGACTTGGTTACAGGTAGACCTAGCTTCAGATCCCAGCTCTGTCATTTACTATGTGATTTGGGGCAAGTCCTTCGGCTTCTCCGGGCTTCACCTATGAAATGGGGATGCAGCATTGTTGTAAGCGATGAGGTTTGGCACCTGGTAGGTGGAAAGGATTGGAGAAGGTGTCAATGGTGGGGACAAGCAAGGAGGTAAGGTAGAGGGCATGAGGAGGAGAGAAAAGGAAGGGCTTCCCCTTCCTCTAGACAGCAGATAGCTGGGGAAGAGAGACCCGGTTGGCAGTGATGACCTCACCTGTCCTGTTGGCATGGGCACTTTTGGAGCATGAGAGAGAGTGTGCACATGAAAATATATAGCTCTCTTGAGTCTCTTGTATCTAAAGGTTTCTCAGGGTTGGAAATATCACTGCACTGTTTTCCTCCCTAGCTGCCTGAGGATCAGCCTCCATCATGAATGACCCAGTAACTGTTTGGATCAGGAAGTTCTAGCCAACCAACTATTTCCGTGGAAAGATGGTCATCAGTGTCCTGCTCCCTGGGAAGGCAACAGTACCTAAGACAGAAATTTGGTGAAAACTAGCCAAAATGTACAAAACCACACCAGATGTCATCTTTATATTTGGAGTTAGACCCCATTTTGGTGGTGGTAAAAAACTGACTTTGACATAATTTATGATTCTTTGGATTATGCAAAGAAAAATGAGCCCAAACACAAGCTTGCAAGACATGGCCTGCACGAGATGAAAAAGATCTCAAGAAAACAGCAAATGGAATGCGACAACAGAATGAAGGTCAGGACGATGGTAAAGGCCAATGTTGGTACAAAAAGAAGTAAAAGATCTGCAGTGACTTCATCTGTGGTAATTGTGCCAATTTTTCACGAGAGGATTAATAAACTATGAAAATTAAGAAAAAAGAACTATCAGGGCCGGCCAGGTGGCTCATTGGTTAAGAGTTCGCTTGGGAGAGCAAGCTCTGAGCAGCAGGGCCACCAGTTCTGATACCACATGGGCCAGTGTCGCTGGGCCTTCTAACAGCTAAGATGGTGAAAAACATCTCCACCTGGAGCTGGACTGCTGTGAATCGCCAGTGACGGTATAGGCTGCAGTGGGGCTGCAGTGGGCTGCCGTAAGCTACCGTGAGTGGCCGGCAGCCATCGTGAGCGGCCTTCCAATGGCCGGCAACCAATCTGCCTCAGCTGGGAAGAGCACAATGATCATAATACCAACATGGGCCAGTGAAGCGGCGTCCTCCACAACTAGACTGAAGAACAAAAGCACAGGAACTTGGCTGTTCCGCTTCCCAGATCCCCCAATGCTGTTCCCTCCCCCAATTCCCCAATAAAATCTTTTTTTAAAAAAAGAACTATCACTGCCACTCAGAATAGCGGAAGATAGTCTCTTTTTTTTTTCTAAAGATTTTTATTGGGGAATTGGGGGGATGGGAACAGTGCTGGAGAATTGGGGGAAGGGGAACAGACAAGTTGCTGTCGTTTTGTTCTTCAGCCTAGTTGTGGAGGACGTTGCTTCACTGGCCCTAGTTGGCACCATCATTGTGCTCTTCCCAGGTGATGCAGATCAGTCGTCGGCTTTCGGACAGCCGCTCACTGCGGCTGCTAGCCGCTCTCGCTGGCTGCTGGCTGCTGGCTACACACCGTAGCCCATGGCAACCCACTGCCACAGGGGCTGCAGCCTACGCCGTCGCTGGCAACTCACGGCAGCCCAGTTCCAGGTTGAGCTGGTGTTCAGCATCTTAGCTGTAGAGGGCAGTGTCACTGGCCCTCATATGTGGGATCTGAACCGGGGCCCTCTGGTGTCCCAAGCTAGTTCTTAACCATCGCGCCACTCGGCCGGCCCGAAGATAGTCTCTTATACACCCCTTTCATGCCAACCTCCCAGCAGTCTTCGCTCATCTCTGAGACCAGCTGGATGGTTGTTAGGACCCAGCTCTGATGGGGGAGAAGGTGGATACCTGAGTCCTGGGATGCTGACACCCCTGTGTTCTCTCCCTTTAATGCCCCCACCTTCCTTGACACCATGCATACTACCACTCTCTTTTCCTTCTCTTTCTCTAGATGCTGCTTGTTAGTTTAATTATCCAGCCAACACAGACTTGTTGAACACCTACTACATACCAGGTACTGTAAGAGAGTGCAAATCTAGGATGGAGGTCAGGGAAGCCTGCTTCGGAAGTGACTTGGGTGCGAAGACCTTAATGACATGAAGGAGCTCTAAGCAGAGGGAACAGCCTGTGCAAAGGCCCAGGAACAGGAACTCTCATCCACAGTCTGTGCCCTTAATGGTGGGGTTCCCTGAGGCTCCTCCTCGCTCTCTGCTCCCTCCTCTAGGTGATGTCATCTACCCCTAGAACCTCAGTTACTGCCTGCACACCTATGCCTCCTGGGTGTCCTCCTCCTCCTGCCAGATGTACTATTGGTAGCCTACACAGCCAGTGCTGACAATGTGCCAGGCTACTCCCGACAATCCTATGAGGTAGATATTAACATTACCGCTATCTTATTAGTGAGAAAATAGGCACAAAGAATCTCAGAAACTCACCCAGTCACACAGCTAGGAAATGGAGGAATTGGGGATTGAATCCAAGCTACAATCCTGACCACCTCTACCTGCTAAGCACCCCAAACTCACTGCATCCAACCTGAAGTGCATCATCTTGCCTACCTTGGCTCTCTCGTCTGCCACCAGCCTGTCACCTCCTTCCTCCTGTCTCACACTAACTATGGGAACTGCAGTGGTGCTGTGTAGGGGGAGAAGTCAGCGGGGTCTAGGATCTGGGCCCCTCTGGTTTCCTCAAGTCCTAACCTGATCCCTGCCAGCCCTCCCCTCCCCCCATTCCTTGGGCCTGGATGATTCCAATGAGGACCAAAGCTAGAGACAGAGGGAGGAGCAGCAGCCAGCTCCCCTCCCCCAGGACTGGCCATATCTGTCACATCTGGAGAAACCAGATGCAGGGGGTGTTCTCTGGGACTAAGGACAGACAGAGTTGGAGAAGATGGGGAGTTTCTTCTCCATGAACTACCTGCCAGGATGCCTGAGATGGGGGGTTGAGAGGGGCCTGCCCTGGAACTGAGCTGCCAGGCTTTCTTTCCAAGTTCTTCCCGGCTCCCTCTCTTCAGCTGCTTTGGGGAATTGTCCGTCCCCCCCCCCATTCCCCCCTGGCCACTGGCTTTCCAGATCCTTGAATAAATAATTCAGGTTTTGAAATTTTGCCAGGTCCAACCCCTCCCATGCTATGAGGGTACAATTGGGCTGACATGAGTGACGTCACCCAGCTACTTATCCAAGCACCAGCATCACGAGGACCTGCCCTGGCAGCAACTTAGCTGCCTGATCACTGTCAGTCCAGACTCTCTACTCTGTCTCACTCACCCTGGGGCCCCACTCCCCACAGTCACCTTCATTCCAGGACCCTACAATCCTCATCATTTAACTGTCACCTCAGTACCTCAGCACTTGTGACAGGGTCATGATAACCCAAAGTCCTATCACCTGCACACTCCATCTTCCCTTGTCACACATTCCATCACCCTCAGATCTCTGAAGCCCATCATGCCACAGAGTCACCCTGACACTGCTATGGTGGCTCTAGGAGCTTCCCTCTGTATGACAGCGTCCTTCAGCTACCATCCCCCAAGATCCAGTCACCATGCTCATACCGTCACTGCCACCCACCTCCCTGCTCCCTCGTGTTCCTATCACCGTCACCTCAGGGCCCCATCTTGACAATCTCAGTCATCCTCACCAGGGACGTCCATTCAGCCCCATCACACGGTCTCAGTCACCTGAACTTTGTCAGGCTGTCTCTGCCACCGAGGGTCCCATCAGCCCACAGCCTATCCTAGTCTCCTTTCTGTTACTCCCCTACACCTCCAGCAGCCTCTCTCAGAATTTTCCAAGGCTCTCCCACCAGCGCCCCCGAAAGCCCTGGCCCGCAGAGGGCGTCGCGTCAAGGACAGGGCGGGCCGAATCGTGAGGGGCGGGGCCGCGGCCACGGTCGCTTTTTATGAATGGGGGAGCGGGCGGTGCGAGGCCTCATTACTATGCCGCGCGACGCGCGCTGCGTCCCAGCGCGACGCGCCCATTGGTTAACCGAGCCTCTGACGTCACCGAACCGGTGGCCGGGGGCGGGGCGGGGTGACTCACGCCGCTTCTCCCGCGGCCGCGGGGGCTTCTCCGGGTCTGCTCACACCCTGAGCTGCCCGGACCCGAGTGGAACCTTCCCGCGCGGCCTGGCCGCGCCCTGCCCCAAGAGGTGAGTAGCGGTCCGCGCCGCGGGCACTAGGCGTCCGGAAGGGCACGTAGAATGCTGGTGCGCTGGGCCGGCGGTCAGGCTTCCAGCGGCGGCCCAGGGTCGGAGGTCAATACCTGGAATCCAAATTCTGGGCTAGCAGGCAGGGACCCCGTGTCTGGGTGCTGAGCGCCATCAGTGGGGTGACCCAGCGGGGGTTGAGCAGTCCTTCAGTGACCCAGAGCCCTGGAGGGACTGATGGTCTTCCGAAGTTGGGCTGGCAGGTGGCGGCTGGAACAAGGACCCAGGCGTCCAAGCTGGAGGAGGTGTCTGACTTAGGGATCCAGACATCCCGGCAGGAGGCGGAGTCAGGCCCAAGATTCAGATGTCCGGGCTGAAGGAAGGGTTTGATTTAGGGATCCAGGCTTCTAGCAGCGGGTGTCTGTTCCAAAGACCCAGAGGTTCAGGCTGAAAGAGGGTCTGGCCAGGGACAGAAGTCTGGGCAGGTGTGTGTTAGGGGGGCAGAGTTCCCAAGTGTTGTTACCCCAGGAGGGCAGGGTGGGGGCTGGCGGGAGCTTCACGCGCACTCCCTGGGGGCGGAGCCTGAGGCTGGCATTACCGAGAATCGTGAGGGGTCTGGAGAGCCTCAGAAACTGAGCATCATCCTCCCTGATGGGGAGAGAGCAGAGCTGCCCTCAGTCTTGAGATGTGTTTCCCTCCCTCTGTCCTGGCTTTTCCCAGCATCTCCTGGATCTTATAGGCCTCCATCCACTTATTTTAGTCCTTCATCTTGTTCTCCTCTCTGGTCACACACGTGGGAGAATGAGCCCTGCAGGACCCAGGGAGTTGGAAGGAAGATGAAGAATCCCACTGAGGACAGGAGTCCCCAGAAAAAGAGACCTGGGCTGGCCTGGGGGCATGGGAGAGGACAAAGGTATCCTGGAAAGGTATCCTGGAGCATGAGTGGGGGACCAGGCATTGGGATCCAGCCAAGCATCCTGAGGAGAGACTCCTACCAAGTATCCAGAGAGGGACCTTACCCCCTACAGATCCCTCTGCCCAGCACCCAGCCCTGTCGGTTTCTCATAGGGCCTTTCTCCTACAGGTACCATGATGTGGGGTGCAAGCAGCCCCCTGGCTTGGCTCTCTTCTGGCCCAGGGAACGTGAATATGAGCAGCGTAGGTTCAGCAGAGGGATCCACAGGACCAGCCGCACCACTTCCTTCACCCAGGGCCTGGGATGTGGTGCTGTGCATCTCAGGTACCCTGGTGTCCTGTGAGAACGCACTGGTGGTGGCCATCATTGTGGGCACTCCTGCCTTCCGTGCCCCCATGTTCCTGCTGGTGGGCAGCCTGGCTGTGGCAGACCTGCTGGCAGGCCTGGGCCTGGTCCTGCACTTTGCTGCTGTCTTCTGCATTGGCTCAGCAGAGATGAGCCTGGTGCTGGTTGGCGTCCTGGCGATGGCCTTTACCGCCAGCATTGGCAGCCTACTGGCCATCACTGTAGATCGCTACCTTTCTCTGTACAATGCCCTCACCTACTACTCAGAGACAACAGTGACGCGGACCTATGTGATGCTGGCCCTAGTGTGGGGGGGCGCGCTGGGCCTGGGGCTGCTGCCTGTGCTGGCTTGGAACTGCCTGGACACCCAGGACACGTGCGGCGTGGTATATCCACTCTCCAAGAACCATCTGGTGATCCTGGCCATTGCCTTCTTCATGGTGTTTGGCATCATGCTGCAGCTCTATGCCCAGATCTGCCGCATCGTCTGCCGCCATGCCCAGCAGATTGCCCTCCAGCGGCACCTGCTGCCCGCCTCCCACTACGTGGCCACCCGCAAGGGCATTGCCACACTGGCTGTGGTGCTTGGCGCCTTTGCTGCCTGCTGGCTACCCTTTACCATCTACTGCCTGCTGGGTGATGCCTACTCCTCGCCCCTCTACACCTATCTCACTCTGCTCCCTGCCACCTACAATTCCATGATCAACCCCATCATCTACGCTTTCCGCAACCAGGACGTGCAGAAGGTGCTGTGGGCCATCTGCTGTTCCTGTTCCTCTTCCAAGATCCCCTTCCGATCCCGTTCCCCCAGTGATGTCTAGTCGCGTACTGGTGACCCTTCGCACCTGATCACTACAGAATTCCAGGATGTTAGGTCCTCCAGGGTTTTATTCCAAGCCCCCAGCTCCACACCCCGAAGACCCAGCTGGTTCTGGAGTTCTAGGACATCGGGTGTTTCACAGGATTCTGTTCAGTTCCCTGCAGGACCCAGCTGGCTCCATGGTTCTAGAATGTTCAGGTAGTCAGGGTTCCACTCAGAAATGTCCCACAGCCCAGCTGGCTTGGAGTTCCAGAATGCTGCTGGCTGTTTTACAGTGCCATTCCAAGTCCCTGGTCTTCCTCCTTCCTTGACCTTGACCACGTCACCTTACTTTTGAGTTTCTGAGCTAGAGTCAGAGAGGTTAGCCACTCAGTTGCCTAGATAGAAGAGAAAAAGATTTATCTATCTATATATGCGCGCACTAACAAAGAGAGTATCTATTTATTATTTATTTATTTATTTATTTATGAGTATAAGGGGGGAAAAGAGATCCACACCTTGAAATCCAGGCCATACCAGGGTATCCCTAGTCCCCACACCCACATTTCTGACCTCAGTTCCTAGAGGGGGGAAAAGGGAGAAAGAGAAATCATGTATTTTGTTATTATTTTTGCTTATTTTTTATTGAAGAGATCATAGAAACCAGAGCCTTCTCTCCAGGCCTGCCCCTCTAGGGTTTGAGTGGGGGAACACACCAGCCTCTGGTTTTTTATTTTTTTAAGAAGCCATCACCTGAGCAACCGAGAATTCCTCTGCGCTGGGGGCTGGCTGCCCTCTGGTGGCTGTTTGGGGGAAACTGCAGCCTGGCCAAGCAGCCAGGACCAAGATGTGGCAACCCCTACTCCACTCCAGCCTGGCCTCCAGTGCCACAGCCATGGTCTGGGGGCCAGGCCTCACCTTCCAGTGCCCTAGGAGGCAGGGTGTGAGCCAACATCTGACCCCTCTGCCAATCGGGGTATGGCCCCCAGTGCATTCCCTATTCCTGTCCCTGACCCAACCCTCAATAAAAAATGATTTTGTAATAAATGTTTCTGTCTGTGTGTGTGGAGGGGGTGGAGTGGGGCCTGACAGGGAAGAGCATGGCATGGGAGGATTAGGCCAGGCCTTGAGGCCTGTTGGGGTACACGGGAAGCTGGAGATCCAGGGTGGAGTTTGGCTGGCAGGTGATACCCCTACCCCAGGATGCCAATCTGATGGGCCCCTCTGCTCAGACCTGGGCACCCCCAGACAAGGGCCTACCTCCCCTTGGGGGACAGGAACCAGGGTGCTGGACCATTCTTGGGTTGAGGATGCCCACATCCTACCCACATTAGCTTTAGTTTGGGGCTTTGACATGAAGTATATATACTCAAAAGATGTCCGTTTCCTTAATAATAACAGCCCCTTATAATCGTGGGTATATGTATCGTGTGCTAGGCACTGTGCTAAGTGTTCTACAGATGTTACCTCATTTATGCCTAACAAGCATCCCAGGGCACTGGCAATATCTTTATTTTACAGATGAGGAAACTGAGGCAGAGGGAGGATTGGTAACCGGCCCAAGGGAACATCTGTTTCTAGAACCTGTGCTCTGTCTACTGGCCAGTGGCCTCTCATCTCCTTCCCTCCTAAGCCTGGGGCCTACCTAGGTCATTCTGGGCCCTGATTTGTGTTGTTTATTTTCTGAACCAGTGGCCACCTTTGGGAGATAGTTGGATGAGATCTGGTCATTCTGGAGCTGGAATAGCTTCTTTTCTATGCAAAGGTGAATGATGATAAGTGTGTACATGTGCCCTTGTGTGCATTTGAAGACAAATGTGCAGGACTCTGAGTTTAGAGGTTTGGGAGCCAGGAAGGATGTGTTCACCAGGCAAGGGTAGGAGCAAGTTTGGGGTGTGCTTGAGGAGGAAGCTCGGACTAGCCACAGCTTTCAGCCTCCGTGGCCTCACAGGTGGCCAATGCATTCTGACCCACCCATCTGTTGTACAGCTGGGGAGACTGAGGCTTGAAGAGGAATAGCCATTTGCTCGAACTCACACAGCTGTGCCAGGTTAGGACTCAGGTCTTTCTCCATTTCTTTGGCCATAGCTTTTTTGCCTGTTCAAGATCCCTCCCCAATAACAGCCACAAGTGGGCATGCCAGCAGGCCTGGGTCAGGGCTGGTGGAGGGCAGGCCCGGCTGAGCTACACACAGCTCCAGTCCAAGTGGGGAGGCCCCACCAGGTCAGGTTGAGCCTCGTCTTCTCCCCCCACCTTCCTGGAAGGACCTTGGGAAAAGACCCCCCACTCAACAAGCACCCCGCACACATGACAAACTTTGGGCCAAACAGTTCACACATCACCATGCCCACAGGGTTGGACTATTACTCTCTCCATTTTACAGAAGAGGAAGTTGAGGCTCTGAGAATAACGGGCCTTCATTCATGCACTGCTGTCCTTGTGGACAGCTTAGATTCTAGCCTTGGAGATGGTAATAAAGAGCTAAGTTAAAAATATGGTAACGTCAGAGTGATAAGTCCTCCAAGAATAATTAAGTAGGGAAGGGACACAGGGAGTGCGTGTAATCTTTAAATGAGGGTGCCCATGAAAGGCCTTACTGCAGGTGACATTTGATTTGCTTAAAGTCACACAGTTAATAAGGAGCTGAGCTGGGATTTGAACCCAGGTCCATTTAAGTCCAAATCTGTTTCTTTCCTGGGTGAAACAGTGGGTTTCAGGAGTAGCTCAGAAACAACACTCAAGGAAACCATGCCAGGGAGTCCTGTCCCCGGGCTGGGGAAGAGTTGGGGGATCTCCCAGACCTTTGGGAGGTGGTGTAGGGAAGGGCTTCCTTACTGCCTCCCCATGCTCCCCAGGAGCCCCTACCAAGGCTCAGGAGAGGGACCAGTGCCCATCCTATCCTGAGCAAGCTTGGCCCTTGGCTTCCCCATCCCAGCTTCTGGCTGCAGGGCCCAGGGAGGCCGAAATGCTAGCCAACCTCCTGTCTGGGAAGGCCTGTGGCGGGCCCCCATGCTGGGGATCCTTCGCTGTCTGCCAAGGTGTGGTTGTGTGGTAGATATGAGGTATTTCTGGAGGCCTAAATCAGGGGTCTCTGCCTTGAGTCCTGGGCCCATCCCAAGGGCTGAATGAATCTGCCTCGAGGTTGGAGCCTGTGCGCCCATGGGGTGGGGCTGGCTGGCTTCTCCTTCCTCCCACATTCTGCAGGTACAGCTCAGGTCCTCCCTGTACCCCCACCTCCAGGAAGTCTCCTTGGCTTTGCCCTCCTGTGGCTGTGAAGATGTGCTTTATACACCACACTTTGCTACACTTCTCCTGAGTAAACATTTATAGAGAAGTCTTGCCTTCCTTGTGAGAATACAGGCCCTTGAAGGCAGGACTCTGTGTCCCACCTCTAACTAAGGTTCCCTGAGAAGGGACATGTCTGGCCTCTCAAACTGACACCTTCTATGTCTCTTTTAGCCTCAGACTCATCTAGTGCTCAGCCTGGGGCTGCGCATGCCTGTATTGCTTGTGTGTGCATGAGTTGTGTGTGTGTGTGGGGGGGCGGGTAACGAAGCCTTCCAGCCTCTCTGCCTCTGCCAGTTTTCCAGCCCCATGCCTGATCCCACCCAGCTACAGAGGCCAGGAGGGTGAACTGGACAGTGGAGGCTCCCTGGACTGGGGGAGGCAAGGGTTGGGGCCCAGAGCCCTGTCTTCCTGATGGGGTAGGCCCTGAGGTAGGGGTGGGGCCCATCGCTCCTCCCCTTCTTCCTAGGTCCTGTGTGGGAAAGGGGGATCAGCCCCCAGTGCTGAGCCCCTGCCAGGGCCATGACCGCCTCTCCCTGCAATAAGTGAGGAGACAGCAGCTATTAATATAAGATGAGTTCACGGGCTCACAGCTTCTGTAGGCTGGAAAACAGGCTCCCGGGGCCGGGGGCTGCGGCAAGTCTTGTCTGTCATATTCTCTACTGGAGCCTGGAGCCCGCCAACCCACATCCCCTAGCTCCCTACATGCTGAGACCTGTGCATACATGGGCATGTGCACACGGGCACATGAACACAAGCACATGCTGGCTATTCAGAGCACACATGCATACTCACCCACACGTGTATACCCAGACGTATCTGCATGCTGGTACATACACTTGTGCACATAGATATATCGTTGCACACATGTACATGGGCCATATCAACTTCATGTGCATATAGTTGCATGCAGGAAATATACTTAAATGTGTGTACATGTCCTTACACACGTGTACACACAAACACAGACTTACCCTGGTATACAGATGTGCACAGAGGTCCAGATATGCTTGCACACCCAGACGTATTTGCATACCACTGCACACCCACATATATGCAGACACGAAGCTGCACATGTGTATACAGATGGTATCCATAGTCATGTACACACATTTGCATACAGGACCACATGCAAGGACTTGAAGGCATGTACATGCCCTTTCGCACACAGTGTACGCAGTCGCACAGGCTCCCCACTGCTGTCAATGCTCAGCAATCATGAATTCACAGGCAGACCGTTGGTTTCTAGCACCATCAGGCTGGCTCAGCCTCCCCTCTCTTTCTTCCCTCCCCCAGCCTCATGATAGGCAGCTCTTGCTCCTGCCAACCCCAATGCCTGTCTTCAGCTTCCCACCCCCCAGGGGTCCCCAGATCCCTGATTAACCCCCTTGCTAATTGGCCACCAGCCCCTTGACTTTGCTGCAGGCCTTCTCTGGAGCTGGGAGCAAGAGGCTGCAAATTGGCCAAGCAGTATGGGTCTAGGGAATAGGGGTGGGGGTGGGGGTGGTCTGGGGCGTGCTGTGAGCCCAGTGCCTGGCTGGAGCCAGGTCGGGCACCCCCTGTACCAGGGCTGGGGGGAACACTAGCATCATATTCTCTTGGGAGGGCATTCCTCCGATTCATGTGTATATAGTCCCATGAAACCATCCCTCACGCACCTTTACACACACTCACCACTTGTCTGCATGGTCATGCCTCACTCCACTTCTTCACACAAATGCACGTGAGCATTTGCATGTACTGTCAAGTACACTCATGAACAAACCCAGTAGGCATGCATGCAAAATCTTACATGTACATAAATGCACCTGCCAGATATGTCAAGACCATTCATATATGTACACCCAAACACAACTCACCTAAACGCATAAATGCAGTCACGTGTACAGGCTTGCAAACACACACTTTCATGTTACACATGCCTATGAGTGTACTCCTAAGTATACTTGCAGGCATGTAAGAACATACACCCATATGTTAAGTGCACACCCGTGGATCCCAGGCACACATGCACAACCCACTCACATGTGTGCACATACTTGGATGAACAAGCTACCAGGTGGCCGTGGCATAGGGGGAAACCCCTTTAGCTCCATCTGGCTTTGTAGAAAAAAAGGTAACTTAAGGTTGGCACAGTCTACTGGTGGGGGTGGGGAGTGGTGGAACCCACTCAGGTTTCAAGTTGCCTTTCCTCACCTCCACATTAATGCCTAAGCTTGGGACCTCCTCTGAGTTATCCTCAGCCTCCAGGGCTCCCCGACAGAAGGGCAGAGCTTCTGGCTTTAGCCTCTGTAGTTCCTGGCTCCTTGGCTCTGGGCCTGAGCCCACAGAGTGTTTTACTCTTCTGTAGGCAGCCTGGGGCATTGGAAAGAAGAGGGTTTATATTTCCATGCCGGATGCCTACTTGCTGTGTGACTTTGGGCAAGTTGCTGTGCCTCTCTGTGCCTTGTTTCCTCCTCAACTGTAAAATAGGAATACAAAGCTCTGTGTTGGTAATCCTCCCAGGATTGGTCTGCGTCCATAGGGTCATGTTTATGGATGTGCTTTACTCATGGAAGGGTTGCCTATATCATGGTCACCTCCTCACTGAATAGGTGAGGAAGCTGAGGCTCAGAGAGGGAGCAGCAAGGTGGGAGCCAAAGAACCTGACCTCTGACCTCAACCAGGAAGCCTCCTCTTTAAATACCTGAGAGTGTGAGCAGGCGCAGGCGCATGCACAGTTCCCGAGGTAAGGGCAGAGGCGGCTACCTGCTAAGGTGAGAGAGTGCCAATATAGGACCCCTGCCACCACAGTACTGGCAATTCTACCATGAGAGACTCCTTTGGGTGCTGGAAGCAAGGCTTTTTCTTTTTTTGACCTCCAGCTTCAGAACCCCCTCTAGACACCCTTATTTCCTGGGGCTGAAGGGCAGTCCATGGTGAGCTAGCTGACAACCACCCCCAGCAGAATTTACAGGAAATAGTGCCAGGTTGCCCTGCCCACTGGGCGGCCAGGAGGGGGCAGTGAGGAACCGGCAGAGGCAGCACGGAGGGAGGGGTGATTCCTGAGGACTGTGTGGCTTGCCTGTGATTATGTGTGTTCCTGTAACTGTGTGCTGATCGGTACCCTTGTTGGCACAAGGGCAGGGCTGTGTGTGCAGTGTGTGTAAGTGTCCCTGGGCCTGTGGTCGCCAATGTGCCCACTTATGTGCGCGGGTGTGCATCTGAACAGGTGTGTGTGCACGCACTGGGCAGGGTGGGTCTGTGGAAAGCCCCAGCCCAGACCTAGGGAACGCTGATGGTGCGACGCTGAAGGTCTACGATAGCTGGGCCCTCAGTCCAGCTCACTTGATTTCAAAACAAGAGCAAAATTAACCATCACCTGTAAAACTGGGTGCGAGGAAGTGGGGGAGACAAGAACGGAAAACCTTTGCCATGCCCCCTCTGGCACTAAAGGCAATTCCAAATGGAGAGAGGCTGAAAGCTGTTTAAGTTGCATGGTGAACAGAACGAGCTCTGGCTGGAGTCCCATGCTCTGGAGAACCATGGCTTTGCTGCTGGCCAGTTATGTGACTTTAGGCCACTTACTTAACCCCTCTGAATCTGTTTTCTCAAGTGTAAAATGTGTGTGTGTGTGTGGGGGGGGACAGGGGGAGGGGGGCTTGCCTTATAAGGTTGAAATAAAGTGTATGACGTCTTGGGCAGGTAGGAGGCACTCAGTAAATGCTCAGTCTCAGGATTAGCCCAAGAGGTGAGGCGACTTGCACAGGGTCACAGCTCCAAGTGGAGGAGCTGGAATTTAAGCTCAGGCCTCCTGCTTCCCAGAACCACATTCCTTCCCTCCAATTCCGTGGCAAGGGCGGCTCCCGACACCACCATTTTGTCTTCTCCCAGGGCGGGCGTCTGGCTGCCTGTCAGTCACCGGCCTTGGGAAGCCAAGTGCTGACTAAACACAGGCCTGAGCAGGAGGGTGGAGCGAGGGGATCTGCAGGGGTGAGCTGGCTCCCGAGCCCCCTCCCCTGCACCCCCACCTCCAGCGATGAGCTCAGAGCGGCTGGCGCAGCAGTTGCTGACAATTCAAAACTTCTGCCCCCTCTCCTGGGACGCCAGTGGGTGACTCTCTCTCTGAACAGCAGGCGTGACCAGCAGTCACCAACCCTGCTCCCTCCCCTCTCCTGGGCCACCCTACTGCTTCTGCTGGGCCCGAACTGGAACTGGGGTGTCTGTTCATAAATTACCCCCAGGGACAGTTACCCACAGCAGCTGTGCTCGGAACAACCAACCGTTGCTTCCTGGGTTGGTCATTTTTGGGGGTCAGAATATAAACCCAGCCCCCTCGCCAGGAGAGGGGGCATGAAGCAGCCTAAACCTTTTACCGGATTCCATTGTAAATCACTCTATTTAAGGTAAGTTGCTTGGGTCTGAGAGGCAGACACGATGCCGGCCAGATGCTGGGAGGCAGCATCAGCATTCAGCCTGTGCGCCGCTCCTGCGGGCGAGGAGCTGCCAGCAGCTCACCTCCCCTGGTCCCAGCACACTCGCCTCAGCTGAGGGGGGCCTAGAGAGCTGGGCCTCTAGGTCCCCCAATTTGGGTTTCCTCCTAAAGCAAAACGGTTTCCGGCCTTCGTTCCCACCTCCCGCACCAAGGGTGCACCCCCACCCCACACTGGACTCCCTCCCTCCGGAGCTCTGGCCACCAGCTGTGGCTCTCAGTGTTGCCCACCCCCACCACTTCTCCCATTAAACACACACACACCAGAGGTGGATGAATGGCTACAAAGACTTTATCAAATTCTTTAAAATGTTGGCATTTATGTATTTGCGACTATACATAGTTACATGGAATCTTCAGGTCGCAGGACAGCTACCGTGGTACACACGAGCCTGGCAGGGAAGCAAATGAGACCAGGCTTGGAGCCACAGGGCTTTAAAAAACTGGACCTCTTTCTAAGGACCTGAGAGGATCAAGGCAAATGAAGGGAAGGGTGGCTTTAGGGGGTTGGCTTAACCCCACTCACAGCTCAGATCTCCAACTGAAGCTCCTTTCCCATCCTCGGGGAAAGGGACCCATTTTCAGACTGTATCCCCACTACATATGTGCTCACGCCCTAAAATCTTGAAGTGGCAAACACACTCAAGTATCCATTGGAATAGGTCCTTACAAATGTTTACATCAGAGAAAAGAAGGCACTTTGGGAGCTTTACGACTCACTCTCCTACAAGTACATCATTCTACACAGAAAGTAAAAATTGGTTAGTTTCTCAAGTGCATCAGCTGAGTAGAGTTAATACAATAACAACATTGTTCCCTAGTCTTCACTGAGGCACAGAACAAGGTGCATCTGGGGGCTACACCTGGTCCCCAGGTTAGCTGGACCCCAGCAGAGCTCAAAGCCTGATGCCTCTAAGGAGGCCTGACACGTCTCCAGAGCAAAAGTCCTCCGCCTTGGGGCACTGCCCCCATCCTCAGGCCCTGAGGTCAGGGAGGGCGCTGCGGTGGGAAGCAGGCTGAGAGCAGAGCTGGGACACGGTGGGAATGCTTAAGCAGGGTCACCAAAGCCACAGAGACCTCAATCTGTCCGAACTGGCGCTGCAGAGCCGGAGGTTCGGCGCCACGAGAAGAGATTTCACATTAGCCCTGACAACACTGCCTCGGCTCTGCAGTGACATTGGCCAGGGTGTTTCTGAGGGCGCTTGAGCTTCCGGAGGCGAGCTGGAGCTTGGGCCGGCTGCTCTGAGCCTCCAAGGGATCAGGAGCCTGCCCCTCCCAGAGGCCACTCCTTTGGAATGTACTCATCTCACCTCCTGGGCAAAGCCACCAGTCTCTTCTGACCTGCCTACTGGAAGCTGGGCCCCTGGGCCACAGGAATGGGGACAGGTCCCCTGGGCTGAGCAGACCAGGGAGGGAGGTGGCTCCTTGGCTTCAGTGCTTAAGAGTCCTTATGGGCCATTGTTCCGTACTTTTACCAGCCTCAGCTCAGTTTAAATAATCACTAAACTTTGCATTCTACAATTACAGGATTCCAAAGACATATAATGACCTGCATAGGGTCCTTTAACATCTTAAAAGGCTCTGGGTTTAAAGAAGCATTTTTTTTGGGGGGGGGGTGCACATATGCATAAGTAGAGCCCAGAGGGCCTCTTGGCTGAGTGGGTCCCAGCCCCCCCAGCTGAGGAGGCTTCGCAAGGCCGGCTGCTACAAAGCGCCGAGCTTGGCTGCATAGATTTTAATGAGAGCGTCAGGCAGAGCTGTGCTGTTGCTCTCCGGGACTTGCAGATCATTACCAAACCAGCTGTAGGATGAGAACACAGCACATCGAAACCCTAGGAGGTCACTGAGCTAATGATCTAATCCTACCTTCCGCAGGCAGTGCCCCCCCATCCTCCTGCCCCCAGCCTTTTCCACGGTGCACTCTGTCCATTCCAGAAGCCAGGCCAACACCGCCCCCTTCAAGGTCAGAGCAGAATGATAGCAAGTGGCACTGGCTCCCCCTTTTTCCGGAAAGGAAGGGGGTGGGGGTAATTTAGTCAAAGCCATTAGGACCAAACCCTGGCCTGGCGAGGCCCCAGGGTTCCTATTTGGGAGAACCACTGCCCTCTGCCTGCCTCTCCAGCCACTGCTGGGCTGCAGCTGGGGGCACCTTCAATGGACATTTTAGGGTTCTGAAGAATGAACCTTCAGCTTCCAAAGTGCAAGGAGGGGCACACACAGCCTGGTACGCTCAGCACGAGTCAGGTGGCGGCCCTGTGACAGACACACCAGACCTGGGGAGAGGAAGCCGGGCGTGCTGAGGAGCAGCCCCAGCAGGAGGGCATGCTGGCCCCTCCAGGCTCAGTCCCCGCCCGAGTTCAAGGCAAGGAGGCAGAGGAAGAGCATTCAGCCAGGGCACAGCGGCGGTACCCGTGATTACACACTCTCCTCAAGCCGGAGGGGTTTATGAGGGCTTTGGCAATTACTACAACCATTTGCTGTGCTGGGTAGAGACAGATCCTGTTTCTCTTTGTTTCAGGGCTCTGAAAGCAGGAGAAGCCAGGAGAAGCCGGTTTCAGCATAAGAGGCTACACAATAGTTAGGGCAGAAGAGAAGAAACCTCACTGCTGGCCAAAGCTGACCAGTTTTTTTTCTGAATAATAGCACCTGTGTATTAGCTCTGGGAAAAAGGGGGAGCGAGGGAGGGAACATCGCTGTGTGTAGTGAGGAGGGAAGCTGAAAAAAGACCCAGAGTCCCTCTGCTTTTCAGCCCTCCTCACGGCTGCCAGGCCCCCCAGGCAGCTAGCTACCTGTGGCGGCTGCCAGCCTGAGGGACTGAAGTTTCTACAGTTGGCAGAACCTATGCTTAATTGGTGAAATAAAAGGGGGAGGAGTTGAAGAGGAATTGAAAACAGCACCTGTCAAAGCTGCCCACTCCTTCCCTTCTCTCACTACCTCTGGTCCCCCAGAAGGGCAGCTCCCAAGGCCATGCAGTTGGCTGGTGATGGCAAAGGCTTGGAAGCAAAGAATTACAAGAGAGGCCACAAAGGTTAGAGCAGCAGTGACAGGCCTGGCACAGGCCCTGGGCCCTCCTGCTGGGACCCCCACCTATGGTGAGGTCTGGAGCAACACAGAGCCAAGGCTGCTCGCTCAGGTTCCAGCAGGTGCCCACTGTTTGGTCCCAGAAAGCACAGGTGACTTGGAATCAGGAACTCGGGCTCTAGCTCTGTCACCATCCAACTGTGTGATCTTGAGCGAGTCACTTCCCATCCCTAGACTTCGGCATCACTAAGAGGGTAGGACCCAAGGAGCTCCACGGTTCTTCCAGTCCTGAAGCTCCAAGTCTCTAAGCTTAGCACCCTGTGTGTCAGGGCTAGTTTGGTCATGGGTATTAGAGGTTAGAGCTGGGCTGTGGTGCCCAGAGGCACCTGGTGGCAAGGGAGGGGCATTTCAGGGACACTTGAACACCATACTCAGGAGAGGGAACTTGGGAGAGAGGCAACCACCGCAGCCTTTAGAACGGCATCATTTCTGGGCAGAGGGGTTGAGACCTTCTTTAGGGCCTTGATGGCTCCTGGAATGAAGGGCATCCAGACACAGAAACCACTTCGCCAAAGGCAGCCTCGCCCTGCTAATCAGGACAGAAGGGTGCGGCAGTCTGGCTGCAGGGGCATGTGGTCTGCTCTGTGCATGGGAAAGGGACCAGCTGTGTCCATGCAGGCTTTAGGACAGGAACTGGCATTATTCGAAGTAGTTGAGGGCAAGGATTTGGGGAGAAGACCACAGTTAAAAATGGCTCCTAGGAGAAGGCACTGACTCCAATTTAAACCCAATCAAAGGGATCAGCTTTGGGGGTTTTTCCTTCTCTTCAATATGCAACAGTCTCTTGAAGGGAAGAGGGAACGTCTCATCTCAGCTACTGACCCTCAGGGGCCCCATGGGGCCTGACTAAGGGAGCTGGGAAGCACATACTGATTTGGAGGAAGCACTTGGATTTATCTTTGGTTGCTTCAGGGAAGGCTTTGGACCCTTGAAGTTCTTTTTTTCCTCCCCTTTTCCCCCCATGGGACTGTTGGGGAAGGCATCAAAGAAGGCAGATAGGAAGGAAAGTAGAGAGGTGGGCAGCAGGCGGAAAGAGTTAATCTGACCAGTCGTCCTCATCAAACTCAGAGGAGTCATCTTCTGAGTCGCTGTACTCAACAGCAATGCGACGTGACAAGATAGTGGCCACGTCATTGCCCACGACATCTCGCTTCTCTTGTTCCTGCTGCTCTTCAACCCTGCGCAGCTGAAAGCCTGGCGGGAGAGGGAGAGAAGGGTTCAGGAGGTGAGTCAGTCTCAGAATCCATCCAGGACGGAGGAAGGGAAAATGGACACCAATATGTGTAATATGGAAAAGGGCAGCAAAAAAGAAGGATCCTCTGGGAAAACAAAGAGGGAAAGGGGGAGGCAAGAAAACAAAATAAAGATGAAAGTTATGAAACGGTGGCCCTGGTGCTACACATGTCTGAAAGGAAGCCTGCCATTCTGCCCAGCTTCCAGCTCTCGGGCTGGTGAGGACGGCACTTCTCCACATGCTCTCTGCAGGGACTGGCCACCACACCCCATCTAGTAGGCACGCAGTCTGCCCAATTCATCGGTTACCACAGAGCTCAGCTGCCCTAGGTTGTGTCCTCTAGACAATCCCTCAGTTCCTTGAGAATCACAAACAGAAGAAGCCACTCCAGCCCCTTGGGACCAGACCTGGCCTCCGACAGAGAGACAGAATAAAAGCTCCGTGAGAGTGAGATGACGATGAGGGACAGGAGGAAGGTGGAGAGAAAGAAGACAAAAGAGGGACAGGGATAAAAGAAAGGGCGAGAAGGAAGTGGGTGAGAAGGGGGAAAGAGAGTAGGAAGGAAGGGCATAAAAGGCAAAAAAGTAGAGGACAAAGAGTGACTGAATCCAGCTGAAGAAGTACCTTCTAGGACAGTGATTCTTGTTTTTCTCTGGGTCACAAAATGGACACAAACACACACAAAACATAAATTTTCAAGGAGTTCAAAGATCCGAGGTTAAGAATTCTTTACTACTCTAGGGGCCGGCTCAGTGGCTCAGTTGGTTAAGAGTGCGAGCTCTAAGCAACAGGGTCACCAGTTCGATTCCCACATGGGCCAATGAGCTGCACCCAGAGGAGCTGCCAACAGGTGGCAGGATGGCTCAGCTGGTAAGAACACGTGCTCCTAACAAGGTTGCCAGTTCGACTCATGCATGGGATGATGGGCTATGCCCACCCACAACTAAGTTTGAACACGGCACCTTGAGCTGAGCTGCCCTGAGCTGCCAACGGGCAGCCGGATTGCTCAGTGGTTACAGCGTGCGCTCTTAGCAACAAGGTTTCTGGTTTGACTCCCGCATGGGATGGTGGGCCATGCCCACCCACAACTAAGATTGAACATGGCACCTTGAGCTGAGCGGCCACAAGCTGCCGACGGGCGGCTGGATGGCAAGTGGACTTGGAGCTGAGCTAGCTGCGCCCTCCACAACTAAGACTGAAGGACAACAACCTGGCTGTTCCCCTTCCCCAATTCCCCAATAAAATCTTAAAAAAAAACAAAAAACTTCACTACTCTAAATCAAGGTGGAAAGAAATCTAAATCTCCGTATTTTTAGAGTATGTCTTTCTTCAGGATGATGCAAGGCCTGAGGTGCCAATCTCTCCCCCATCCAATGAAAGCTATTCCCTAGGAAGGGCACAGGACCCCTTACCCACCCTCAAATCACCCCAGCTGCAGAAGACAAGGCTCCATGGTCCCGGACCCCCCACAGGATTTACCTTGACGGATGGCTGAAAGCAAGTCGCTGCGGGCATCGCTCACAGGAGGCAAGGAGGACTTGGACTTGGGTGTATCAGAAAGTGGTGGTGATGGTGCGGCAGGCTGGCCATCTGCACCACTGCAAGGGGGAGGAGGGGGCCCCGGAGGAGGCGGAGGAGGGGGAGGAGGAGGTGCTCCTCCTGCTGACTGGGACAAGGGAGGTGGTGGCAGAGTTGGGTAGTCAGCTGCTGGCGGTGGGGGAGGTGGTGGAGGGGCAGTAAAATCGGGGTGAGGTGGGAAAGAGGGGGGTGAAGGTGGTGGTGGGGTCCCTGGGGATCCAAATCCTCCAGGTGGGGGTGGAGGTGGAATGCCCATCGTCGGAGGTGGAGGCGGAGGGGCAGGTGGAGGAGCAAAGCCAGGTTTGGGGCCCAGCGGAGAGCCCATAGGAGGAGCTGGTGGTGGGTGGCTTGGGCTGACCACACTGGATCTTTTGAGTCCAGCTAAGCCAGACCCCCTTTGGTTGTTGTCTGCTGGATAGCTAAAAGGACAAAAAAAAAAAAAAGACCCACCGTCATTTTCAGGATGCAGACATCCACCTATAGTTAAGCTAATCTATAAGCCTAGGTTTATTTTGGTTGACTGTATCCTTTCATTTTGGCTCAAATAGAAAGAAAAGCCTGGGAACGGTCAAGACAGACCAACAATGAAATGGGCGGCCTTGTAAGGTAATGAGCTTCCCATCAACAGAGAAGTACAAGCAGAAATTGAGAAAAACTACCCAAAAGAGGTGGACTTGGGATTCCTCTATCAGGTGAGGGCTGGCCAAGACCTTCACTTCGGTCCCCCTCAAACCTTTCAGATCTCCAAGGGAAGGCACCCTCCCAAAACTTCCACTAAAAGGAATGGTCAATTTCATCCTGGAGCCAGGACTAAGAAAACATGCACGAAAGAAGTGGAAAAAAATTCAAAAACCACCCACCCACCAGGCTCTGTTCCTCAGGCTATTAACATTCCCCAGATCTTGTGAAGGCAGGAAACCCAAGCCAAGCTAACCAAACCTGAGTGGGGTACAGATTTGGGCAAAGGCACCTTCAGTGTTCATGTGGAAAAACTTGAGATTGGAGGGTCTGAGGGTGAGCAGAGACAGGCAATGAATGTGCCACCAGACTTGACCCAGGTTGAGAGGATTAAGGTGCACCTCTCCTGAGTCAGGTATGCTCGGCTGCAGCTGCAAGGTCTCAGGCCATGTGTGAGGCTGAAGGGCTTTTTTCCCCCACCTTTGTATCTGCCCTGCACTAATAACTACTCCTTAGAAAAGCATCCATCTTGGAATTTTCCACATAACTACAAGCCTTAAGATGCAGCTGAGAGGATAACCAGCAGGAAGTGATTTGGGAGGCAGAAGGCGATTTGGGATTAGTGGTTTCAAGAGCCAAGAATGGAGCTGGGGGTGGGGGAGCCGAGAGCACTGCTTTAGGTCTCCATCTGAGGGGTCCTCAACATGTCCAATCTCTGACTCAACAATGTTCAAGGAGAAAAGTGCACCAGGCATCGGAAAGGGAAAAGTGACTGTGAGGAAACACTGAAATCCATCCAGTCTTCAGAGCCCGTCAGCCATAACCTGCTCACTCTTACCCTACACAGCTCTGCCAGGGGTATCAAAACAGACAGGTTCTGAGTTTCATCTCTCTTTTCCCTTTGTTTCATTCTTTCTGGAGATTCTATCCAACAGTGACAGGAACCAGAAGCAACAGGAGAGAAAGGTGACTGTCTCCTAGGTTCCTCGATAACTGAACAGGTATCTGATAAATGTTTTATGGACTGGTTATTCCACTTCAATTCATGCTGAGTTAAAGCTAAGTAAAACACAAGAGATAAGTGGGTGACTTCTATCTTTCAGGTATGGCTAGTAGTAAAGCACACAGGCTCTGGAGTCAGGCTGACCTGCTTTCCCATCAGGTTGGACTCTGCCTCTTACTGGCTCTGTGACCTTAGGTAAGTTCATTGGCCTCTCTGTGCCTTGCCATTTACTCATCTATAAAATGGGTACTTTTATCAAGAGGACTCTTGTGGGGACTTAAGTAACATATATACTGTTTGGTATAATGCCTGGAACTATACAAACACTTGATAAATGTTAATTGTCTCTATTACCTAGACAGATTGGCCTGCATTTGGAATTCTTACTGGGTTGTCAGAGAAGTCATGAAAGTATTTTTTCTATGTCTTTTGTTGCAAAAATGCGTCATGACTTTTCCAACAACCCAATGTTTTGTTCTTGAGTTTTTAACCATCCAGAGTAGATGGACAAGGTACCGCCATTTACCTGAATTCTGCTGGTGGGGGAGGCAAGCTGTCCTCAGAGAAGGAAGAAGGTGGAGAAGCGGAGTCTGACTGCGGTGGTGGTGGGTAGTGGCATACATCCATGTTTTCAACAGAGCCGATGCTGCCATTCTGGTACACCAAGGTAGGCGGATACCTGACAATGAACCCAATGCAAAAACTGTCATTTACAAAGTCTGAGCAGGACTCTCTTGTTTTCTTAAAAGACCCCACAAAAATGCATTTGATAGAAAAGCTATTAGGAAGAAATAAAATAAGTATAATTCCCCATATAGTTTTTGTTATACTGAGATTTTATTTTACAATTAAATATTCTGTTGTTACTACCTCCCAGGTGTTTCTGCGGGATTGTGTGTAGAAATGGGATTCAACCCACATTATCAAGACCCTGCTATTCCTTTGTCAGTGTTGGCCTTGTCAAACCCAGCAGTTCTTTTAAATTCTCTTCCAAACGTTAAGAGCAGCCTATACTCAAATCCCAAAGTCTGTCTTATGGCAAAGGGCAAAGCCAAGCCCCAAGGCTAGTGAGCTGCAAACACATGCCTGGCACACAGCCTGGTTTTGAGGTCAGCAGGCCTCTGGAGTGCTAAGGCCAAGGAGGCATTTGATTGCAAAACCAAATTGAGGACAAATGCAAGGTGCTGTGTGGTAGTTAGATGTGGTCTCTTTGCCAGGTCTCTTATCAAACAAAAACGAGCTGCTGATTAAAGCAGGGTGCTAGGGCTTGCCTCATGAAAACCTGCCCCTCAGAGCACTGGGTCTTGGGTGAATTTGCTCTGGGTGAACAACAAGCCTCCTAATAAGCACAAATACACCAGGCAGCAGCTAGCAAAATGTGGCTGGTTCTGCTCTACCCTGCCCCCTTTTCTTTCCACCATTGTTGGGTTCTAAAGAACATGCCTAAAGCAGACCCCAGGGAAAACAGGGTTGGGGGGAACTGACTGAATCAAATGATGCTCTGATGTGGAAAACCCCCCAAAACCTGGAGTCCTATAGGACAGGCACATCTCTTTATAGGTTCGACAACCAGCATGCCCAGGTAGACCAGCCCAACTGCAAACCTCTTGGACAACAGGAAAATGCGAGGCAAAGTCCTTATTTTTACCATCCTCATTCCACCAAAAAACCCCACAAAACCACCACCTCAAAAAACGAACGTAAAATAGTTGGCATATCCTGATCATGCAAGCTTCTGGCCTTAGAGTCACTGAACCTCTGAATGACAAGGGCCTGTCTGAACAGGATGGGACCACAGAATAAAATGGCCCTTTTACTGGGGGTGAGGGGCGGTAAGGGAGATACCCTCAGGGCTGATTTCCCGGTAGAAAGAAAGGTTCGTTTTTCCTCTCACCATCTTCATCACTCTTTAAAACAAATCTCTTAATCCAGGAAGAACAGTGTCAGAAGTGTCAGGATTTTTAAAAGTCAAGATTTTCATGGTAGAGTTATTTCTAAAAGCAAGAACAACTCAACTCTTTCCTTTTATCATTCCTAGACACCCGGCATGGGCTGGCATAGTTCTGACAGCCAGGATGCAACGTAGTTAGGGGAAAAACCAGGGTGACACTCAAGCCAAGCAGTTGTGGTGACTTGGCTTTGAATGTCACACAGGTCGGACACTAGGATAAGCATCAAACCAAGCTTTAAAACCATTTTTTTTTTCTCTCCTTTTAAACCTCTAGTGTGATTTGGTATTGGGAAATGGGGTCAGACTGACATCTACTATTTCTCCATGGAGATATATAGCCTCAATCCTGGCCGAGTGACCTTTCCCACACTGTCTCTGAGGTCTGCTCTCGGTCCCTTGGCCAGCCTCTCTCCTGAGACCGACAAAAGCTGACTGAAAAGTTGCTGGTGATGTGCACACATTCTCTGCCCCGCCCTCCCCGCTCCTGTGAAATGCCCGGCTCTTAGGCACAACCTTCAAATCAATGCTCTGGAGGCAAAGGGCTCCTAGGACCACTTTTTTCCCCTTGCCAGTCTTGCCTTTGAGGCCTGTAGACAAACCAATGTCTGGAAGAGTAAGGGCACTAGAAGCCATGGGCTTTCTTTTCCAGACCACTTTGGTCACCTCATTTAAACTGCTGAGTCTTGATTTATTTAGCAAATTTTAATCACCAGATGGATGCACTTTAAAATAGCTGATTAACAGTGGTATTGATCTCAGCCATACAGCCAGGCTTCAGTGGGTGTGAAAGGTGTCACACCAGAACTGTCAGACTGTTGCCCCCAGGTCCTCAGCCCCTTCAAAGAAGCATACCAATAGCACAAGAGCATCACCTACCCAGAAGGTCCCAGCTTTTCTTTGGATTCCACAAATTCTTGTCCCATCTTCATTTTCTCCCACTCTTCCTTACGTGTCTTGATTTTACGTGGGTTTACATTCCCTCGATTTGGATTATCTTTCTTTTCTTTCTATAATAAAAAAGAAACAAAAAAAATCCTTTGTAAAACATTTTCCAAAGTTCTTCATTAAAATTCCATCTACCTTCATGGATACACACCCAAGAGATGAACTGCTTAGACAACATATAGTAACGGCAGAATTTATAGAATTACTGGGTTTGAAGTGACCTGGAGGTCACCTTACCCAAACCACCTTCTGGGCTCAAACGCACTCACTCCATCCCACATTCAAACACCTCTAGCGATGGGAAATCCACTGCCTCTTTGGGTAACTCATTCATATTTTTGAGCAGCTCTAATTGTTAGGACGTAAGTAAATAGCTATTTGTTATTCTCTCTGCCACAAAGATCAGTCAAGAGAGATGAGAAGTACTGACAGTTGTAGATATCTGGGGCAGATATAAGGAAATCATTAAAAAAACAAAACAACCAATGAAGAGTTCTTCAGCCTGTGCAGCTGCACTAGCCCCTGGCACTCTCTTAGGCCTCCTGGCAGCCATGCTAATGGGATTGTGAGGTTGCAACTGGTAGGTCATATGCTTACATACATCACTGGGAATCTAAGGGGAGAGGAGCAGCTCCAGAAACCAGGCCTATGCCCCCATCCCTGCCCCGCCCTGCCAGTAGTGAAGGTGTTAAACTGCTCCTATTGCAAATCCAACACTGGAGAGCCTTGTGCTGATCTCTGAGAAATGAGCTGCAAAACTGGCAGGGAAGGGACTAGCCTAGCTTGAGTGTCCAGCAGAGTCAGGTGCAAATTGCAAGAGAAATAAATGGTGAATAGAAAAGTCAATTTCTAAAACTCAGCCTGAATATACTCAATTGTTAATAGCGCTGTGGGGAACACACACATTTTTGGTGTGATTTATACTTTCATCTTGGTTGTGCTTGGAGTGGACACATTTTTTTAAGAGTTTCACCTGGCATCCAAGCAAGCAGCCACACGGAATGATTACTTCACATAAGACTGGCTTCCTTTTTATCCCCCCTCCACAATTGTGCCTACTGATGTGTAGAACAGAGGCCCCTTTCCCCTCACCCTATGCTTTCTCTTCTCTTTCATGATATCCTTGGTGTCCTGCAGCATCTTCTCCTTCCAAAGATCAAAGAAGTACGAAGGGTCTGTGTAGAATTTGAGTGCCTCTTTCCCATCGTCCCTGGGATAGAAATGAAGACAAGTAGCTATTAGTAGACAGATGAGCTCCTAACCAAATCCAATATTCCAAATACCTACCATTTAGCAGTTTTTACACTCAGGAATCAAAAAGTCATTGAGATTGATTGCATATTTCCTCTCCCATACCAGCATTCCAATGCCCCTTGAATGCCACCTCTTTATTTATCTGGCTTAAGAACCTTAGTCTTATTTTCAATTCCTGCTGGAGGAATTTGCATGGTCAGGGCAAAGAATGGGCTACAGCAGCGGGGAGCCTGATTATTTCTAATGATCTGCATGGCCACAGACATCTCCCTGAGGATATCTGGATATCAGGGCATATCAGAAGGGATTTCTGCCACTGGTTCCCTTTCCCCATACCAATTCCTCTGGACTCTCTACGAGGCATTAGTGGTGTCCCACCCACTTGAAATCTGTGCACTCATGTATAGGTTCACATGTGTACATGTATACATATATACATGATGTATATGTGTGCGGCTGTTAATCCTCTGTAAAAACAGATACCCATAGCCCGCAAACTTCTTAATCTCTTCTATAACAGCTCAGCATCTGCCCCATTCCCCTACCACAAGGGGGCCCTGTTGAGAACAGCCAGCCAGATGTTTTATGACCACAGGGTTTAATTACCATCTCTTAGTGGCTGTGACTGGCAGAGTGCAGAGTGAGTTACTCAGGGTCAATGTAAGGGTTATCCACCAGATTCGATCCCGGCTGGAATCCTGCACCTTGGCATAAGTCTCTCTCATGTTCCAGAAAGCATGTGCTTAGCGGTGGACATTTATTTTAACACTATTCTGAACTGCAAAGAATTGGAAAGGCAGTTCTACTCTCTGGCTTCCAATCCTATCACAACACACAGAAAGCATTTCCAAATCACACACTAATGATTTTTATATTAAATCGTGTTCTGAGTTAGCTACACCTCCGCTCATGTCTGTTAGGCCAAATGCAGATAACTGAGAGGAGAATGTTAGAAAGGAAAATGCCATTACCTAAAAAATAAACTTGTCTTAATATCATGCTTATCCAGGCCTACCACACAAACCCTATCCCTTCAATATTATCAGGTGTGTATTCTCTTCTGCCCCATAGCGCCTCTGCCCGAATCCAACTAAATGATGGAGTCTGCGGAATCACATCTCTGTCCTGCTATGCTAGCAGGCCCCTTTGAAAGCCAAGGAAGAAACATAATTTCACCCAGTAATAATATAGGCCAGACGCCATGTACTTTCTTAGTGTCTGTGTGAGAAGCTCCCAGGCTCCTATTCCAGGCCTCTGGACCAGGCAGGTGTCCCTGAATTTCTCTCTCTCTCACACACACACACACACACACACACACACACACACACACTCTCTCTCTCTCTCTCTCTCTCTCTCTCTCTCTCTCTCTCTCTCTACTTTGCAGTAGACCCAAGTCTCACAGACGGTATCTGCCTCTAGCTATCTGTAATTACTTTTTACCTGTTCCAAAGATATTTGTGGATGCAAGCAAGATAAATATTCGCTTTCTGCCCCTGCTCAGTGGTTATACGCAGGGTGATAACACTGCCAGACCACTAGAGGAGAAGGGCTTGAAGTCGTCTATAGGCTATCTACCTTATTTTTCAAGTCCAGCTGCAGCAGTATAGGTCCTTTCAAAGAGGAATGTTGAAAGGATGTCTAAAACAAAGTGAACGATACTCATTTGGAAGAATGCCAGTTACTCCTTAAGCTTTGGAAGGACCCTCAAGGCCCAGAGCAGCCAGTCCACACGGCTGGCCCTACTAACACGCCCAAACATCTGGTAATCTAGTGGTTTCCGAGTAAGTGGGAGCCTTGCTAGAATGTTGCCCCTGGGATGCATGCTATAGGACTGCCTTGTAACAAAAGTCCTCTTGGTTCTAGAATAACTAAATTCCTTGGATGGAATCCAAAATGGACCTGGCTTATACCAAATTAAACTCTGCAGCAGGCAATACTATAGCAAACTTCAATATATATTACATTTACTATGTATTTCAGAAACCAAACAATAACAGGTGACAATTGTTTATGTGGTAAATGTTAGCCTCTGCTGCCACGAGCAACTCTGAGGTAGGTAATAAGCTTTGATACAATTCTCTGACGTAAACAATATCTTTAAATAAAAAGAATCTAATATTGTTAGCCATGGGCCAAAAACAAGGAGGAGCTAGCTAGGTTACCTGTAAGGGGTGAGATTGTTGAGAGGTGGAGGAGTATCACAGGTGTTGTATGTTTCCAGGACAGGTACGGGGAGAGAGTTTCTGTCAAAAAGCTTCTGGTCTTGAATGGTAGAGCTTCTGAAGGCCTTTCGGGTGTTGATTCCTTGTAGTGACACTGAGAGAAGATGGAAGGCATTAGAAAATGGACGACAGGCTATCTGAGCAAACACTGAGTCACAGCAGTCGGAGAGGCCTCAGCTGCTACATTTCTTGGCTGCGGCTGTCTGCAGCCAGGTTTTTTTTGTGTTTTTTTTTTTCTTCTCCCCCTCTGGGGAAGCCCCACAAGGCTGTCAGCAGCCCAGCCATTTCATGACTGAACAAAATGAGGCAACACAAAGGTTTACTATGTGGCCAGATCTAGCAGGCCTCTCCTTAGGAGGAATGAATCTTCCAAGTACTTTTATGGTAGCAAAACAAGATTGGGGGAGGGGGAATCTAAGAAACAGGGAATTGGGGGAATGGGAGAGGGGGAAGCGTGTGGGAGTGTGGTAGAACTAAAACGGTTTCTCTACGCCACCCAGGCTTGTGTCATTTCAAAGCAGAACTCCATAGGTCTCTGAGATTTCTCCCCCCCCCCTTTTTTTTTTAATAAATCAGGAAAAAAAAAATCCTAAGAAACTGCTCAGCAGAGCCTGCAAATGCTGAGCTCAGCTTCCTTACCTTCTTCTTCCTTGGGATCCAGCTGAGTGACTTTAACTTGTAGGCGGTCGACCCTCTCAGCAAGGGAGCTTACCCGAGAGGCAAAGGTATTTGCCTGAATAAAGAGCTCTCCAAAAATGTCCTCTGCAAATTTACCTGAAAGAGCAAAGAAACCAAGTCACTAGTGCATAAAAGTGACATAAATGGTCAGAAAAAATGGCTACTGAAGATCATACTCCGTCTCCCAATCACCCCTCCTCCCCTAAGATCATTTGGGTTATATGTAGGTGCTTGCTCTTGGAGACAGAGGCATACACCCTCCATAGCTTGGGCACTCTTCATATGTTCTAACAGTCTTCTTGGCAAACTCTCAACAGTCATGAAACTCAAAGTCAGCTGAATAAAATCGAAAAATAGAAATACAAAAATGAATCCTGGAGGGGTAGACATTTGCCCAAAGCTATTAGCCCCTTGCCACTCTGTAAAAGCACTTTGTAAAGTGGTTCTGGTTGGCCGGCCGTGTGGCACGTTGGTTAGGAGTTGGCTTGGGACGCCAGCTCTGAGCAGCAGGGCCCCGGTTTGGATCCCACATGAGGACCAGTAACGCTGCGCCCTCTACAGCTGAGATGGTGAACAACAGCTCGACCTGGAGCTGGGCTGCCATGAGTCGCTGGTGACGGCGTAGGCTGCAGAGGGGCCAGCCGGCAGCAGGCGTGAGCTTTCGTGAGCTGCCATGAGTCACCGTGAGCGTCTGTCCAATGGTCGGTGAGCAACTGCCTCAGCCGGGAAGAGCGCAATGATCACAATACCACCATGGGCCAGTGAAATGACGTCCTCCACAACTAGACTGAAGAACAAGGGGACAGCAACTTGTCTGTTCCCCTTCTCCAATACCCCAATGCAGTTCCCCTCCCCCAATTCCCCAATAAAATCTTAAAAAAAAAATGGTTCTGGAAAACAGATTGGGAGTTAGGTTTTTCTAGGTGTCTACAATTAACATGAAAAATAAGAAATTACGTCCTCAGTGGAGCCTCAAAAGTACACTGAATAACCATGATGAGTCGTGGTATCTTTCAGGAGCCTTGAACTTATCAGCAACTCACAGCAGAGACTTATAACTTCTTCTAAAGGGGTGAAAAGGTTATTTTATGTTTTATAACCTAGAACTTTGAAAGTCTTCACTCTAGGTTATAATCCTGCAAATCTACATCTCAGGGAACAAGTGAAAAGCTGAAACTTTCAAACCCTCCCTGAAAAACAACATACCAGTGGTCTCTTTCCACAATGTCTTGTTTTTTAGAAAAAGAAAAGACTTCCGTATTTCCGTACTGTCAACCCTGGAATGCAAGGAGAATTTGCAGCCAAAGAAACATAACAGCAATTTGACGCTACCTCCATATTGTCATTCCAAGCCACAAAGCACATTCTTGCTCAGAATGAAAAGTGGTGCAAACAAACAAATACACCATCTGAGTTTCTTACTTGCAAGGTGAAGGCAATAAGTGACTATGCTCAACCAAAAGATAATTTCTTTAAGAACTATTTAAAGTAGGCTCTGATTTTTTGCTTCTAAACTTCATTTTTGCTGACTCTGCACTTGGGGGGGGGGGGGGGGGGGGAGATGAGTCCAAAAGGCCAAAGCTGCACCTTTAGGGTGAACTGCAGCTCACCTTCCCAGAGTAACCTGGAGAGTAAGGATAAGACCAATCAACTGCATATTTTGAACTGCTGGTAAATTTAGTCAATAAGGAGTTTCTAATCAAGGAAAGGAGCAAGTCTTTGCATACTGAATGGCTTTGTGATCTAAACAGCTATGGGAAGCTCCTGGGCTCAAAGGACTCCAATTGGCTAACGAGCTGCATTGCTGAATTGCTACTTGTCATGCTGAGGATCCTATCTGATCCCTGTCCATAATATGGCTAAGTTCTATTTAAAAACATTGTAATCATGCTTGTGCAGGTAATGGAAAATTACGAGGGGAAGGCTAAAGCTGAGAGACATGCAACATTAATGTGTGGAAAATAAACCAGGCTCAGAAATATCTGTTAACCATCCAGCTGTTCTGGAGGAAAAGAAAACCCCAAATTAACTTACCTTTGTCACTAAGCGAGTACCCAGGATTTCCTGCTCCTCAGTGAAGGGAGTAGTGACAGTGGAAATATAGGCTCAGTGTGGCACAGTGGTTTGCAAGATAAAATCTTACAAAGAACCCCAACATACAGAAATGGTAACACTGAGAATGCTATTTGACGAGGGAGTGAGGTGGTGTGAAGGCTTCCCCAATGTCACATCACGTCAGGCCCTTGACATACTTAGAAAGATAAGATAATACATGGAAGAAGCAGTGGACTTCAAATCAGAAAATACGGATTTACAAATCAGAAAATATGGATTTAAGTCTCGGTTCTTTCTACTTACACCAGTGTACGTCTCAGCAAGTCACAAGCCTCAGTTTCCTCATCTTGTAAAACAGGGATAACTAGATCTAACTCACCAAGGTGTCATGGGATTAAATGAGCTGAAAATGTAAGTTGTTACAGTAAGCTTCTCCCTTACATTGCTCAACCACATCAGGTGACTTCTAAGAGTGTGAATAACTAAACATCCTAAGTTGTACACTTAGAGAAAATTTAAAATATAATTCCAGTCTGTAATTTTATAGTCCCGATTCTTCGAGTACTAAAAATTACTCCAACCTCTGAAAACAGAAGTGCGGACTTATATAGGAGAAAAACAAAGTGCCTTGTTCAGAGTTAAATTTCACTCATTCAGATTACTAAGACACACCCACTATCACATCAGGACATTCCTAATAGATATCACATTTTGCAAAAGATTCCAGAAGCAGTCTTTGATTTTTTTTTCCCCTTAGCAGTAGAACTTCTCAAATGAAATCTTATATGGAACTGGAACAGGTAAAAGTGATTTTTAAACATGTGAAGCTACTCTTTTTGAAGTCTGAGTGGGAGTCTTGGAGCCCCCCCAATGGCATGGCCCCACTGCACTAGGTTAGAAAATCCAGTATCATAGCATGATTTCTTAATGACCCAAGCGGGGGTTCCACTCTTCTGGGTGGTCAAAAGTGCTGGCTGGCTGTGCCTTTATTTCCTAAGATATGGCAACCTAATATGTGAAATACCAATCTCACTGCACTAAGGGAAAATAAGAATTCTGGATACGCTATCACGGAGCAACCCATGGCTGTGGAATTTTTAGTTTTGTGCTTTATCCATTCCATAATCAGACTTCCCCTACTAGAATGAGCATTTCTGGCTACAGTACAACATATGAGGCCATGGTCATGAGCCTGGAGCACATGTGAGCCCATTCCTGTGCCCCTTTCTGCTAGATGGAATCCTAGCATTTTTCAAGGCCTGGTTCAAATGTAACCTCTTCTTTGAAGCCTTCCTTGACCCTCCCTATCCTCACCTGTGCTCCCACTCCCCACAGAAAGTATTCCTTTCTTCCTGTATTCACTGTACACCAACAGCATGAAACAGTGGCGATAATACAGACATGAATTATTCAACAAACATGTACTGGGTGTCAGGTACTGTACAAGATAGACACTGGGGTTGAAGGACAAATAACTCGTGATTTCTGCCTTCAAAGAATTTTTAACTTAAGAAATATAATTTTCAATATAACATGGTAGTTAATAATTCAGGCATAAATAGAAGCTCAGAAGAGCACTGAGTCCAACCTGGGGGAGGAGATCCCTGAGCTGGGCCTTAAAGATCAGCTACAAGGATGGCAAGGGGTCTGCAGACAGGGGCAAGGGTGCCACATGGAGGTGTGAGGGTGGTCTGTCCCCGAGGAACTACAAGCAGCTGATAATTCACTCTTTCTTGCTTCCTTGTCCCCCTCTTTTTTCTCTTTTTCATTTTAAAGGGATCTTTTTAAAAGATTGTAAAATGGGGGCCGGCCGAGTGGCGCGATGGTTAAGAGCTGGCTTAGGACGCCAGAGGGCCCTGGTTCGGATCCCACCTATGAGGGCCAGTGACACTGCCCTCTACAGCTAAGATGCTGAACAACAGCTCAACCTGGAGCTGGGCTGCCCTGAGTTGCCGGTGACGGCGTAGGCTGCAGCCCCTGATGCAGTGGGTTGCCATGGGCTACCGTGTGTAGCCAGCAGCCAGCGTGAGCGGCCAGCAGCCACAGTGAGCGGCCGTCCAGAAGCCGGCGACTGATCTGCCTCGCCCGGGAAGAGCGCAATGATGGTGCCAACTTGGGCCAGTGAAGCGACGTCCTCCACAACTAGACTGAAGAACAAAAGGACAGCAACTTGTCTGTTCCCCTTCCCCCAATTCCCCAATTAAAAAAAAAAAAAGATTGTAAAATGGGAGAAGATAGAGTGCAGAGAAGGAGACTGGAAAGGAAGGCAAGTCTTAAGAGTCCTGAATGCCAGGCCAAGGCACTTAGATAATCCCATAGTGAGGAACAGGGGAGATAAACAGTTAACATTTGTACTGTTAGTTTAAAAACACTTTCTAAATTACAAAAGTTAACACAGACTTAACTTAAAAATTCAAACAACTCAGAATTATGAAAGTAAAATGTGAGATTTGTGTTTTGGGCAGGACACTCTGGCAGGGGTATAGGTTTAAGATTTATAAGATTTTTAGGTTTATAGGCTTAAGGGGGGGTTGATCAGAGAAAGAGAGGCCAGAGGGAGGCTGGGGCAATAGTTTAGGTGAGAGTCAATAAAGGTCTGAACCAGGGTTGTATTGATAGCGACTGGAGTAGGGGGCTGAGAGGAGAAATCCTTAGGAAGTCTGACTTGCCTCTTACTGGCTGTTGCCTCTCTGGACAAGTTACCTTACTTATTTGAGCCTCCATTTCTTCATCTGAAAAATGGGCACACCATCACCTACTCTCATGGGATTATTGAGAGGATTAAATGAGATGATCTACGTAAAGGTCCTATTAAAACCTGGCATAAAGCAGGCAATCAACAAATCTGAGTTCCCTCTCCCCATTCTCTTTAAGGATTATTTATTTCTGTCTCCTCTGGTAGATTATGAGCTCCTGGAAGGCGAGGCCATTTATTATCGCTGTATCCCCTTAGCATCTGGCACATAAAATATGTTCAATGCATGTTTACAGGATGAATAAAGGGTCAGGTAGCTCCAAAGTGTTAGGAAATCTGGTTTCTGTAGGCACAAGCTGACCCGGCCCTCAGATCCGCTTCCTTAAGATACGAAGGTCTGATCACAAGTGGGAGAGTGAGCAATGGCATCCATCAACACTACCCTGGAAAAACACCTGAGAGGAAGCATAACTCCTGCTGAGTGAGAATAAGAAGCATCATTAGCTAGATGTCCTTTGTCCTATAGAGAAGGAACCAGTGTGTGATTGACTTCCACCCATTTGGCCTTCTCCGAGTGACAGAAGCAGAAATGATGCTTTTAAGAAGCGGTGAGGCTCTCTGCAGCCTCCGTGTGCTTCCTTGCCAGCGCACTGCTGTTGCACTGCTGTCAGTGCTCCTTTGTGTAAGGCAGGCACAGGCAGGGTTTCATTTTTTCGTGACGCCCATCCAGGTTTCCCTAAGCCCTGGATCAACCAACATGGCCTCTGAGCTAGGTGAAGGCTTAGGAATCTCAGACCCCATACATCATCTGGGCACAGAGCTCTGTCTCCTCAGGCCCCTATTGTAAAGGCAGGGTCTATTACTATCTGGGGGAATGCAGGCTTTCTTGATATTCCACTGCCTCCTTCACTAAGGGCAGTGATGCGGTAGGAGGGGTGTCTGAAATAATTCACACCCAGATGCCTTTGCTAAGGAAGAGCACTACAATGGCATTTGGACGGAGCTTCTTATGGGAGCTGGAGTGGCACTAGACAAACGCACAGCCTATCCAAGCGTCTGCCCTTCCCATACCTCGGCTTCGAGCAAACAAAGTCAGCTTGATTCAGAATTGAAATCCAAACCACATGCATGTACCCCACCCAAGGCTGTCTCATTCATTCTTGCCAATTAAAAAAAAAAATTACAGTTGAGTTGGCTTTCCCTCAGCTCCAAAACAGGCCGGGCTACCCCCCATCCTCCTCCTCGAGAATGGCTCCAGCTACAATTTGTGTCACTGTTGTGTTCACGCAGCTTGCAAAACTCCCAATACCCCAGAGACTGCAGAAGTAATTTGTACCCTGAACTTGGACCTGGGGGCTTGAAGCACAATTAAATGTGTACCAGAGTAGACAAGTCAGCCAGAATCTCTCTGAGTGCATGTTTGCTTTACTCCTCTTTGGGAAGAAAAAGGGGGTTGTCGGGTAGATAAAAACTATTGGCACATTTGAGGCTTCAACAAAGTCAGGCTACATCGAACAGCTCGTGCAATTACAGGCACATTCCCCAAACCAAGATACTGCTCTGTGAACCTCCCACTTTACACACAGAGAATTCTGCTCTGTCATTCCATCTGCAGTTTCTGCTGCAGCCCTTCCTGCCACCCTTCCCACAGATTTCTTTTGAAGCAGGTGGAGGGGGAGGTGGAGGGACCCTAGAGGGTGGTGGTAGATGAAGCAAGGGTTGAAGGGAAGAAATCTGTACCAAAAAGGAGCCTCTCTTTGGGGAGGGGGTGGGCAGGATGCATTTTCGCATTACCTAGGGAAGGCAGATGGGGGAGAAATAGGAACACAGGAGGAGAAGGAAACTAAATAAAGAGTACCAACGACCCCTGAGGGCAAAGCACAGGCTCTCTGCGGCACTCACTCAGGCTGCCCAGCTGTCGGATGACATTTGCCAGGGTGATGTTGGTCACGCATTCCAGCTCGCTTCTAACGCTAGGCAACGTCTGACGGCACAGGTGCCTTGGCTCGATGTTCCTCGTTACTAACGGCATGGTGGACCTGCTTCAGGCAATGTTCTGAATGATGAAAAACAACCTAAAAAAGAAATAACAGGAAAGTATTACCCAACCACAAATTCCAGGCACACTAGGGCTGTGTGAGTTTTTTCTTTTGTCTTGCTCTGATCTGAAACAGCTTTAAAATCATCTTCTCTCTCCCTATCTTTTTTAAGACCCCCTCGCTCTCCACCCCTTTTTTTTAAAGGTTTGCTAATAGAAGGCTTGCTGGATAAGTTTAGAGATTCTGAACTGGTAACTGCTGACTGAGGTACACAGGCAGCATAAAAACCTTAAAATAACGACTATGCTCCAACCAACAAGAGTCTCCAGAGGCGAGGAGGCATGGTCAGAAAACAGCCCACTCAGCAGATCCTAGCCGGTACAGATCCTCTATCCTTGGGGTGTCCACAGCCAGGACAGGTCAGATTCCTGATGATCAATTATAAGGATCAAAAAAAGAGCTTCTGTTATTTGATAATCTCCACCATGAAATTAAGCTGCCAATCGTGACTCCATTGATCTACATCAGGACATAACTTCCCCAGTTCTTCCCTGATGGATGACTGTTAATGTACAACTGAATACGAGCTGCCAGTATCTATTAACACTACGGAAGTTTAGTCTGTAAATTGACAAAATGAAAGAATATCAAGGAAAATTTTACATGTTCAATATGTCAAACATGATGCCGAGCAAACTGTGCTAGTAAGATTGCCTAGTCTTTTCCACCCAACCAACTCCCTTTCTCCCATCCGGATTAACACACCTGGGCCAAAAGACTCTTAAGACAGCAGGAAGTGTCTGGAGCTGATCCGGAAACCTTCCAGTTACTGTTTCTTATCCGGTCGGCTGAGCCCCTTTCCCTAGGAAATCCCCCAGCACTTCAGGTTCATGCTGAGCTATTGTTTTAGAGTTAGATTACCAAATTCCTAGCTTTACAAGGATAGGAGCAGGTTTTAAGTCTCAACAAAATAGATATGACTACAGCCAAAGCACACTGGGCTGTGGTCCTGTTTCCCTATCTTGTGAAACTAAAGATATCTAAAAACATGATTTTTGTGCTAGGGAAAATGGCAAATTCACCTCAGATAAAAAGATAACATATCCAAGTCCCCCTTATTGCAAAAGCCTCTTAAACAACAACAAAAAAGCAAAGCAGGTTTACTTACATCAAATCTTAAAACACCAGTTCATCACCAAAAAAGTTGATTATGAATAAAAAATGCTTGAACCAAGCTAAATATCAGAGATCTTAAAAGTGAACCAACATATTGTCTGACCAAAATAATAAAATTTTTAAAAAACGCCTTTCAGGCTCAAAGGGGGAGTAGAACCCTTTGGAACAGACTGCTCCTTGTTATGGACATTCTGATCTGCTAAGGGTAAAAATAAAACAGGAAGCCAGCAGCTTGGGGAACAAGATTTCCTGTCACCAACAGCAACAGCCCAAGAACCAAGAGAATCAGCTGTTTGCTCATAACTTTGAACCTCCCTTTAATAGTCACTGTGTGGCAGCTGTGCCTATCTTTGGGGTGCAGAGGTGTTTCCTGAATATTTGTCTGCTAAGGAAATAATTTTCATTCCGTTCCTCTAAGTTACCCTTTGACTCAACAGGTTTTTTAACTAAAACTCTGGACTTTCCTTTCCAGTCTAACTCTTCTCTTCTTTTACTTAATGTAAAGGATATCAGATACTAAGATGCAATCTTTAGTGACTCATGATGAAAAGAGAGAGTTTAGAACAGGAAAGGAGGGAGGGGGTTACAAATAAAAGAACCTCTCAGGGCTCTTGTATACCACCCTCCAGATGCCCTCAGGCTCCCAGAAATTCAAAAGTTCAGTCAGAGATGACTTTGAAAACAACCACGGGGTTCCCTCCATTAGCAGTAATTTCAGTCTTGTTCCAGCTTCTCAGAAGACCTAAAGGAGCCAAATCCTCTTGAAATTCTGTGTTGAATGTGGCAAATGACAAGGCATTCCAGAAGTTGTCTCTGGACACCTAATGGAAACTGGATTCCAGATGGCTAGGTAAATGTCAGATTGGGGAGGCAGGGGGCAACTTCTAACACCTTGGTACTTTGGTATTTACACTTTCCCTAGTGCTTTGGGTAAGCAGATACTAATGGAGTTAAGTCTATGTCATATGGGTAGGGTTTACTTGAAATCAAATTTTCAATAGCAAGATTGCTTCCTCTGGCCAAAAGAACCAGCTCCCATAACCAGCTAAAGAGTACTTAAGAAATGACAATGTCAATAACCATCAAGACAAAACAATAGAAAAGTATATCTGCTACTAAAAAAAGTCATTTAATATGTTTCAGAGCCACCAAAGAAAGAATCCCTGTTATATGGAATTACCTGCATCACTGCTTATTTTTGTTTTGAATAATAAAGGCTAGTTATATTTTGCATAAGAAATATGAAATTATGCATGATCTGAACCACAATAGTAACTTGACACACACACAAAAGCTACATTCAGGTGAAGATAAACCTAGAAATGGACCAAGACTTCTAGGCCCTTGACTCATCTCAGCTTCAAGTGGTGGAGTTGAGACATATGGGATTAGTCCTGACTCTGACACCCAACCAGCTGTGTGATCTCAGGCAAATTTCCTAGAGACATTAAATAATATAACATATATAAAATGTCCACTACTGGGCTAAAAAAAGGTAGTTACTTGTAGTTCTACGGACCCTAGTCAAATCTTCCAGGAAAATCCATTTTATTCATTGATAAATTTTTTTTTTAAAGATTTTTATTGGGGAATTGGGGGATGGGAACAGCGCTGGGAAATTGGGGGAAGGGGAACAGACAAGTTGCTGTCCTTTTGTTCTTCAGTCTAGCTGTGGAGGACGTTGCTTCACTGGCCCAAGTTGGCACCATCATTGCACTCTTCCCAGGCAAGGCAGATCAGTTGCCAGCTTCTGGATGGCTGCTCACGGTGGCTGCTAGCCATTCACGCTGGCTGCTGGCTACACACGGTAACTCATGGCAACCCACTGCAGCAGGGCCTGCAGCCTACACCGATGCCGGCGACTCACAGGCAGCCCAGCTCCAGGTTGAGCTGCTGTTCAGCATCTTAGCTGTAGAGGGCAGTGTCACTGGCCCTCATATGTGGGATCCGAACTGGGGCCCTCTGGCGTCCCAAGCCAGCTCTTAACCAACGCGCCACTTGGCCGGCCCTCATTGATAAATATTTTAAAAACAGTTTTAACCCTGAACTTTTTTATGCAGTAGAACCCAACAGTCACATATAGCTGAAACTTTAGACTTCAATGGAGTTTGGTGGGTTTTTTCTGGAGGTTGCTCCCAGTCATGCTTCTGGACCTACTGAAGAACATATATTCTCTCTCTTCCACTCTTTCATTCTGGGTTCCTCATGTGAACCACAGAACAAACAAAATGATTAGAGTGACTATTTTCTCAGTTCTCCTCAAGACTGTACATAACTAGCACCATTCCAGATGCACTGGAGAAGTTAATATATTACATACAATGGATGCCTAAGGGCACCAGGGTTTAACTCTCTCATAGAAATCTGGTTGAGGAAGGCTCCTCTGTCATTAGTATAGTCATTTACCGGAATATTTGGGGAGCACTGTGTGTTGAGGAACCACTGAATTAAGGAACTGTCACGGTCAAATTTGCATTTTAGACAAATCATTCTAACAGAAGCAAAGAAGTTATATTTGGGCAGGAGAAGGCGGAAGGTAAACACCAGTTGGGAAAGTCTTCATGGGCATGGAAGGAGACGATAAAAATGGAGAGACCCACCACAGCTAGCAAATATGAACTGAAAAATCACAGACAGGTGACAGGGGTGAGTCCTGATGTACATCAAAACTCCTGATAGTTTTGTATAGTTATACTCACAAGTGATAAAAATGTATGTTTCTTTATTAAGTATCATGGAAAAAGCTAAATGCTAGTGTCAGTTGACAGGAATGAAGAGAAAGTGAAGAAAACCAAGAAAGTAGTGGATCTTAGCTGAGAAAAGAAGTTTTGAATACATGGAGAGTGGAATGCCCTGTCTTTAAAGAATCAATCAAGTTCTTTTATCAGTTATACTTTTACTTTAACTTTAAGGCAGGTATATAGAGGTGCTTGCTAATTTGGGGATTTGAGAAGTTCTTACCTTGGGGGGATGTTACATAGCAAAGGAATTAAATTAGAACCACTGAGAAGATAAAAAAGTTACAGGGAAGTAGATTTCAATTTAGTTAGTTCCTTTTATTTAGAGCTTTCCTATATCAGAATGGGTTCTCTTTAGAAGTTATGAGCTCCCCAATACCATCCTCTGGATGACCTGCTATCAGGCATGTTGGGGGAGACATTCCTAGACTGTTAAGATGTTGAGAGGTCAGATTGGATGACTTCTACAATGCCTTAAATCAAAGATGATATAATTCTCACTCTGGGCTTCAGTTTCCTTATCTGAAAAATAAAGGGACTAAGCTAGATGATCTTGAAGAAGCTCTAAAACTCCTGGCTTTGTTTCTACCTAAGCTGCCATAACCTCCTCACTTGGCCAACACCCACTTGCATTCTGAAAACAAGGCCAGAGCAGGTCTACGAACTACAGATAAGGCTGAATTCATGGCCATGAATCAAGCGCTTCTCCAGGTTTAGATTCATCTAGTTACCAGGACCCACAGGGTCCAGAATGGTCCAAAGGACGTTCCACACAGAGCTCTGAGGTTAAGTTATTTATAGCCTAGGAGGCTCCCAGACTGATCTGGGAGTTGGCTACCCAAAAAATTAGCTTTGGACCACTTCCAGACATCCAGCCAGGCTCAGCAGCAAGCCCCATCTTTACCCCTGGCTATTTTTCAGCCTAAGGGACTTGAGAATGAGTCTAAGAACAAATAAAAGACTTCAGGCATCCCTTCCTAGCCACGGTCGGGCAGTACCCTGACTAGTCTGGACTGTCAGTACCATGCAGGGATTCACACTTTGAATTGGAAACTGGATGGGGTGTTCTTTCAGGTCCCTTCAAACATGAAGATTCCGTGACTCTCTATATTTGAAGTTATCGTGGAATATTTATATATCACATTTGGTCAGTGTCAAGTCAAAAGAAGACTTTGACATCCAGCCTACACTCTGAACTCTCACAACTTGGATCCCAAAAGCCTGCAGCAGGAGCGGGGTGAGAGGAGAGGTAGGGATTGGGAGGGTGAAGACGGTAATAAAGGAAGGCTGCATGTGAGAGGGAGGGTGCACTCATGTGTACCCCTCTCTGAATTCCTGTTATTACCAGGAGAGAAGACAGATGACTGCTTGTTCTGGCAATGATGTTTATTACTAGCTGTTTATTATAAATAAACACCACTTCATTTAGAGTCAAGGTCACTGATAACACCTGCAGATTTCTATGGTCACATCCAAAGGCAAGTATATTTGAGCTATAGCAATAACCATAACAACAGAAATGCTTCTCAAGGCAGTTCCTCTTTGAAACATACCCCCAAAATGCTGATCAGCAGTAGCCGGGGATGACAACACACGTGGGGAGGTTGTATGTGTGGCAATTAGAACTTCTGCTTTTTCACTTCAGCATTTCCCACTGTTCTATAGTTAACAGCATTTTGCATGGGGGCATATGAGAAGAGCTTTACTTTGTAGACCAGTTTCCTCTTTCAAGTTAAATTTCTTTATGTTAAACACTATGCATTCCAGGTGCCAGCCAAGTGGCACGTTGGTTAAGAGCTGGCTTGGGACGCCAGCTCTGAGCAGCAGGGCCCCGGGTTGGATCCCACATGAGGGCCAGTGACACTGCCCTCTACAGCTAAGATGGTGAACAACAGCTTGACCTGGAGCTGGGCTGCTGTGAGTCGCCGGCGACAGCGTAGGCTGCAGCCCCTGCTGAAGTGGGCTCCCATAAGCCACAGTGTGTGGCCAGCGGCCAGCAGCCAGCATGAGAGGCCGGCAGCTGATGTGAGCTGCCAAGAGCCACGGTGAGCGGCCGTCCAGAGGCCGGCGGCCGTCCAGAGGCCGGCGACCAATCTGCCTCACCTGGGAAGAGCGCAATGATAATACCAACATGGGCCAGTGAAACAGCGTCCCCCACAACTAGAATGAAGAACAAAAGGACAGCAACTTGTCTGTTCCCCTTCCCCGATTCCCCAACACTGTTCTCCTCCCCCAATTAAAAAAAAAAAAGAATATGCATTCCAAGGGGGTTCAAGAATTGAAAAGTCAAATAATCATGTCACTTCAAAATGATAAACGCCACACAGGCTTACTGTAATCTAAGTTTATCTACTAAAATGTTTAAACACACATGAATTCACTATTGCATATAGCCCTCCTCATTACCAAGCAACAACCACAAGGATGAATGCCTCATTGTAGACTTAAAGCACCCACCCACTTCCTGTTGAAATACAGGGTGGGGCTGAACCTACAAATATAACCAGACTCTCTCCGAACACAAGATATGACTGACAAATCAGTTTAGGTCACTAGAGTAATGTCCAAAAGAGCTAGTAAAGATAAAACTGGAACTCCTAGGACAGAGAAAAGATCCGACAGGGAGAACCAAGAAAAAGAGCTTACTTGTGATGTAAAACCAGGAGAAATTTCCAATTCCATAAAAGAATGATACCAACTATGGACCTACACTCAATAAACGTAAGGCTCTGTCTTGTCCTGATTTGGTTTGGGGAAAGGAGCCCAGGAAACAGGACTTCCAAACTCCACTACGTACTCCTTGAGCACACTGTACATCTTTCAAAGACCATTCACACCTGGTAATTCCGTAACTTTCTATTATCTTTTGGGGGCAATATCACCTTTTGTTCTTACCTTTATTACTCTTCGGGCTCTAATTACAGTTTTGCTTTTAAAGCTAAAATTGGGGGATCACTTTTCCCTTCAAAATTGGTTTCTTCTAGTATCAACTATTCCACAGAAAACTAACTCTTCAATGGCCAAAATCAGGTTTTCTTTTTAGTAGGATCCATCTGGTTGTCCAAAAGAAAATACGTTTAAACTGTGAGTCAGAAACCTGGATTCTAGTCCTTACTTAGTTTAATGATGACTGACAATTGGGGGGGAAAATTTCAATTCATCCTTCTAGTTCGGCTGTAAACTGCACTAAAAAAATGCTTTAAAGATGCTATATGAAAGTGAGATTTTGTTTGCAAAGTGTTCTGAACTCCAAAGAAAAGATTTATTCACATAAAATATTTCTTGTATCTCTATCTTGGCCCAAGTTCCATGTTATGGATCCACTTAAATTACATAGGGTCTACAATGTTATCATTGATGACTTTCAGTCAGACACAAAGTTCATTTTACTTTCCCAGTTTAATGCCAATTTCTAGCAATACCCAATTCATCAAAATGGAATGGTTTGAAATATTCCCAACTACCCATCTAAATAGGCTTACTTTTATACTGTGATTGGATAAATATAAATTATGACTGATTCAACTCAGAAATGGAGAAATCTTACCCCTAACATTTGTGGGTACTCAAGTACCAGGTTTCTTTCAGATATAATCATCAATTGAGCATTATATTCACAGGAGTTTAACACAAAAAAACAACTAAGATGCTCTGAAAAACATATACCAACACACAAAAGTATCAATCCTCAACAAATCAGCTCACAAGATTACTAGAAATATGTCAGTAACTCACAATATTGTAATAATAAACCCCCAAAATGAAAAAACTTCATTTTTCAGAGCTTCCTTTCTTATTTATAGCCAATGACAGAAGAGAGTGATCTCTAGTTGGTGGTGCTCAAAAATTTGAGATAAGATACAAAATTATTTGAGATAAGATTGATACAAAATGCATTCCTCTCCCAGTACCTGGGCTCGAGTACCTGGGAGGAAGCCAAACCTGGGCCTGTGCTACCTACCATATGGGAAACACACAGTTGGCTTTTATGCAAGTGTCTAATCCCACTTTACTACCTTACTCAGAGATGGAAAGGATGGGGCTAGGCTGTACCCTTTTTTTCCTGCTTCCTGCACGGAGCAGTAAGTACTGCACTAGGTTAAGTTCCCTACAGACAAGGCACTGGAGCACCCACTGGTGGGTTAGAAACAAAGGCAGGTTTAAAAACGAGGGAAGAAGGAGCTAATCAGAGACGAATCGCACATCAGGCACCAAGTAAGTCTCATTTCATCCTGCCAGCTGTCTAACCATTCATTTTAATCTCTATGATGCCTCACTTCATATTTCAAGCTTCTCTGCAGTAACTGCTCCCTCTCTGGGATGGAAAGGCCAAAAAAGAAACTGACTTTACACAACTGAGAAAGGCCAGGGAAAAAAAGGTTGCAGAGCAACAACAAAAAAGGAAATTCAGCAAAATGTTTTGCTGACAGCTCAGGGCAATATACAAACACACCGTGTGGTCATGGAGCAGGCAGAAGCAGCAGTCCTGGGTGTGACTGTTAATATACCAACTTAAGTGAGGAGCGGGACCTAGCAACCACAACTACATCTGAACACCAGGGAGTGGAATTATGGAGCAAACTGACATTCAATTCCATATCAACTATTCTATTCTGCCAGCTGTAACAAGAATTCATTCCTGGAAAAGTGTCACACACTCATCTGTCACTAACGGCCAAGCCGCCAGCAACTGACTAAGAGGGGAGCTGTACATCTACTTCCTCTCACAAGGTCTATTCACCACTCAATACATGGGATTTATACGGAAAAGTCCTTGAGCAGAGGGGAAAGTAAGTGCCCATTCTTTTCTTTCTACCCTCAGTTTACTAGGCAGTTACCAGGGCCCTCATAACCTAATAAGCAGTGGTGCAGGCAGCAAGAACGGGGACAATAAGAGAGGCGTGGGTGTCAAACCACTACTGCCAAATTTTAGCTTTGGGACCTTGGTAAACGGTCGAATCTCTTAGTCTGTTTCCTAATCTGTTAAATTAGTATAATGATTCCTCATTCGTAAAGTTGTAAAGAAAAATTAAATAATGCATGTAGAAAATGCTTAACGCAGTGCCTGGCACAAAACAGATTATTGCGGTGGTGATGGTGGTGGTGGTGGAAGTACTAATTCTACATCTATCTAGCATTTAACTATGGGCCAGGCACTGTTCTAAATGTTTTATTTATTTATTTAAAGATTTTTATTGGGGAATTGGGGTAGGGGAACAGTGTTGGGGAATTGGGGAAGGAGACCAACCAAGTTGTTGTTCTTCAATCTTCGTTGTGGAGGGCGCCAGTTGCCATCTGGCTGCCCATCAACAGCTCATGTCCTCTAAGCTCAAGGTGCTGTGTTCAATCTTAGTTCCGGGTGGGCGTAGCCACCATCCCATGTGGGAGTCAAACCAGCAGCCTTGTTGTTAAGAGTGCACGCTCTATCCACTGAGCCATCCGGGCGGCAGCTCAGCTCAAGGTGCCGAGTTCAGTTTTAGTTGCGGGTGGGCACAGCCCACCATTGAACAGGCAATCTTGTCGTTACACCAGCTGAGCCATCCTGCCACCTGTCGGCAGCTCAGCGACAGCTCAGCTCGGGCGCAGCTTCACTGGCCTATGTGGGAATCGAACCGGCAACCCTGTTGCTCAGAGCTTGCGCTCTTAAGCCAACTCTTAACCAACTGAGCCACTCAGCTAGCCCCTAAATGTTTTATATGTGGTTCTCTTAACCATTAACACTACTACTAACCAAGCTTTAGGTTGTATAATGGTTAACTACTAATTATAGTACTCTTATCAATCAATGAATATTTATCAAGTAGACACTAGAAGACACAAAGTATAAAATCCCTCCCTTGACTCCAAGAGATTGTAATTTAATTGAGACAAATAAAACCAAAGTAACAATATAGCAAATAAACAGAAGTTCAGTTAGCAAAAGAATAATGCAGTCAATGACGACAATAGAAAGAATGGAAAGAGCACTGACCTGAAGGGACTAAGCAGATTTCTTGGACTAAAGGTCTGAACTGGCAGGATTTGTATTTAAAGAATAAAGAAGGGACGGTTTTTCAGGTGGGCATAATATAAGCAGAAGTCTTGAACTTTACCACGAAAAATGTATAGAAAAGTCACAATTCTAGTGGGCTTTACCGAATTTCATCAAGTCTAAGATGCCACTGATTGTTAAGATGCATCATGATTCAAGAGATGTTAAAATGTACATCTCAGAATCAATGAAATATTTCTTTTTCTAATGAGAGGGTGGACATGATGATCTTTAAAAGTTCTTGCCAACCCTAAAATGCTGATTCTATAACTCAGACTTACAAGAGAATATTCAAATTTTACAAACACCATGGGGAAAAACAAAAATAATAAATACAAGAGAGGCTGGAACCATGCTCTATTATTTATTTGCAAGGCTAAAATATCTACTGTCTCACTAGTATGTTCCTGTTTTCCTTTCCAGTTCTAACAGCTGTTTTAATATCCGTGCCTGCGAATTCTATCATCTCTGTCATTTCTGAGTGCTTCTACTGACTGATTTTTCTCCTAGTTCTGGGCCACATTTTCCTGGCAAGTCTGGTAACTTTTGATTGAATGTTGGACACTGATTTTACAGTGTTGAATATCTAACATTGTTGTTTTCATTTCAAGGCTGTTAAGCTTTGTTCTGGTAGGCAGTTAACTTTAGTTCAGTCTGGTACCTCTGGGGGCTTGTTTTTAAGCTTTTTAGGGCGGGTGCAGAGTAGCCTTTACTCTATGACTATTTTAACCCCAATACAAAGATATGGCCCTTCTACAATCTCTACTGGACACTCGCAGTGAGCAATGTGGACTCTCCACTCTGGCTGGTAGGAACTCTAACACTTCCCCACTCTGGGAACCAGAGAGCTCATAGCTTTCTGGTCACAATTTCCCAAACCTCCTGGAGTTTGACCCCAGGCATGTGTGTAGTCAGCAAAGACTCCAGGGGCCCCTGAGGAGATTCCTAGAGCAGATTTTTGGCATAGCTCTCTCCTTTCCAGAGCTCTATCCCACAGCTTCCAGATGCCTCAGCCTCCCCTGAACTACAATCTCTGTCTCTTCAGTTCAACAAGACCATGTGCTCTGCTTGAGAATCCCCCACCCAGCTCCATTGCTAGAATATACATTTAGACAGAAGCCAGAGTAATCACAGGGCTCTCCTTTATTTTGCTTCTACAAGGGAAACAAACGCTTATGGTGATGGGAGCCCCGTGCTTCCTATTGAGTCAGGATTGATTTCGACTCTAGTTCTGCAAGGCCCCCAATCATAAAGAGGTATTGTAAAATTCTGAAAGTCACATTGATTTCAACTTATCTTCAGTAAGTGTATATCATGGGTACTTTTAGAAAAAATAACAGCAAAAAGTGGGTATCTTGAAATCAAATAAGACAGCACAGCAAGTAGAAAGGATAGCATCATCATAAGCATATAATATACTTGAGTAACACATTTAATTAGTTTTTTGAATGATCACAGTTGAGAACGATGAAAGAAAATTTCTCTTTTCTTTTTTTTTTTGAAGTTAATGCACATATATAAGTGCTTCCCCCATTAAAAAAAATCAATATAACTTGGGGAACCCAGAGGCATGTTCGGTCAAGGGAATCCAGGATTCCCTGAGCCGCTAGTTATGTGACTTTAGGCTGGTTCATCTTTGAGTCTCATCTGTAAAATGGGGGAAAACCTACCTCATAGGACAGTTCTACGAATAAAATGAGACATGTGTAAGCCTTCTAGGGGAGTGTCTAGCACCCAGTAGGTGCTCAGTAACGGACAGCTTTCATTATTACTAATTCAAAGGAATGCTGAGTTTGTTTGGACTCATCTCCTAGTGGTAATGAAATCATCTAAGGAGAGCAGGTCAAATTAAACAGCACTGAGCACTCCACAAAGGCCTCTCCTAATTGGCCCTCTTTTCTTTGGTCTCAGTGGAGACCTAGTAGTCGGTGGGCCTCTTATCTTCCGAGACAGATTCTCCAGGAGTGTGGAGACAACTGCTGAGAAAGGAATGGATGGCCTCTGCTTACATGATGCCAATTTTCCGGATTAAGACAAAGGGTATCAGTCTTCCATATCACAGTCAAGAGTCAATTCAGTATTTTCACTTTAGGTACTTGGAAAGCAAAATAGTCTCAAAGGGACTATTATCTGGATTGTGGTGTTTCTTTAAAACAAAACAAAACAAAACCCTTTCATCTTTAAAGCCCAAGGCAAATGTCACCACTTCTAAGAAGCCTTCCTTGACTCTTCTATGGAGTCTGAAGTCATTTCTCCCTCTCCAAAAGTTCCAAAGAGATATGCTGAACCTTTTTTTTTTTTTCCTCCAAAGATTTTACTGGGGAATTGGGGAAGAGGACCAGCCAAGTTATTGTCCTTCAATCTTAGTTGTGGAGGGCGCAGCTAGTTCAGCTCCAAGTCCAGTCGCCATCCCGCCACCCGTCGGCAGCTCATGGCTGCTCAGCTCAAGGTGCTGTGTTCAATCTTAGTTGCTGGGGGCGTAGTCCATCATCCCATGCGGGAGTCGAACCGGCAACCTTGTTGTTAAGGAGCACGTGCTCTCACCAGCTGAGCCATCAGCTCAGCGGCAGCTCACTCGGGTACAGCTCACTGGCCCATGTGGGAATTGAACCGGCGACCCTGTTGCTCACAGCTCGTGCTCTTAACCAACTGAGCCACTTGGCCAGCCCGTTGAACCTTTTTTTTAATAAGTCACTACATTCTATTTTGTAGCACACGTTTTTGGGGTGTACAACTCTGAATACAGGAACTGAAAAACAAAATATCTTGAAACCTAACAGAAGTAGTAGTCCCAACAGCAGCTATCTGGAGATGAGGTGGGATTCATACAACATCTTGATGTCTGCTCAATAAACGTTTGTCGAATTCCTAAAAAGTGCCGAGCATGTACGGTATTTGCATTTTCTCGAATATCTCTAATCCTCAAAATGCCTCTGCAAGGTAAGCAGTAGCATTCTGATTTTACAGATGAGAAAACTAAAATGAAGAGCAGTTCTGTAACTTTATCAAAGTCAGTCAGCTTTTAAACCCAGGTCCATCTGTATCCGAAGTTCATGCTCTTTCCATGACACCATAAACTGACTCTTCACAAAACACCCAAACCAAGAAGTTAGACAAATATGTCCATATTTCTCATTTTCATATACAAGTGCTACCAAACCCCAGACTAGTTTCTTCCCCCTTGAAAGAAAGGCTGCAGGCTAACACGAGCAAGTCTCCCTGACATATTTACCCTAGAACTGAAATGGTGTTAATGAGGATAACACACTGCCTTCTCCCTCTCTACAACCCAATTTTAGCCAGCTGCACAGGAGCTCACATCTTTCACTTTAAACAACATAAACACTGGCTCATTTAAAGTGCCAGCCTCAGATAACATGTTCAGATGCTATTGCTTTTCAAACAAACTCCTGTTTTCAAACAGCTAGACATTTGGGGTTCCGTCACTTTTGACGGGTTACTTTTATCTACAGGGTTCTTGAGAGTCACTTTAAGTTTTATTCTCTGTGCACTGTTCAGGCTCATCAAATCTTGTCATTGGGGACTTTTTTTTAAAGCAGCTAATCTTTCATCTTCTTTTACAATGAACCAAAACACATTCCTATGGATAATTCCTAAACTGTATATGTATATTTTAAAAAATAATACTCTTCTGACCATTCATCTAAAAAGTACAGTTGTTTTTCCTTTTTAGCCCAAGTAAAGATAATTATATTAGAAGTGAGTTTTCCCCCATCTCTTTCTGCATATGGGGAATACTGAAAAGATAAGTCTTTTTTTAATTATTAAATGTAAATAGCTTATTAAATATAATCCAATTACTTTAATTGTAAAAAGGAAGTAATTACAATATGTACATGTATTCTTGCCTAGTAGATTTAATATCTTAAATTAATCTTTTCAGCATTAATATTTTAAATTAACCTTTAACATTAGAAAAATGCAAGAAACTGATGTCTCTTTTAAAATATATACATAAAGCTGTACTTTATGGATCTTTGGTGTGATTTCACCCAGAAACAATTTTAGTGGGAACAGCCCCACTCCCACAGAGAGGGGTAATTAACAACCACCTGCCCTAACTGAACTGGTATTTCTTGTCTGCCATAAATCATGTGAAAGGGTCTGTTTTAAATTCTAATGCCTTCATGAACAAAAAGCCAAGTGATGACTTCTGTGACATTCAAATCATCACAAAAGCTTTACTTAGAAGACAATTCCAAGCCAAAATCTGTTAGAAGCATGTCTTTGGTAGAGTAGCCTACATTTTCCATTACTTAATTTCCAGTCTGTTGCTACCAATCATAGCTCCCTGAGACCACCCCCAAGCATTCTTCTTGCTCTCTGGCCTCTAGGCCCTCAAGTTTGCCATTACAACATTTTCCCTCAATAGCCACCTGGTTGTTTGGTTTTTACTCTTTCTTGGTGACCAAAGGTAAGTAAGTTGCATAGCTAAATCTTTGTGAATTGTTTTGAAAATGGACTCTGCCATGGTCTGTGCACTGAAGAACGTCTATTAAAATGCAGGGGAAAGGCTTACACAGAAGAGGAATTAAGAAGATTGAACTCTGTCTCCCTCCTAAGAAAATCTAACAATGGGTGTTAAGATATGAATATGTATTGAGAAAAATTTAAATTTTATTTAGATTAACACAGACCTTTTTCCAAACTTTAGAAATAGCAAGGACTGTATGAATATATATGTTGTACGGGTAACAACTGAGGCCATGTTTGCACAACACTTTCCCTCCAAAGTAAAAAAGTTCTATTTAAAGGACTAAGAAGCATCATGTGTTTTCAGCCACTCTAAAGGATTTCACCGAAATAGATTTTCCTGTTCAGACCCTGTATTAAAGAGCCAAAGGTGCAACTCTGCCCACTGATACCATTTCCCAAAACAAATGAAACGGAGGAGGCTGACTGTGACTAACTCCTCTGGCCATTCAGACTGTAGCCATGCCGAAGCAGTTCCTGTGCAGAAGGCTGGCTTTGCTGTCATCCAGGCTATCTATGGAAAGCTATTTTATGATCCGAAAGGATAGTGACATGGGTCACTGTGGGTTCCCTCATCCCAAACACTGTAATGGATTCTCAACAGTCACCAAAGGTTAGCAGAAGAAATAGAGCCTATCTGATGATCAGTCCTCCAGGTGGACAGCTCCATTCAAAGACAACAAGAAGTAATCTCACAGGTAAAAAGCGCACCAGCGACTAAAACTAAGCCCCTTTCAAGATTTAAATGATTCAAGTCTCATCTTGATAAACTGGTATTTTTGTACAAAATATATCTTATTAGGCCAGCCCTTGAAAGTTAAAAAGGTGTCTTTAAATGCCTGCTGACCTAAAATTGCCATGTTCCACGCTTTAAAGGGGCTGATTTTCTAGAGAAGGACAGTAAGATGACAAATTATGTACAATGGAGCTCAGAAGACTATTTGGTGAAACTATTCTGCACCTGTGGAAGCAAAAGAATGACTGGCTCACACACCCAGGAGGAAGGATGGTATTTATGTGGGCTCTCCCTATGACCTCTTTGGCAGCAAACTTAAGAAGTCCTTTTTTGAGGCTAAGGGGCGGGCCCAGGACTTTCAACTACCCATTCAAGCAGGGTTACCAATTCCCCTCCTCCACAATTAAGTTCCCTTTCCCACTCTCCATGCATGCATGAATTGCAATGACATTGACATAGGGGCCTGACATTAGTCTTTGAAGGTCATTTAAATCCTCCTCTTTCCAAGCTGCCTTAAAAGCTATGCATCATCTACTCCACAATGCTCGAATGTAGGGTTTGACTAGATGGTACTCCAAGTGGAGTCACTTAAAGCATATAAAGGGCTCCAAATTCAGGTTATCGTAAATGGAACAAATCAAAGAAATAAAACATGATAAATCTCAGCTGCTCAAGAGACAAGAGTAATAGAAACACTAACCATCTAACATTAGATGAGTGAGAACACTTCTACTTGATAATCCCTTTTATTTAAAAAAAGTAGAAGAGGTCATTCACAATAAGGTTCCTATATGGCTCCAATCTCATCTCCTGTCACATCTTCATACATACATACCCTTCCCCGAAATACCAGAGGCCTTTCCATAGCTCCCCATTACATCATGTTCTCTCTTGCCCCCATTCTATTGCTTAAGCCTGACTACCCACCACAGTCCCCATCAACTTCTAAGGTCTTCCAAGATTGAGCTCAAGTGAAATATCTCTCTTGACATGCCTTGCACCAAAGGAGGTTGGTTCCCTTTCCCCCATGCACTCTTTAAACTTCCATAACACCCTGTGCATGCCTAGGCCATCACACTGCATTAAAATCACTGGTTTTCTTACTTGCTCTCCCACTAGACTGAATCTTTGAGGATGGTCATCAGTCATCTCTAATCCCAGTGCCTACTACCATGCTAGTCACAAAGAGAATGCTCAATAAATATCTATCAAATGAATAAAGCTACAGTTAGTGGCTCTTGTGTTTTGGTCCTTATGAAGGTGAGGATGGGGAGGGTGTCTGGACTTCCCGTCTTATAGCACTGCTTCCAGAGGGAAGAGAACCCAATGTGAATAGCCCAAGTTCAACCTCTGTTTTAGAATTAAAATTCCTAATAGCTCATCAGATCACAAGACAGGATCTACATACACTCTCCAAGCTCTAGGAAACGATGAGGGATCTAATCTGGTACAGAAAAGAGTGAGACATAAAAATTAAAAACCAAGGCCACTCTGACCAACACAAGCTATCTGCCACCTCCCTTTTATTCATGCACCTCAAAACTCTTAGTCCTTAATGTAAAGAGAAAAATGATAAAAGAGTTATCAACCAAAGAAGATATATTTCTAAAAAGGCTAAGGAAGGTCGGAATAGGGTAAGTCATCAAAATCAGTACATGTCTAAAGCTTGAAAGAAATCCAGGCTGTCATTAAAATCACCAGGCTCTTGGCCTAAAATGTTAATAAGCCTCTGAACCTTTCCTTGCCCTCCCAAATCAGCTTCCTGCTTCCCTCCCCTCAATGCTTTATCCCTACCTACCAGCCTGCCTGCCTGCCTTTCTCTTTCCCTTTCTTTTCCTTCCTTCCTTCCTTTATAAATATAGATAGAGCTGGTGAGAATCTAGCAAACTAACAGCTTCAAACTATTGGGTTGTCAGAAAAGTCCTGACGCATTTTTGCAACGAAAAACATAGAAAACATATGTCATGACTTTTCCGACAACCCAATATATGTGGGATTTGTATAAAGTGATTATTCGTTTGTTCATTCATTCAATGAGCCTTATGTAACTGGCACTGTGCCACACACTGGGAATATACTCGTAATTCAACACTGCCCCTGCTCTCACGAAGATTGAAGCTACTGAAGGAGACAAAGCGGACAATACTACTCTGCGATAAGTGTGACTACAAATGTTAAGTTCAAAGTGTAATGGAGGCATCCAGCTCAGGCCAGGAGCGGAGGGGGTCAGTTAAGAAAGAGTGTCTTAAAGGACAAAAAGGTTAGTTAAGAGAAGTTTCAGGTGGAGGGAGCAGTGTGTGTAGAGGCAAACAGTGTTTCAGGAACAGCAAATAGCTTGGTATGGCTGAAGTGCAGGAAGTCATGAGTGATGAAGCTAATAAGGCAGACAGAAGCTGAGGCACAGAGAGCCTTGTACGCCACACTATAGCACTTGGGAGTGTGCTGAAGGCTACTGGGAACTATTTAAGATTGAGCCCAGAGAGTGACATGATGGATTTGCATTTAGAAAGCTCTTTCTGGCAGCAGCCTGGAGAAGGTACTACATGAAGGGGTGAAAGACTGAGGCACTAATCCAAGTGGAAGCACTTCTAATTGATCCATAGAATCTACATAATGGGGGAGTTGCAACATAAGATGATAAAGTGTTCTACATTGAGTTTGAGACCAGGTTGTTACTGAGCTTTGTCTCTTAAAAGATTAAATTACTTAATCTCTCTGGGCTTAGTTTTTACATTCTGAAAAATATGTTTATGTATGAAAGCAGAACTAGGGGAAACACTAGATCAGGTGTCACCAACCTTAATGTTTTAAATTTACAGACATGAAAACTTTTTAAAGTATACGTAAGGCATAAAGAATCGTGATGCAGCAAATATCAGTGTACCTACCACCTAGCTTTCAAGTCTCCTGCATGTCTCTCCTCAAACCCATCTCCTTCCTTTAATGCCGAGATAACACTATCCTTAAATGTTTACCATTTCCTTGTTTCTCTTTACAGTTTTATCACATTTGTATCTCTAAACATTATATGGTTTAGTTTCACGTTTCTGAACTTCATATGAATCGAATCATAATGTAAATTCTTCTGCAACTTTTCACTCTACAATTTGTTGAGATTCACTCTTGTTGCTATAGCTGCAATTCAATCATTTCCACTGTTATATAGTATTCTACTGTATGGCCGTACCATTATTTATCCAATCTAAAGCTGATGGATATTGAAATTTTTCCCAGTTTGGGTTTTTTATTTTTTGCTATCGCCAACAGTGTTACTATGGATATTTTTGTACATGACTCCTGATGCACATGTGCAAGAGTTCTTTAGAGTAGATACCTAGGAATGGGACTCCTGGGTCATAGGGTATGCACATCTTCAATCAGGAGATAATACCAAATTGTTGGGCAACATGGTTCCACTCATTTACACTTCTGCTTGCTGGGTCCTGGTTGCTTTGTATCCTTGCCAACACTTTTTGCCAGACTTTAAGTTTTGCCACTTTGATGTACATAAAACAGTATATCACTGCAGTTTTAATCTGTATTTCCCTGACTGTTATGAGTCCAAGCAACCTTAACCCTTTTAATAGGAAGGAGCTACTTTTTATTTTTCTAAAACACTGACATCGAGTCGTCCCTTCTCTGAAATCCTAGAATGGCTGGAGGTCATTCAGAATGCTGCTGCCCAACAATTAACCAGATGCAGATTGGTATCTGTCAGCATGAAGGTAAAACTCTATGATCAAATCTCAGGCATACTGATACCTGACACAGAGGCAAACCTGAAATTTTTCATCTGAGAATTGAAAATGAGAGGGATTTTTAGAAGGACTGAGGCTGAGAAAAAGAGAATGATCGGGGCATAAATTATGTGGTATTCAAGACCTTTTACTACATGACACCAACATACTTCTTTAGCCTCCTTTCTGTCAGTACCTTCCCAAAGCTCTACACTTGAGCCACTCTGTTCACCAGAGGCCCTCCTGCACTTGCATGCTTCTGTGATTGCATTCAAGACATTTTCTGCTTCCTGGAATACCCACCTTTTTTCTGCTTGGGGTTTCCTCCCCTCCACCCCCAGCTTCTTGAAATTTATTAATCCTTTCCCTGCCCAGTTCAAATGTAATTGCTTCCACGAAGTCATCCTGACCCTGTTCCTCAGAAAGAATTCATCAAGTCCTCCTCCGCTTCAACAGCACTCTATTATTCCTCTGTTAGAGCACCCATCCCATATTACAGTTGTAACAGGAATAGGCTAGACTGTGAGCTCTTTGAGGGAAGGTGCTGTCTTTTAAATCCTGAGGTGCTGAGCAGCACTTCTGTTACCCATCAATCCTTCATAAATGATTGGATAAGTGGAAAGATGAACAGAATCTGCTAAGAAAAATCTCTAAACAATCTGACTCGTGCTGACTACGAAGAAAAAAACAGAGAAAAAGGAAGGAAGGAGAAAGGGAGTGGGAGCTAATGAAGACTAAAACATGACAATTAGATCCCCTTAATAGAGATCCATGTCAGGAAGGGCAGGAAGTGAAAATGTAAACCTACAGTCACCTTCTTAATTGGGGTTAGTAGCATGGAAAAGTGGAATGTATAACTGATTCTAAAACCTTAGGCTGTATCTTAAAATTCACCTGGAAATTATTTGGGCATAGTGTTTTCTGTAGAATTTGTTTAACTACAACTTCAATTTATTTAATAGTTAAAAGTTTTCAATTTTTTCTTGAGTCATCTTGGTAAGTTATCTTTTGATAGGAGTTTGTCCATGTTATTTAAATTTTAATATAAATTGATACAGTATTCATAGTCTTCCTTAAATTGATTACCAAAACTTATTGTTATGAGGATAAAATGGCTAGACGAATGGAATAATGGCTGCGGTATGGATCCAAGACACAAAGATTTTAGATTTTAGATTCCACAATATTGAGACATTTTCACGTGTCTTTGTGTTCCTAGAATATAGGCTTCTTTTGGACAGGGGATCATGTCTATCACAGTCATTTGTATGTAATGTGTTCTCAAAAGTATTTGTTAATTTCCTGTATCAAAAAAAAAAATGCAATGGGGCCGGCCGAGTGGCTCAGTTGGTTAAGAGCTCGCTCAAGAGTTTGAGCTCTGAGCAACAGCGGTTCGAGTCCAGCCCGAGCTGAGCAGCCGCTGAGCTGCCAACAGGTAGCAGGATGGCTCAGCTAAAAAAATAAAATAAAATAAAATGCAGGGCCGGCCAAGTGGCACATTGGTTAAGAGCTGGCCTGGGATGCGAGAGGGTCCCGGTTCGGACCCCACATATGAGAGCCAGTGACACTACCCTCTACAGCTAAGATGCTAAACAACAGCTCAACCTGGAGCGGGGCTGCCTTGAGTTGCCGGCGATGGCTAGGCTGCAGCCCCTGCTGCAGTGGGTTGCCATGGGCTACCGTGTGTAGCCAGCAGCCAGCGTGAGCGGCTGTCCAGAAGCCGGCGACTGATCTGCCTCGCCTGGGAAGAGCGCAATGATGGTGCCAACCTGGGCCAGTGAAACAACGTCCTCCACAACCAGACTGAAGAACAAAAGGACAGCAACTTGTCTGTTCCCCTTCCCCAATTCCCTAATAAAAATCTTTAAGAAAAAAAATGCAAAATTGATAATTCAATAGGTATTTTATTGTTTTAATAGTTGACTTTGGTTAATACATAATTGACCTGAGTGACACCTGCAGTCTTCAAAATAAAGATTTTTTAAATTAAGTAAAAATTCGTTTCAGAAGCCACTTTCATTCATTAAATTAGATGTAAAAAATTTCTTACCCATTTAAATAAATCAATTCACTGAGTTTAAAGAAAAAAAAATCAGCAGGTATAAGAAATTTAACAGCTTTGAACTATTAGGTTGTTGGAAAAGTCATGACATATTTTTTCTCCGTTTTTTGTTGCAAAAATGCATCAGGACTTTTCCAACAACCCAATACAAAATACATATCATTTTTAAAAGTATTAAAAGACTACTGTTATTATAAAAGCCTACTTCACAATTTAAGGAAAAAGGTCATTTAAGTGGTTTTTTTAAAGAAAAACAAGTTATGCTAGTCATTTGTTTTATCCACTCCTTCCCCAAACCTTAATACCATAGTAGCTAACAGGAAAGAAAACCGATTTAAATTTCAGCATCCTTGCCCAGTACCACCTCCCTGCCCTAGCAGATGTGTACTTGGTTAAATACATTCTGTCTGAGGCAGAAGCAAAGAAGTACCGTATTTTGCTGTGTAGTGTTCATTTTTTGCCCAAATTTGTGAGGGAAAAATAAGGATGCACATTATACATGGGTAGTACTAATTCCGTATCTATATAAATGTTTTTAATTATTTTATTTATGCTTATGAGTTAGAAGTGTAATTCTAGAAATCAATAAAGATATCTGTATGCAAAATAATAATAATACCCTGGAATACGATAATCAGTTTTGTTGAACTTACGACGAAGTTGCATCGATGAAGAGTTCTTGGCCTTCTATGATGCGTAAATATCATAAATTTGTTACCGGTACATAAAATTTCTTGTATCTTGTATCTGTTCTTGTGTTTTGTAATTATTTGTTACATAAAATTTCTTGTACCATAATATGTTAAAAAAATAAATGCTAAAATTCTTTTGGAATATAAAAAACAAGTACCTAAATGCAAACAAATACAATTTGAATTAAAAAATTAAAATGAAAGATTTTTTTCCCTGAAAGTTTGGGCCAAAAACGTAGATGCGCATTATACATGGAAGTGCATTATACACGGCAAAATATGGTAGTTTGATCTTTAAAAACCAGAGCAGTTTGTATTAGAATAATTTTGAAAGCTATTTTAGAGACTGACCAAAAAATACTGTTCCTCTATCAATGAAGGCCAACATCTTTAATTAGACACAGCTCCAGGAGAGTATTATTGCAAATAAGTACAATTAGAAGAATGGCAGTGGACACTGCCTGGGCAACAGATCAATGAGACAGCACATACACCTTTGATTCTACCCTGTAATTCTTTTTAATAAACATTAACAGCTTCCAGTTACCACACAATAAGGTTTCCCCAAATGTCTATGGAAAGTTGACAGTAGTAATACTTCTCTGCCAATCTAGTGATACAGATGCATTTTACCAGCTCCACTCCTTGTAGAAATCATGTTAATAAAGATGTTTGGGGATTTATGGTTTTAAGTGCCATCATTTTTTTAAACTGGACAAATATTAGAGAAATTCCTGTTGGTATTTTTCAGACTTGGAGGAAATGGAGTTTGACAAAGAGTACTTCCCAAGTGGTCTGGAAGGAAGCAAAAGAATTAACAAAATCGAGAGGAGAAAATATGAAACCGCATCAGAAGACTTATTGTTGGCACAAGAAAAAAGTGGTCTATATTGTGTAAATAAGAATCCATGGTAAACAAAATTCAATTATAATAAAGCAATTATGTCTTATCATATTTGTTAAAACTGAACTCTGCCAAGAAGTATCCTTTTAGGATGTCCATTCATCTTGGTTTACATCAATGGAGTAATTATTAATAGTATTCCCTCTTATTCTTAAAAGTGAACTGGTTTACACAATAAATTATATGATCACCCTATCCTTGAAGAACCAGAAGGCAGAGCTGTTAAAATAGCTCGATGTTCACGATCCAGTCATAGTCCCAATTATTTAACATTCAGTACAGATTACCTCATTTATCTAGCACCATGAACAGAATAGCGCTGCGATTAAGAACATGGCTTTGGGCCGGCCGAGTGGCGCGATGGTTAAGAACTCGCTTGGGACGCCAGAGGGCCCCGGTTCGGATCCCACATATGAGGGCCAGTGACACTGCCCTCTACAGCTAAGATGCTGAACAACAGCTCACCCTGGAGCTGGCCTGCCATGAGTCGCCGGCGACGGCGTGGACTGCAGTCCCTGTGGCAGTGGATTGCCATGGGCTACCGTGTGTAGCCAGCAGCCAGCGTGAGCGGTGAGCGGCCGTCCAGAAGCCGGTGACTGATCTGCCTTGCCAGAGAAGGGCGCAATGATGGTGCCAACTTGGGCCAGTGAAGCAACATCCTCCACAACTACCGTATTTGCCGGCGTATAAGACGATTTTTTGGCCCTGAAAAATATGCCTCCAAGTGGGGGGTCGTCTTATACGCCAGGTACACTTCAGATAGACTGCCCATAGTGCTTGCCCCGTGCCATAGTGGCCTCCCGATGCCCGCCCACTTCATTCCACATACCGTTCAGGCATCAGCAGCGCTGCTGGGTGTATGCTCGGCTGTTATGCGATTTTGCTGTTATGCGATTTTGCGAGTGTGGTAAATTCGGGTTACCGTATATTTCTTTACATATGCATTGAAGATTCGCGATTTTGCGCTATCATGGTGCCTGTTAGAATGTTGAAGAGCTCGCACTTGCGCACTAGTGAGGTCCCAGGGAGATGCTGATGCAAGGGTGGACCAGACTGCTATAGTGACAGGGCGGGCAAACAGGGAGCAGGGACCAATCAAATCAGGCTTTGTATACAGCCAACAGCCAACCACAATACTGCACCATTGTACAGTACAGCATAGAAAATGTCGACCAGTCAAACCCCTATCATCCCTATCATGGCACCAGCCAAAAGAAAGAAGTATGATGCAAATTTTAAACTGAAAGTTATAAACTTTGCTAAGGAAAATAATAATTGTGCTGCTGCAAGACAATATGGAGTAACAGAAAAGATGGTTCGGGACTGGAAATCAAATGAGAAAGCATTAAAGAGTATGCCAAAGGGTAAGTGTGCATTAAGAAGAGGCACCCCACACTGGCCAGAACTCGAAAAACATGTAGCAGACATGGTGGCTCAACATCGCCAAAACGATTATGTGGTGACACGAAATACAATACGCTTGTTTGCACTTCAGTGGGCCAAATCAAATCTGATATTGTTTTACCTTTTATTTGGTGTGTGGAAGGTGTGCAGAAGAGGGGGTAGTCTTATACGGCGAGTATATAACAAACTCTGTATTTTGAGTGGAAATGTTAGGGGGTCGTCTTATACGCCCAGTCGTCTTATACGCCGGCAAATACGGTAATTAGCTGATTTGAATCTCACAAGAAGTCTATGAGGTAAAAAGAACATACATTACTATTCCCCATTTAAATTACCTTATTATAGATAAATACATTAAGGCTCAGAGAGGTCAAGTGACTTACTTTGGGCCACAGAGCCAACAGGCAACACAGTTAATCCTCACACACCGGAGTCCTCCTTCCTCAATACACACAATTCTCCCTGAGTGAAGCCCTAGGGTGATGACACCACAGAGCAGATAAAGCAGCGGTTCTCAACCTGTGGGTCACGACCTATTTGGGGGGTCGAACAACCCTTTCACAGGGGTTGCCTAAGACCATCGGAAAACAAAAAGATATTTACATTACGATTCATAACAGTAGCAAAATCACACTTATAGAGTAGCAACGAAAATCATTTTATGTTTGGGGGTCACCACAACATGAGGACTGTATTAAGGGGTCGCGGCATTAGGAAGGTTGAGAACCGCTGAGATAAAGGAAACAAGCTTTCTGTAAGCTCTTTACCACTCAAAAGCACTTTCCAGCTTACTTTTAAATGCAAAGAGTTGCATTCCGGTTGGCTGAGACTGCCAGATGTCTGACTCTTGGATGTTCTTCCTCTGCACTTTCTCAAATATTCTTTCTTTACGGCAACATTATATTAATCCAGACTCCACACATTTGAAACTTGAGATAAATTCAGACCTGGCTAAAGTTTACCTCTACACTCTAATAAAGAAAAGACTGGCTAAGAAAACAGTGTAAATAAGATTGTAGGGAGAAATGTTTAATGAGCTGTTTTTAAGCATTTCAGGAGTCTAATTTACATACAATTAAAGTGAAATTGCACATCATTCTCAGCTATTCATTAAACCAGGTAGAGGACCTCTACCTAACAAAATAACCTGCTAACACTATTAGCCTAGTTTCAGCTGCTGTATGACTCAAAATAACAGCTGCACCTAAAGAAAAACAACATACAACACTCTCACTAGGACTTACCCCAATTAGCGCAAATTAATGAGGTTTGATTGTACCTCCAACAATGACCCACAAAACCTATCTTCCCCTGATGGCCTAGAGTCGAAGCACAAATGCAGTTAAACCACCTGTCCTAGAAACTAGGTAGAGGAAACAAGACAAAATGGCAATGGCATGGAGCTAAGAGCCGGAAGGCTAGGGTTCTAGGCCAGATGCTGCTGCTAAATTTGTGTGACCTTGGTTAAACCATTCTACTTCTCTAGCCTCCAGTTTCCTCATTTACCAAATGAAGGAGCCAATAACCATGTGGTCTCTAAATACAATGTCTCACTAAAAGGATCACAGAACTCTTAGGCTAAAGGGCAGGAAATGTACAAAGCGAGTCTGGAACATCCTATCGCACTAGAAAGCAAGGAACACTATCAAAGGCTACGGCAGTATGTCAAAAGGAGTCAGGAGCCGACTTGAAGAGGCTCCCACTGGTCCAAGATGGAACAAACTGAACATCAGTAGGAACAACTTCAAGGGATTAAAAACATACCAAATATGTTAAAACCCGTAAATTCATAATGATGCTTAAAAAAAAAAACAGGAAAAAAAAACAACAAAACAACTCACCAATCCCCTTTGGAGTATGTTAGGAAACCAAATTATTTTGAAAATGTATAAATAAAAGAATAAAGAGAAATAATCAAGTATTTATCCTGCCTTTCCTACACAAATCAAACTTCAGGGTAACCAGAGTTGATAAGGGAAAGTTTTTCTTTTCTAACAAAGAAAAAAATCCTAGATTCAGAATATCATCATTTGCAAACATCTAATCAAATAAAGGATCTATCCATTACCATTTACAACACAAAGAGACAACCAGACATTATAAGCCTCCTGATGGAAGAATACAACACCACTTATGAGGCATTATTGCCAAAGCAGGAATCTGGTTCAGGTAAAGCCTCTAGAGCTGTGCTGCCTAATAGGCGGCCACTATCTATACACATCCAGCACTGGAAATGTGGCTCATCGGAATTGGTATGTGCTGTAAGTGTAAAACACACACCAAATCACAAAGATTTAGTATAAAATAAGAATGCAAAATATCTCACTAATAATTTTTATATTAATTATATGCTGAAATTATAATAGTTTGCAACTATCGGGTTAATAACAAATATTATTAAAATGAATTCCACCCGTTTCTTTTTACCTTTTTAATGTGCCCACTAGAAAACTTAAATTTCATTTGAGGTTTGAATATTTCTATTAGACAATGCTGCTCTATAGCTAACAACCAGTTTACAGGGAATACAAGTGATAAAGGAACATAAATGAATCATAGAAACTCAATTAGCACAATTCAGAATGGAAAAACTACAGAACAACCTGTTTTCTTCAACAACAACAACAACAAAACAACAACAACAAGGGAGAAAAGAGGCAAGAGAACCTAAAGATTAAGAGACTTAGGAGTCAAATTAATGTATGGGCCTTTTTTGGAACCTGATTCGAATAAACCAAATGTTTAGAGATAAAGAGGGGCAGGGATGAGGGAGAGAGGGAGAAAGAAAAAGCAACTGTGTAAATTTGAATATTAACTGAATATATGTTGATGTATTATGTTTATTTGTTTTTTTTAAAGAGTACTTATCTTTGATCTTTTACAGCTACACACTGAAAGTACTTACACTATAAATGATATGATGTATGGGACCTGTTTCCAAAAAATTCAATCAGGATAAGGGATAGCTGGTGGTACAGATGAAATAAGATTGACTATAAATTTATAACTCTTGAAGCTGAATGATAGGCACATAGGGGCTCACTGTATCATCCTCTCTACATTTGTATATGTTTGAATTTTTCTATAATTTTTTTTAATGAGAGAAAAATTTATCTATGAGGACACTTTGAATCTATGAAAATCTATAAAAATAAATCATGGGGTTGGCTAGTATCTCAAGAGGTCAATCTAGTTTTCTGCCTCCGGGAACATTATCTGCATTATTATCTCACTCAACAAATACTTATTAACTACTAAGTACAAAGACCCTAGACTTATAGAAGATGTATAGAGATACAAGAAATAATTTCTGTTTAAGGAAATTTGTGTGACCTTGGAGTTTAGTCATATAGGAGAAATGAGAAAAGTACATACATATAAAACAAAGTTAAAAAGTGATGGAAGTTATGGTTTACTTCTGGTTAAGTAAATCACAGAAGGCACCATAGAGGAGTGTCACATAACTGGGCATTAAAAATAGGCAGGATTTGGACATGCAGAGACAAGAAGTATTATATCTGAGGTGGACAGACAGTGTGAGAAGAAAATAATGAGGCATTTCTGGGGAATGAAGATGACTACAGTGTTGCAAAAGTAGTGGGAAGCAAGGCTGGAAAGGCAAGTAAGGCCAGATCACAGAATCTTAACTATCAGGCTGAGTTTGTACTTTAGTCATTAAATGATAAGAGTCACACAAATGGAGTTATAGATTATAGACTATTTAGGAAGATGCTATACATATCACTTAAGCACAATAAAAGAGAATGGAGCTGGGAAGTAGGGACAATAGTCAAGGCAAAAGGTAACAAAGGACCTCAACTAGAACACTGGGAGAAAAAGACAGGGAAGGAATGGAGAGTATCTTGGCATGAAAAGAGATGGGGAGTTCAGGGAAGTCAACAGTAACTAAGGCCTTACATCTGAATGAATTGGGAAAATCAGTGGAGCCAATGTTTGATATGCTGGTAGTCATATACTACAGTAGTTCTGACTGAGTCAATGAATAAATACAAATATGTGAGTCAGGATAAAAGGTAGCAAGTCAGGGGATTCGAAGAGAGGGGTGGGCAGAAGTTAAGTTTAACCGTCACATTTTTGGGGGGTTTTGTTGTTGTTGTTGTTGTTGTTGTTGTTGTTGTTGGGTTCTGGTTTTTTCGTATGTCCCTGGGTGGGTTCAAATAACCTTCACGTTTTAACCTATGAGGAAAGTCAAGGTCCTGAAGGAAAATGATGCCTATGTGTGCTACGCATCTTTCTTAGAAAAGCACAAGTTCCATCATTAAAACCTGGATAAAAGGTATAAAAATCCATCTGTAAAACCTGGAAACATGTCTCCTAAGCAAGCAGGAGACAAGCTGTACCAATCTGATCACTGGTTCCCAAAAGCAAACAGTCCATAAAAAGCTGGAGAGGCAAAAGGGATATCCAGGTGGAGTGATCCAGTAAGAATTCTAGGATTATTGTATTTCAACTGTAATTGAAAAGTTTTTAAAATTATTTTTTTAAAAAATTCTGGGACTGGGGTTCAGAGGTAGAAATACAGGTTTGGGAATTACTACATGGAGGTTGTCGTTAAAGACATGAGAGAATAGATGACCTCTCAATACAAAAGCATAAACAGAGAGGCAAGGTCAGGAGACAACCTGGAGATTGACAAAAAAGGAAGCATCAAGGAAAGCAGGAGGAGAACCAGACCAAGGCTTTGTCATAAAAGCTAAGAGAAGAGTTTCCAGTAGGAAAGCATGCTCAAATCTTGTCTTCCTCCTTAATCCACATATCTAATCCATCAAGTCCTATTAACTCTACCTCCAAAATATATACAAACTATACCTACTTCTCTCCATTTCTTTTTCCATCAACCTAACTGAAGTATCCATCATTGCCTGGGCTTCTGCAATGCCTTCTTTACTCACCTCAATCAATTCCTGCCCCAAGATAATCCATTTTCTTTGCAACAATTGGGTTAATCTTTTAAAAATGGAAATCATATCATATACCCACCCACAGCGCCCACTTAAAAACTCTTTAAGTGACTGGATATTTAAAGATACTGGGATGTGACAATGCTAATATAATTATGTTCCAACGGGGGAGTACTTGTATTTTAGAGATATATGCTGAAATATTTACAAATAAAATGAAGTCTCAGATCTGCTTTAAAAATAAGGGCAAACATGTCTGAACTTAGTATTCTGTAAGGTCAGTATTATTCTGATATCAGAACCATACCAAGACTTTGCCCCCTAAGATCAGAAACAAGAGTACAAAGCATGCTCTCATCACTTCTGTTTAATACTGTACTGGAGGTTCTAGCCAGGGCAATCAGGCAAGAAAAAGAAATAAAAAGCATCAGACTGGAAAGGAAATTTGCAGATGACATGATCTTATATACAGAAAACGTTAAGAAATCCACAAAAAAACCGTCAGAACCAAGGTAGCAAAATACAAGATCAATATACAAAAATCAATTGTATTTCTATATACCAGCAATGAACAATACAAAAATGATTAAGAAAACAATTTCATTTACTACAACATCAAAAACAATAAAATACTTAGGAATAAATTTTACAAAAATATTCATACACTGAAGACTACAAAACAGAAAAAATTTAAAGACCTAAATAAATGAAAAGACATCTTATATTAATGGATTGGAATACTTACTACTGTTAAGATGGCAATATTTCCCAAATTAATCTACGGATTCAATGAAATCCTTATCGCTATCCCAACTCACTTTTGCAGAAATTGACAAGCTGAGCCTAAATTAACAAGGAAGTGCAAGAGGCTCAGCATAGTCAAAATAATATTAAAAAAGAATAAAGTTGAAGGACACACACTTTTTTATTTTAAAACTTACAAAAGAGCTACAGTAATCAAGACTGTGGTATCGGCATGAGAACACACATTTAGATCAATGGAATAGAATGGAGAATCCAGAAATAAACTCATATATTTAGGGTCAATCAATCTTTGACTGGGAGGCAAGAAAATTCAATGGGGAAGAATTGTCTTTTCAACAAATGGTACTGGGACAACTGGATACTCACATGCAAAAGAATCAAGTTGGACCCCTACCTAACACCACACACACACATACAAAAATTAGCTCAAAATGGATCAAAGTCCTAAATATAAGATCTAAAAGTAAAAAACTCTTAGAAAACATAGATATAAATCTTTATAATCTTAGATTAGGCAATAGTTTCTCAGCTATGACACCTAAAAGCACAAATAACCAAAGAAAAAAACAGATAAATTGTACTTCATCAAAATTAAAAACTTTTGTGCTTTAAAGGGTACAATCAAGAAAGGAAAAAGACAACACACAAGAATGAGAAAAAAATCTGCATATTATATCTGATAAGGGACTTGTATCCAAAATATTGGCTTGCCGGAAAAGTCGTGACCCATTTTTGCAACGAAAAACAAAAAATACGTCATGACTTTTCCGACAACCCAACATATGAAGAATTATTACAATTTAATAATAAAAGCACAAATAACCCAATTTAAGAATGGATTAAATATTTAAATAGACATTCTTCAAGGAAATATACAAAGAGCCAACAAATACATGAAAAGAGGCTCAACATCATTAGTCATTAGGGAAATACAAATCAAAACACGAGGTATTGGGGCAGCAGAGTGGCTCGTTGGTTAAGAGTTGTCTTGGGAGCGTGAGCTCTGGGCAGAGGGCTGCCGGTTCAGATCCCAAATGGGCCAGTGACGCTACGTCTTCTACAGTTAAGATGGTGAACAACAGCTCGGCCTGGAGCTGGGCTGCTATGAGTGGCCGGTGGTGGCGTAGGCTGCAGGGGGCTGCCATGAGCCATTTCTGAGTGGCCGTCCAATGGCCAGCAACCAATCTGCCTCAGCCAGGAAGAGCGCAATGATCACAATACCAACATGGGCCAGTGAAGCGACGTCCTCCACAACTAGACTGAAGAACAAAAGGACACCAACTTGTCTGTTCCGCTTCCCCGATACCCCAACGTTGTTCCCCTCCCCCAATTCCCCAATAAAATCTTTTTTAAAAAGTCAGACTTCCCCTCTCAATAAGCACATATTGAATGATTCCATTTATATTAACTTCTAGAAGATCCAAGCTAATTTATAGCAATAGAAAACAGAGCAGCGGTTGCCTATGAACTGGGGAAGTGGGCAGTGGGGAATAAAAGGGTCATTAAAAAAGGGCAGGAGGAAATATTTAGGGGTGATGGATATGTTCATTGTCTTGGCTATGGTGGTGGCTTCACTGATATATACATGTCAAAATTTACCGAATTTTACATTTTAAATATATGTGGTTTATTGTATGCTAATAATATCTCAATAAAACTGCTGTAAAAATAAAATGAAAGCACTATTAATTCAACTATTTAAACCGCTTGAGTTCTATTGGATTGTTGGAAAAGTCATGACGCATTTTTTCAACAAAAAACATAGGAAAAAATATGTCATGACTTTTCTGACAACCCAACATATGCCAGATGATAATTTCAAATAAATTACATTATTAATGGTAAGTAGGTGAGGTAATGTATGTGTCAATTGGTTTGTGGCAATCATTTCACAATGTATACATATATTGAATTATCATGTTGTACATCTAAAATATATAAGGTTTTTGTCAATTATATATCTCAATAAAGCTGGAAATAAATAGATACATAAAAGTTACACTAACTGGGGCCGGCCGAGTGGCTCAGTTGTTAAGAGCTCGCTCAAGAGTTTGAGCTCTGAGCAACAGCAGTTCGAGTCCAGCCCAAACTGAGCAGCCGCTGAGCTGCCAACAGGTAGCAGGATGGCTAAGCTAAAAAAAACAAAAACAAACAAACAAACAAACAAACAAAAAAAAACATTTAAAAAGTTACATTAACTGTTGAAAAAAGTTACATTAACTGGGAGGAGAAAGGGTACTAGAAGAAAAAAGACTGACCATGAGTTAATAATTGTTGAACTTAGGAGATTAGATACATAAGGGTTCATTATACCATTTTCTTCACTTGTATATATGCTTGAAATTTTGCATTAAAAAGTTTTAAAAAAAAAATTCAAGCGCTTCAATTAAAAACAATAATAACAGCTCTTCAAGACTTCCCATTTTACTTAAAAATAAAACTCCTTAACAATCATTTTCATTCTGTCACCTTCTCAGAGAAGCCTTTCCTGACCATCTTTATCTAAGTCACAGGTTCTCAACCTGTGGGTCGCGACCCCTTTGGGGGTCGAACGACTCTTTCACAGGGGTCACCGGGTACTCGTATGTGGGCATATCTGCATGTGGGCCTGGAGACGGATAGAGGAGCAGTGTCTCGGTTCCTAAGACCATCGAAAAATATGTTTTCCGACGGTCTTAGGCAACCCCTGTGAAAGGTTGAGAACCGCTGATAAGTTCTTCCATTACTCTCTATTACAGCACACTATTTTATTCTCTTAGTAACATATCACAGTCTTTCAATATTTTATTCATATGCTTAGTTGTTTATTGTCTATCCAAGCCTTCTTAAAGTAAATGAGAGCAGGTACCTTGCCTCTCACAGTCACCGAGTTGTTATTTCTTGTACTTGGCACATAACAGGAACTCAATAAATTTGCTGAATGTTAAACTAAAAACTCAATATTGGGCATTATCCTATTGCCCAAAATTTAAAATTTACATTTGATATGACAAAGCCTTACAGAGAACCTACTGTTTGCAAGAGTTCAGGTAACACATATGCATATCTGAAGTGAGAGGATACGTGATATAATGAGAACAGAAAGAATTAAAAAAAATTCTTCCAAAGGCTGCTGAAAACAGTAAATATGATTTAAGAAGACTAATTTTCCCCCAGGGAATTCATTTAGAAACAGAAATAAGAAAGTTCTGATATAGTTCCTTCTCTAGATAAAGATGTATAAACGAAGGGGTCCCCTACGGATTGATGCTGAAACCTAACACAAGTAACATTTTGAAAAATTATCTAGAAAAAAAATTATCTAGTGAAATCTTCCCAGTTTGCAGATGACTCTACAGCAGTGGCTACAAGTATGATAGTACAAAGTTGTATGTTGAGAAATGTGGAAAATAGCTTCCATGTAGACAAAAATAATGTAATGCAGTAATGGAAAAATAGTCTACACTATAATTATCAGATGATGAGCTCTAAAACTACCTGTTACAATACAAGAAAAGGGTTTCGGAGTCCCTGGACTTATCCTGAATACAGCTACAAAAAGGCAACAAAATGCTGGCTGTTATTATGAAAGCTTTGGAAACACAGAACACATTATCCTGCCCTCGAACAAACCAAAGTGTATCTGTCCCTAGAATAGAATGTGCAGTTGTGGTCATCATGGCACAAAAAAGGTAAAAAAAGATATAGAAAACCTAGAAAGGTATATAAAAAGACCAAAGGACAGAGGAGTTTCTGTATGCATACAGATGTTTTAAAAATAAAGATATAATCAACTATAATTGAATATATATAGTCACGGGATGTGGAGTATAGTGTGGGAGTGGAGTCAATGGAATTGTAATAGATATGTATGCTATCGGGGACGGGGGGAAGTGAGGCAGTGGATTGGGGGAAGGGGGGCTGTCACTTTGAGGGGTAAAAAGTATAAAAATGCATTGTGATGTACACCTGAAACTAATTTAAAAACAAAATTAAATTAAAGAAAAAAAAAGGCATAGATATATAAAGGACACTTTAATATGAAACTAAGAGGATATGAAATGGTAACGGGAAACTGTATCAAATCTTAGACATTATAAAGCAGAAGTCTAAAGAAACAATAAAGTATATCTTTCAAAAAATTAACCCCAGGTTTTAAAATCAGGAAGACAAGTTTTATGTTAAAAAGAAAAAAAAGAAAGAGAAAGAAAAAAGGAAAGAAGGGAGGGAGGTTGACTGGTTTTGAATTCTGGTCCCAGTAGGCTTAGCTGTGTGACCATGGGCACGTTACTTCATTTCTTTGAGCCTCACTTTTCTCGTAGGTAAAGGATTAGTGTATGTGAAGGATTGGTGTGACAATGGAGATATGCACACTGCCTGGCACACAGTATACACTCACTACTTATACTTATTGCTTTTATTAAGACCAATAAAAGGGCCGGCCGAGTGGTTCAGTTGGTTAAGAGCTTGCTCAAGAGTGCGAGCTCTGAGCAACAGCTGTTCAATGCCCAGCCAGAGCTGAGCTGTTGGCTCAGAAAAAAAAAAAAAAAAAAAGACGAATAAAAAGTAGTAGTTTACTACCCAATCCAGTAAATAGAGTAATAAAACTCATTTACTCAGAAAGGGAGTACAGAATGTAAGAAAAAATAACTCAAAGATAGTCTAGACCAGAAGTCGGCAAACTTTTGAGACGGAAGAGCTGCCAGGGGTCAGCAAACTGCAGCTCGCGAGCCACATGCAGCTCTTAGGGTACATACATGTGGCTCTGAAATAAAATTCAAAATGAAAATAAAACTATCATAGTTTCATTTATAAAACTTTTAAATGATATTATTCACATAATGGTGATTATGTAAAAATATATTTATGGCTCTCGAATAATTTTTAAATTGTTGTGAGGGACAGGATTGGCTCTTCCAGAGGTTGGCAAACTTTTGAGACGGAATGTTCCCAAAGAGCCACATGTGACTTGCGAGCTGCAGTTTGCCGACCCCTGGTCTAGACAAATTCATAGGTAACAATTCCATAAGAAAACTCCTAAAAGAAATTATGAATTTTGGGCAACAGAGTCCTAAATTTTGAAATAGACATTTTCATCCGTTTCCCCCAAGCAGAATTCTGGACTACATAGATGATGTATCAGACCAAATATGCCATTTCTTAATTTATAACAATTGTTAACTTTTATTGAGGACTGGACTAAGTAAGTAATGATGTCATTTAATCTTTCCAATACCCTTTGAAATATGTTCTACATTTTACAGTAAAATTAGACAGGTCTCCATTTTCCAGATGTGAAAGCTAAGGCTAAGAAAGTCATTGACCAAGGTTACATACTGAGCTAGTAAAGAGAGAAGCCTACATTTGAATCCAGGTGGAAGGACTCTAGAATTTATACTCATAACCACAGAACTAAACTGACTCCTGCTCTGCAAGAAATGTTGGGTATTAGGTATGTAAGAATGAGTTAGTGATGAAGGAGTGTACAGTGAGTATTCAAAAATGTTGCCAGACGAGGCCAACCCAGCCAAAGTCACTGCCAGCCATCTACTCAGATTTTGGGTGGCCACATGAACATTGAAATAACAAGAACTGATTAATGAGGATGTGACAAACCTTATATAAGAAAGGAAACCTGAAAATCCTTAAACTGTGGTCTGGGCTATGGTAAACAAAGGGCGGAGAAAGAGGAAAATATATCAAAATGCTAACTGGTGGGATTATGGGTGACTCTTATTCTCTGCTTCATATTTTTTGAATTTGGCAATATTTTTTTATGAAGAACACTCATTATTTTCATAATTGAAAAAAGGCAGGAATAAAAATAAATCTGAGGAAACATTCTTTATTTACTTCTGGTTGCGTAATGCATTGCAATGAACATGTATTACTTTTGTAATTTCAAAGAGATTTTAAAAACTAAATCTAGAATATTAGGAAAGGGAAGTAAATTACATGTAAATAGCAAAGCAAAAAAAAATGGACATGATGTAAGAATAAACAAATTATATTAGAGCTTCAGTTTGTTGGAGGGACTCTAGATACGCATCAAAAGACTTGGGTCCAGGGCGGCCCGATGGCTCAATTGGTTAGAGCGCATGCTCTTAACAACAAGGTTGCTGGTTCGACTCCCGCATGGGATGGTGGGCTGCGCCCCCTGCAATTAGATTGAAAATGGCGACTGGACTTACAGCTGAGCTGCGCCCTCCGCAACTAAGACTGAAGGACAACAACTTGACTTGGAGCTGATGGGTCCTGGGAAAAACACACTGTTCCCCAATAAAGTTAAAAAAAAAAAAAACTTGGGTCCATACTAATATAAACATCAATGTGGACGAATCTCAAACACTATGTTGAACAGAAGAATTCAGACACAAAAGAGTGCATATTGCATGAGTCAATAACAGGAGGCAAAATTAAGATGTGAGGATAGAAATCAGAGCAGTGGTTGCCTGTGAAAGATAGTGGGGATTGACTGGAAGGGGGGGTAAAGAAACGTTGAAGGGTTATGGAAAATGTTCTATCTCTTGATTGGGGTGTTGGCTATACATGTGTTTACATTTGTCAAAACTCATCTAATTATATACTTGCATTTCTATGCGTTTCACTGTATCTAAATTTTACCTTTAAAAAAAAATCTCATTTAGAAAAGACAGGGTTCAATCTCAAATCTGCTATTATTAGTTGAATGACTTTAAGGAAGTTACTTAACCTCCCTGAGCCTGTTTATCTATAAAATGTAGCTACTAACATAATACAATTTATCTCGAGTACTGGGGAATGACTGTAATGGTATATATCAAAGTGGGGGCACTGTGCTTTGCAAATTATCACCCAATGAATGTTGAAGGAGCTTTAAACATAAAGAAGGGGGCGAAGCTGGTCTCATATTTCTCATAATTTCACAGATGCCTTTGGTATCAGAAATACTATTCTTTAAAGACTATCAGTATTCTACAAAGGAAAATTTACTTACAGTTCTCAATTGTGAATGGAAGGGAACATAGATGGGCATGACATAAGACCTCCTTCTACACAGTTAAACACAATTTCTCAAGATATGATTTGAAGGAAAGCTTTTTAGATTGAGTGCTTGCTAGAACAATGGCATTATGGGGGGAAAGGTCTCAATTCTAAATGCTTGAGAGTAAAAAAGACTTGCTCTTGTTACTTTATCAATTACAAAGTTTAAATATTACCACAAACCACATCACTTATACGTGTGTAAGTATGGATGTGTGCATATACACACACATATTCACTCAAACTGGAACTAAGTTGAACCACTGCGTCTTCCCAAAAGGTCTACCTTCTATATTCTAAAACTAAGAAACTTAATTCTGTTCAACTGGAATTAATATTACAACTAAGAGAGAATGTCTCAGGCTTTTTGGTATTTTACCAGAAAAGAAAAACAGCTTGAAAAGTATTATTATAGGCGAAGTTAATAGCCTCTCCCATCAACCTCAAACTGTTTTTTTATTAGTGTGCAGAAATCACAATGAAGAACACTTTTTTTCTGAGATACTTCTGTATCTTTTCTGAGCTACTTCTGTATCTGAATATTATTTCCTCTGCCAGCATTCAACAATTCTTGTTTCTACTCTTCGCTTTTCTAATTCAATTCTGTTTGGTTTCTAAGTTAAGAAGAGTGTTTCATTTGCATAAATGGTAACTATTCTGAGATACCATTCATAACTATACATTTCAAGTCTCCAGAGTACCATTCATAACTTCAAATGGAACAGGGAAAAAAAAAAACACTCATTCAACTTTACTTGAATGGTTACTAAGACATGAATGATTATAATGTTATATTGTGAAGGGTTGGCCAAAGCAGAGTGAAGTACCCAAATGTTACTAATAACTTGTCATCACTTTATGAATGCCCAAAGGGACCAAGGACCACTGCCTTGACCAATCTACCTATCACAAAAAAGTACTGAGCTTAGAAAAATATGCCCATTAGTTAAACATGTTTATTAGAAAGTACAGGGACATCAAAGATATATCTTAGCCACAAAGCTCTAAAATTAGCAAAGAATCCTGACAAGTCCTGGCAAGTTCTCCATAAAAGCAATGCTGGTTATTCTTTAGGTGTTAAACTCTTTGGCTATGAACTTTTCTGAGAAAGTCTTTTCTGCAAGGTAGTAATATTCTATTAGTTCTTTTATCTAATCAGTGGTAAGAACTGAATTTACATAGATCTACCTGCATAAATAATTCATCTATCTGTACTGCTCTAATATATTTAAACCAAATAAAATAAAATTTGAACAGAATAAAAGTAATGGGGCTATTTTAAGGTTGTCACCTCCTGATTTCCCTCATTTTTCTTTCTTATCCAAAAGTCAGAGACAAGAGACTGTATAGCCAGAAAGAAGGAACACGAGGAGTGCACACCTGACGACATTTTTACTCACTTTCCTCTATGACTCTATCACCCCTACCCTTGATTTAGTAGTTCTAAACAGGAGACATTTGACGATATCTGGAGACATTTTTGGTTGTCACAGCTAGTGGGGGTGGGGAGGATTGCTACTGGGTAAAGATCAGGGATGCTGCTAAACATCCTACAATGCACAGGAAAGGCCTCCACGATTACAGAATTATCCAGCCCAAAATGTCAATAGTGCCAACGTTGAGAAACTCTACCCCAAGGTCCAAGAAAGACCTGCCTCTCAGAAGACACTCAACAAATATGTTTGCCAATCTGAAGTGAAAAGACCATGAATTAGAAGAATGAGAAGTCTACAAAAATGAAGAAGACAGAGGCTATAATTTAAGCATTATTAGTATTTATTGCATCTTTATTATAGGTTGAGAACCAGACATACAAAAAAAAAAAACCCAATACAGTCTGGTCCCTAAGAAGCTCAGGTAGGGGCTCCTTTCCCCTACGATAGGGGAAAGAGTTTCGTAATTTGTCTGATAAAGGATTTGACAATCTGATAAATGCTTTAAGGAAAGAGAAAACATACAAGGGAGTCACTCAACTTTTCCTGGGAATGCTTCACGGAATAAATGACATCTTAGCTCAGCCCTGAAGGATGAGTAGGAGGCATCTTATTTCACAGTTCATACGCCTCTTTCCGAACAAAGAGCCATTCATTTCTCCCATCAACAAAAAGTCATGGAACTCCAATATGTTCCATGCATTGTGTTATGTGTTGGAGACCCAGTCAAATTACAACTTTCCATTCTTCCCTTGGCATCACAGGTACCCACCAGTCCACCTCCCTCACCCAAATCCCCAACAATTCTTTCACTGCTACCTATTCCCAATTTAGTAACTGTCATCCCAATTAATCTTAGTCAGTAAGGCCACCACCCAAGGAGTAAATAAAACTTTGAGTTGCCTGTTGACACAGACTAATCCTGCCTAGGTCACAAAATCAGGGTGGTGACGCTGACAGAGTAGCTAGCAATGAACTGAGTATGGGTCCAGGTTTGCCAACTGTTAGATGAGTGTTAGTATCTTGGAAAGCTATTTCACTTTATGAAAAAAAAACCTTCCACACTACCCAATGCATGCCAAGACCAATAGCAAATTAATCAACATGTATTTAGAGCTCCCAGGCCAGATATGAATATTTTTAAATGGTAAATTCTGATGCAAGACAAGTTTGATGCCCTGGGTTTTAGGCATTACAGAAAACAAAAGAAGTATAAGACACAGTTACTGTCTTGAAGAGCTTATCCATAATCACAACAGAGTAACTTGGAATAGGATGTTAGTCCACTAATTTGCAATCCTTTTACAATATTATCTGTGCTTATGTAATAGAAGAAACTGGAATTGTCTGAATAAGAATTATTCCTATTCCCTAGTCCAATCACACACCGACTCCACCTGCAATTCCTGATACACTTTCCCACACCCTCCATCTCCCACGGTGAAAGTACCCTTCTCAGGAATTATGGAGACACCCCAAGTAGGAGGATGAACTAAGGCCCTCAAATCGGGTGGCTATGCAGTATCCTGAAGGCCAGAATCTCTCTAATTCATGCTGTCCTGGGGGCTTCTTTCATAAAGAATAATTCTTTAACCTCCAATAATACCAGTCACCTCACCCTACACTTGAAGTGTCCAATACAAGTAAAGAGCAGACTGAGTTTTTGTAAATTTGCTCCTAGAGGCTCTTGGCCATTTAAAGAAATTGGCCAAATTCATAAGGCTAGTAAACTCAAGTATCTCATATGCTTAAGATAAAAATACTCTAAATATATTTTAGTAAGATGTGCAAATTGTGGAGGCTTCGTAAATTAATTTAAAAATGTTTGACCTAAATCTCATCCAGCAGTGATGATGTCATACCAAAGACCACCCTGTAAGGAACATCAGCTTTAAATTCTGCAAACATGAACCTACAGATCTTCACCTGATTAGGCTTTCTCTGAAGTACACGGAAAAAGGAGGAATTCTCTTAGTTGCTATACAAATATTGATGAGCGCATGACACTATAAATTACTAGTTTAAAAAGAGGGGTAGGGTGAATTAAATATCTAAAACAGGGACCATAGAGGGTATTAAAAGGTAAATTTTGGTACTTCAGAAAAAATGTACATTGGCACATATTAATTAGAATAAGATTTTACATGAAATAAATATTTTTTAAAAGTGTCTTCTAGGGCCGGCCAAGTGGCGCATTAGTTAAGAGCTGGCTTGGGACGCCAGAGGACCCCGGTTCGGATCCCACATATGAGGGCCAGTGACACTGCCTTCTACAGCTAAGATGCTGAACAACAGCTCGACCTGGAGTTGGGCTGCCGTGAGTTGCCTGCGACAGCGTAGGCTGCAGCCCCTGCTGCAGTGGGTTGCCATGGGCTACTGTGTGTAGCCAGCAGCCAGCGTGAGCGGCCGTCAAGCTGCCGTGAGCAGCCATCCAGAAGCCGGCGACTGATCTGCCTTGCCCGGGAAGAGCGCAATGATGGCGCCAACTTGGGCCAGTGAAGCAACATCCTCCACAACTAGACTGAAGAACAAAAAACAAAAAGACAGCAACGTGTCTGTTCCCCTTCCCCCAATTCCCCAGCGCTGTTCCCATCCCACAGTTCCCCAATAAAAATCTTAAAAATTAAATAAATAAAGGGTCTTCTATGTAACACAGTGTTTAGGACCCATGACTTTGAAATTAGCTTGGTCTACAACATTTTTCCTTGTAATTATTCCTGTCATCATACAAGTTTTATCCACAGAGGTCCACAATCCCTTAACTTCAATTCCAAAATCCAAAAGGCTGCAAAAAACAAGTTTTTCATTATTCATTTAGCAGCAAAACCTGACGTAAAATGACATGAGGCTATTTATAGTATTTATTTATCCCAGTTGATATGAACATTCTGACATTTTAATACAGAAATAGTAATGTGTTTGATTACAAGGTGCTGCCCCAGACCTTTCTGTGATGTTACGTAACCATAGTACATGTACCCTATTTAGTTTCTAAAATTCAAAAAATTCTAAATTCAGAAACACCTCTGGTCCCAAAAGCTTTTTTTTTTTTTTTTGGCCACAAGATACTGTGGGCTGGTATACTAATTAAGAGTAAATCTTGGGCCAGCCGAGTGGTGCGTTGGTTAAGAGCTAGCTTGGGACGCCAGCTCTGAGCAGCAGGGCCCCGGTTCGGATCCCACATTAGGGCCAGTGATACTGCCCTCTACAGCTAAGATGGTGAACAACAGCTCGACTTGGAGCTGGGCTGCGGTGAGTCGACCCCAACTGCGTAGGCTGCAGTGGGCTGCCATAAGCTACCATGAGTGACTGGCAGCCGACAGCCTGCGTGAGCCGCCAAGAGCCACCGTGAGCAGCCGTCCAAAGAGCCACCGTGAGCGGCCGTCCAGTGGCCAGTGAGCAACTGCCTCACCCAGGAAGAACGCAATGATAATACCAACATAGGCCAGTGAAGCAATGTCCTCCACAACTAGACTGAAGAACAAAAGGACACCAACTTGTCTGTTCCCATTCCCCAATTCCCCAACGCTGTTCCCCTCCCCTAACTCCCCAGTAAAATCTTTAAAAAAAATAAAAAGACTAAATCTTATACAGAAAACATAACCAATACTGAGAATGAAGATAGATCTTCACATGCAACAAATTCAATGTCTTAACAACTATTCACGATACACAATCTTGTAAAAAAAAAAAAAGCATTAAAAAGACTTTTAACACAAATATTGGGTTGTCGGAAAAGTCATGATGTATTTTTCTGTTTTTCGTTGCAAAAATGCATCATGACTTTTCCGACAAATGGAGAACTGACTCTGGACAGTGAACACACAATGTGATATATTAGATGATGTACTACAGAATTGTACACCTGAAAACTATGTAACTTTACTAACAATTGTCACCCCAATAAACTTAAAAAAAAAAAAAAAGACTTTTAGGTCAAAAACCTAACACACCATTATGTGTTTTTCAACTGATGGTGACATTTGCATCATCTAATATATAGATCAATTCCTCTTAGGCTTAAATCCACTAATTTAAATCACAATTAAAATAGACCCTAAGACTGCAATTGGTGATTATGTTGAGATAAAGAATCACCTGCTGATTAATAATGTACCCAGTAAAATGTTCTGATTTTTAAAAAGCTTATCTCAGAGGGTTTAAAATTTAAAATTATTTCATTCTAGAATACATTTCTGAACGTTGAACAAATTACAATTGACTATGTCTGTGAAAGCAGAGCCTGGGACAGGGACAGCAACAGGGAAGGGACAACTCTTAAGCTATTTAAACGGAAAGAAGAGGAGTTTCACTGTTCCTTCCTTCCTTCCTCCTTCAGTTGGGGCTTTCTGGTTATAGAATTTCAAACAAAGAAATACATATTGGCTCCACTGCTAAGAAACGCCCTCTTTCTCAGCAACTTCCTCTTCCAATTTTCTTCCCTACCATTAAGTATGAGAACAATACACACAGCCGGGCCTACCATTTTGATTAACCAAAAGCTCTGAGGCTTGGAAAAATAAAGGACTGCAATTTAAAGTACCCAAATATCTCCCACTCCAGGTCTACAATCTTCACTCATCTAGAAGTCAGATAACAGGGAGCACAAAGAAAGAAATATTACGCTTAACTGGAGGGGACCTTTGAACCTTTCACCCCAGGAATGCAAGGAAATTTGAACTAACAAATGGGAGATTTCGCCCATCCCAAGAAAACTTGGCCTTCATAGGCAGGTGAAAAAGTTACTGGGCTAGCATCACTCTGAACCAAGAGTCAAGTCTATACACCAATAGCTGGTGAACTTGCCTCTGCTGGCCACCCAGTCAAGGTTCAAACTGAGCTCTCTCAAGTTCGACACACTTCAAAGTGACTTTCACAATGTAGAAATGGTCCTTTCCAACTCACAGACAGAACAAAGGGGATGTACTTATAATTAACCATCCAAAGATCAAGACCCCAGCCTGTTTCCATGATAGAAGTCAATTTAAGTGTCTGGGACCAGACACCTCCTATCCATTTGTAACAAAGTTTCTTTTAAATGGATCTCCCCCTTGCACAGTGAGTCTCAAATGAAACACCTTATCCCTGGTAAGCTCTGCACATTACTCCTTGCCATGTGACCTTGGGCAAGTTACTTAACTCCTCTGAAACTCAGTATCCTTATGTGTAAATTCTCAAAGGTAGCTGTAAAAATTAAATAAGAATATACGACTAAGCAAGGTAGGAGCACCATCGATGTTCTTCCTCTTCCTCCTCCTCCAAATCCTCCTGCATTTTGGGGTGCCTAAATTTCAATCACAGCCCAAGAAACTCCAAGGATTCCTTCCTCTGCTGACTCTACAGAGAACTGTATAAAACCTCACCATCTCAGAGGCTCTAGGGTCCTGGAGAACCAAGACAACCAGACTCCACCCATCATAGTCTGGGGTCCATCCAAAGCTTTTGTGGAAGGGCCCCTTTCGCCAACTCTCCTTACTCTGCAGTACCATCCTGTACACATACGTACCTCCTCCTTACTCTGTCTGCAGTACCGTCCTGTACACATAGGTAGGCACACATACGTACACACACATACACACAGTCCCAGTCTGCAACATCGCAGGCCAGGGGTCTCAAGGAGCACATCAAGTCCTTCATGGCCCAGAGATGGAAACGCCGCCTGGGGAAGACCTTGCCCAAAATCTCAAACATCAGGGATCCAACTCATGTACTTGTGCCTGGAAAGCCGCCGCTTTACAAGTGGGGCAACTGAGGCCCAGAGAGGGAAGTGACTTGCCCAAGGTCACACAGCGAGTTGGTGGCAGATCTACGTGAGGTTAAGGAACTTTCGAAACCTCATAGACTCGTGGGACCCTCCAGTCCCGAGGGGACCTCCAGGATAACTTCTCCCTGGGGACAGGAGTGAAGAGAGTAAGACGTCACCCCGCGCTAACCGCTCGCCTTGCCTCTGCCGGTCCGCTGCAGGAGGCGCGACACCCACTCCCGCAGGACCCTGCGCGGCTCGGGAGGGGCAGCCCGGCCGGGCCCGGCGCCTCACGGTGGGGCCCGTCCGCGGGGACTTGTTGCTCACCTGATCTCGAGCGGTCCCCTCAGCGACAAACCGGCCGGCCTGTCGCCCTTCTCCGTCCGGGGTCTGTTCCCGCGGGCCGCCTCGCGGGCTGCCACACTGCGGGACGCCCCCTCAGCGCGCTACGCCCCCAGCCGCGCTCGCCCGGCTCGCGTCCGCCATTACGCGATTCCCCGCCCTGGGACGCAGCCACACCCCGCCAACGGCCCTGATTGGCTCTCTGCCCCACCCGCCTAGGGCTTCTGGGTATTCCATTGGCCTGAGTGGAATGCCAGTTAAATAGCTACGCAAAAGACGTAATCAAGGGTACTGTCCGGGGAGCTCCACCCGAGCTACTTCCGCAATCGGAGTAAACAGCGGAGGGGAAAACCAAGTGAAGTGGGGGTGGAGATTAAACTAAATCAACTCCTAAATTCAAGTAGGAAAATTCCACCTAAGAAAGTGTAAAAACTTTTACAAAGTGTATTTAAAGGCCAATTCTTCTTGTTAGAGTTCAAAGAACCAGTATTTTTAGTGGAGGAGAGGGGCCAAGCCCATGAACTGGCTGTGGACACCCCTCAAGTTGCGGATAGTTTAGTCCCTTCCCTCCCGGTCTCTGGCCCCGCCGAAAGTAGGGTGGAGACAATGAGTCACAGCCTTCAGCCTGCCATTCAGGGACCCAGTACGGGGCGACGCCCGGGGTCCTGGGATTGGGAAGTGATTCTGAAAAGCCACGGTCAGGTGATCTGGACCCTGGTTCAGCCCACACCTCACTCTGTGACTTCAGACGACAACTCCCCGAACTTATCTGGGTCTCAGTTTGTCCTTCTGCAAAATAGGAGCAGTCAAGTCTGGAGTGTTTAATGAAGATTCATACATAGTGGGTATATGTGCCTCTTGTTGATTATAAAAGGCTGCAGCTGGCTAGCAATGAGATAAATTCGCAAGTTAGCAGAGGTACCTTATTTAGTTCTCTAGAGCAACTCTGTAAGGCAGATATTGTCTGCAAAAGAGAAAACTGAAAATTCCATGACTCACCCTGGGTCACCCAGGGAATTTGAAACAACCCTGGGACTCAATCCTGTATCTTTTGGCTTCCAATCCTGTATGTCTCCCTTCCAGGCCTTGTGTCCTCTGAGAAAGACTTCCCTCCCCCAACCCCTTAGCATCCCAGGGAGGGTCTTGAGGGTGCTAGGCCCATTTCCCATGTCTGGTCACCATAGACAGGCACAGCCACCCCCGCCCCCAGCAATTGTTAATCACTAAAGTTTCAGAGGAAAAGTGACCCTAGGGGTGTGCCTGAGCTGTTTCTGGGACCCTAGGAATCAGGAAGTGAGTAAGGGATGACAGGTGGGTCAGCAGCCGAGACAGAATCCCAAATGACACAGAAGCCCTGAGAGGGGCAGTAACACCATTGTGGGTCCTCAGCGGGGTAGACTCCATGCCAGGACTTAAATCCAGGTCTCTCTGTGCTCAGAACAGGGCTCTTTTCACTGCAGGACTGCTATTCCCAGAAGGGGTGCCTTGGCTGTAATTTCTAGTCCTTTTCCATCTCTGGAAAGAAAGTAAACCAAGAAGGGAGTGGAAGGGGGAGCAGCCTAAGGCTTTAGAAGAGCAGAGACCACCAAGTGCTTGGTGCCCATGGCCCCTGTGCTGGCTGAGGCCATGACCTCCAGGCTCAAGTTGAGACATGTGGTCTGATAACCAATTACTATTTAAATCCTGACTGTGGCCATTGGATGTCAAGAGGCAGCAAATGCTGTGCAGAGGTTAGTGGCTTTGGGGTCAGAGTGACCTGAGATTGAATCCAAACTCCACCACTTTCTAGCTCTCTGAGCCTCACCTGCTTCTTCTGTAAAATGGGGACAACAGGGCAGTTGTGAGGATTCAACAAGTTAATTGTGGAATTAGTGAGTCATATGTGAAAATGCCTGGTAGCTATTTATTCACTCATGGATTTATCTATTTAGTAAAAAAATTATTAAGCACCGACCATGCATAGGGCAGTCTGCCAGTGGTACAGCTACTACCATGGCAAAACAGACTCAGACCCCCATGGAGCTTCAAGTTTGGTGAGGAAGTAAGTCGTTACATGATCAGATGAATCAAAATACAGTTAGAAACTGTGATAAGGAACAAGAAGGCAAAGGGCAGTGTGTTTATGAGAGTGAATGTGAGGGGATGGGGTGGCGTCAAAGGAGGCTTTCTGAAGAGGTGTTGTCTCCTGTGAGTTGATGAATGGGGGTCAGCTAGGCAACAGATAGTTGGGAGAAGTGTTGCAGGCCAAGGGACAGGGTGTGGGAGGCATCTAGGCCAATGGAGATAGTGGCAATGGGGAAGAAGGACAGAGCGCCCTGGGGCCTAAACAAACGAGGTGTTATAGGGGAGGGAAACTGGCTTTGAAAGTGGGGCTATTCTCCAAGGGGCTCTACTTTTTTGTTAGTCCCTGAAAGGATGCACGCTTTGAGGCCAACCCACCTGGATTTAGGTTTTGGCTCTGCCATCTTACCTTGGACTGTGTAACCTTCAGCAGTCATCACACCTCTCTGTGCCTCAGCTACTCTTCTGAGAAATGGGGATAACGATAGGGGGTCCAAGGTGAAGGTGAGGAGTCAATGTGAAAATTTGTATAAAGCGTTCTGGCACAGAGAAGGCCCTCCATAAACAGTGGTTGGTCTTCCCAGGGTGAACCCGAAGGCAGCAGACTCAGCAGATGCATTTGGGAGAGAGCTGATGCAGGCGTCTATACACTGGGCAAGGTGGCATCTGAAGACTTTGGAACCAGGCAAACCTGGGTTCAAATCACAGTTATACCACTTCCTAGCCATGTAACCTTGGGCAAGTGACTTCACCTAACTGAGCCTCAGTTTCCTTGTTCATAATATGAGGATCATAATTGTTTCTATTTCCCAGAACTGTGAAGTTAAGTGATATAATAAATGTGAAACAGGGCCGCCCGAGTGTCTTAGTTGGTTAAGAGCGTGAGCTCTGAGCAACAGAGCCCCACCAGTTCGATTCCCACATGGGCCAGTGAGCTGTGCCCTAGCTGACCTGCGGCTGAGCTGCCAACAGGTGGCAGGATGGCTGTGCTGGTGACAGCACGTGCTCCTAACAACAAGATTGCTGGTTCGACCCCCCACATAGGAACTAAGATTGAACACCGCACCTTGAGCTGAGCAGCCAGATGGCAACTGGACTTGGAGCTGAGCTAGCTGCGCCCTCCACAACTAAGACTAAAGGACAACAACTTGGCTGTTCTGTTCCCCTTCCCCAATTCCCCAATGAAATCTTTAAAAATAATAAAAATGTGAGCACAGTAATTGACTCATAGTAAGCAGTTTTTGAATGTTATTTTAATAGTAATTATTAAGTTATTAAAATAATTTATTTAAAAATAAATTATTAAAGTAACTGATATCAGCAGTTACTACCTGTACTAGGTAAGATTCTGGGGCTTCGCTTGAAGGTTGTCTGGCAATAGGAGCCTTAATTTCTGCTTTTAGGCAATGGAGATAGAAAAGTTGCTTTCGGAGGGGGTAGTGCTATGCATTTTAATAGTAATATTAATAAGAATTAACATGACCATCTACTATGTGCCAGCCATGTGCTAAGTGCTGTATTTGCATTAGCTCATAAATCCACATAGCAGTCCTACAAGTTAGGTCCTTTTATTATTATCATTTTACAAATGAGATAAAGGAAACAGAGAGGTTAAGTGACTGCCCAAAGCCACCCAGTCAGGAAGCAGCACAACTGGAATTTAAACCCGACCATGAACTTGAGAGGGTCTGCTGCTTTGGAAGGCAAGCCCTCCCTCTTCTGCCCAAGGAGTGAGTTATCACCTGGAGGGATGAAATTTTTCAGTGCTGGAAGCAAGTCCCCAGGTTCCAAAGTCCTTTCCCACCAGTTCTAAAAAGTAACCCTTGCCTGTTCCCTGTCCCCTGAGGCTAAGAACAGGAAACAGACCCTCTTCCTCTGCCGGGGGAAGCAAAAAGAACTTTAGAGTCACCAGAATTGTGTTTGAGTCCCAACTATGTCATTTAAAGGCCCTGTAATCTTAACAAAGTCACATCCCCTCTCAGCCTCAGTCTCCTTATCTATGAAATAGGGATGATAACAGCTCTGCCTACAGGGCTGTTGTGAGGAGCAGAAAATACAAGGCCTACATGTGCTGTCAGCACAAGAGTTCCTCTCCTTGTTGCTATGGGGATGGCAAGCACTCTGGGAAAGCAGCCTAAACCAGTATAACAGGCAAAATGGCCATCCCTGGAAACAGTCCTGGGTTCGAGTCCCAGATGTACCTTTTAAGCCCTGTGTGACCTTAGACACTTTATATAACCTGGCCGAGCCTCACTTTTCTTATCTATAAAATGGAGTGAATAATACCGATCTTGTAGAGCTGGAAAGAAAACATGAGAAAGCATAAAAAGCCATGAGCCAATGCCTGATACAGAGCTAGCAGAGTGCAGCCTACTAATGGATTCTAGGAGGAGAGACAAAGGAGAGAGACCAAAAAGAATCACCCTGACCCCTCCAGACCACCCCTTTCTGAGGTGAGGAGGGTGAAGGGCACTATGCTCAGAGCCTAGAATGGTCTCCAGCCACTACCCTACCTCTAGCATTCTCAGCTCTTGCTTGATCTACTTCTTTCTCTCCCCCTTCCTCTCTCTCTCTTCCCTCAAACAAGTTCTTCTCCACTGAGCAATCCCAGGGGGCCCTGAACCTCGGTTCCAGCCAAGCTCACAGGCTTTCCCCGCCTCCACATCCTTAATCCACATCCTTTGCATTTGCCATTCCTTCCACCTGGAATGCTCTCTCCTCCCGGAGTGCCTTTGATGGGGAAGAGGGGGGTGCTGGAGGGAAAGGATCTGGAATGATGCTCCCCCACCTCCTCACTCCCCTCCCCTGCATCCCTCACGCTGCATGCCTGACCTCCCCCCTCCCAGCATGGGGATGAGGCAGCACTCTGAGGGGGAGGAAAAGGGGGAGGACTCAGTGAAGGGCCCTCTGTGGGGTTTTTCACCTGCTCAGAAGAGGCAGACGGAAATGAAAGCTCTAGAAAAACGCCTGCTGCTCTGCTCCCAAGGCCCTAGCTCAGTGAAGCCTCCCTGCCTTCCCACTGTGCCATCTTCTCTTCCTCCCTCTCCTCCTGCAGGCAGGTGCCACAGTCAAGGAACATGGGTGGGCGGCAGGCCAGAGAGACCAAGGTTCAAATCCTATTCCTGCCTCTGTGAGTGGCAGTTAGCAAGCTCTTTGGCCTGCTTACACCTCATTTCTTTGTAAAAGGACAAAACAATCCCTACCTCTCAGGATGCTGTGAGAACTAAGCGAGATGCCCAGAGTGCTCAGCAATAGAGATAATAACAATGATGGCAAAGACACACCGTGCCCAGGTGTGCCTGGCACAGCTTTTAGCACCTTGCATATATTAGCCTATTTAATTCCTCATAAGGTAGATACCATTACTATCCCCATTTTACAGATGAGAAAACTGAGGCACAGAGAGATCATATAACTAGCCCAAGTTCTTATAGCCAGTAAGAAGCAGAGCATAATCTCTGTTCTCATCTACCACATTATGGTGTACTCAATGATAGTTGGTCATAATTATTGTTAATATTATTGGTCTTTATCTGTACCAACTCTGTGCCCTCAGTAAGTACGTGTTATTTTCTTTCCTCCCACCTTCAAAATCCTGCCTGAATTTTCCCTCCTTTTTGACATCTTTTAGTCTATTCATCTAACGAGCATATATTGCTATCTACTCTGGCCAGGCCTATGCAGGGCACTGAGGACCCAGGGATCAATCCACCCAGTCTCTGCCCTCCAGTGGCTCCAAATCTTGTGAGGAAGAAGACAAATACATAAAAATTACAATAAAAGAGGGAGACACCAATTGCAGCAGGAGCTGTGAGCTCACAGAAGCATAGGACTTAATTGGGGAATTTTTTTTTTAAGATTTTAATGGGGAATTGGAGGAGGGGAGAACAGAGTTGGGGAATTGGGGAAGGAGAACAGCCAAGTTGTTGTTCTTCAGTCTTTGTTGTGGAGAGCGCCAGTCACCATCTGGCTGCCCATCGGCAGCTCGTGGCCTCTAAGCTCAAGGTGCCAAGTTCAGTCTTAGTTGCGGAGGCGTAGCCCACCATCCCATGCAGGGAGTCGAACCGGCAACTTTGTTGTTAGGAGCACGTGCTCTCACCAGCACAGCCATCCTGCCACCTGTTGGCAGCTCAGCAGCAGCTCAGCTCGGGCGCAGTTCACTGGCCCATGTGGGAATCAAACCGGCAGCCCTGTTGCTCAGAGCTCACGCTCTTAAGCCAACTCTTAACCAACTGAGCCACTAGGCCAGCCCCTTAACTGAGGAATTGAGGCAGGCTTACAGAGGAGGAATCATTTGAATGGGGTTTTGAAGGGTGAGTAGAAGTTCCTCGGACAGAGTTATAAAGTAGGAACATAGACTATGATGTGTGGTGCTGATTCTACAAAGGGAACTGAGGGCCGGCCGAGTGGCTCAGTTGGTTAAGAGCTTGCTCAAGAGTGCGAGCCCTGAGCAAAAGCGGTTCGATGCCCGGCTGGAGCTGAGCTGCCGCTGAGCTGCCAACAGGCGGCAGGATGGCTCAGCTAAAAAAAAAAACACCAAAAAACAAATACAAAGGGAACTGACTAAATTAAGGCTAGAGAGTAACATGTCTGGGGTTAGTTCTATGCCAGGCCCTGTGCTGGGCACTGCAGGTATAGAGGTGGAAAGATATTAACCGAGCCTTCAGGGAGCTTATAGATTTGGCATGGGGGAGATGGAAAGCAACAAATAAAGCAAAACTATCAATATTAAAGAAAATCCAGGGCCGGCCGAGTGGCGCAATGTTTAAGAGCTGGCTTGGGACGCCAGAGGGCCCCGGTTCGGATCCCACATATGAGGGCCAGTGACACTGCCCTTTACAGCTAAGATGCTGAACAACAGCTCGACCTGGAGCTGGGCTGCCGTGAGTCGCCGGCAACGGCATAGGCTGCAGCCCCTGTGGCAGTGGGTTGCTATGGGCTACCATGTGTGGCCAGCAGCCAGCGTAAGTGGCCAGCAGTCGCAGTGAGCGGCCGTCCAGAAGCCGGTGACTGATCTGCCTCGCCCGGGAAGAGCGCAATGATGGTGCCAACTTGGGCCAGTGAAGCAACGTCCTCCACAACTAGACTGAAGAACAAGACAACAGCAACTTGTCTGTTCCCCTTCCCTGGTTCCCCAGCGCTGTTCCCATCCCCCCAACTCCCCAATAAAAATCTTTAAAAAAAAAAAAGAAAATCCAGAGGGGCTTTGGAACTACCTAAAAGACCTGTTGAAGGTTCAGTGAAGGCTTTCTGGAGGAGTAGTTGATGTCTAGGCTGAGCCAGATTATGTCACCTCCTGCCATCCCAGCCTATATATAAATTCAACATAAAAACAATACTAACTATAAAATAAAAGAAACCCCAACAAAGTTCTGATTTTTCCCATGAACATTATTTCTTTTTTTTTAAATTTATTAGGGAGCAGTGTGGTTTTCCAGGACCCATCAGCTCTAAGTCAAGTAGTTGTTTCTATCTAGTTGTGGAGGGTGCAACTCAGTGGCCCACGTGGAGATCGAACTGGCAACCTTGGTGTTATGAGCACTATGCTCTAACCAACTGAGCTTACTGGCAGCCCCTATTTCAATGTTTGTTTGTTTTTAATTATCAAACATCAAATTATTTTTTGTTTTTAATGCCCCTGTTTTGCTGGTACCCTAAACACATTCTTGCTCTGCTCCTTGGGTAATCTAACAGGGTGACAGGCCAGAGGGAGTCAGCCAGGTGAGAGGTGGAGAAGGGTGTGGCAGGCAGAGGGAATTTCACATGCAAAGACCCAAAGGCAAAAGAAAAGATGAGGGGGTTGGTGAGAGGGAGGAAATCCTTTGATGAGGGCTGGTGAGTGGGAAGAGGTGGGAATGGAGAATTGGACTCGTTTGTAAGAGTGCTGGGGAGGCACAGAAGGGTTTTAACTGGGATGCGCCATAAGCAAATGTCCCTTTTGTGAGATCACTCTGAGTATTTCTAGAGACATATTTATGGGTTGAATCCATTCAAGAGACACCACATACCTACTATGTTTCAAGCAATGACCCAGGCGCTGGGGCTGCAACAGACAAAGTGTTCTGCAGACAGAGCCAGACGTGACAGGGACGTTGAGTACCACCCCTACAGAGGTGTCTGAACGGATAACGGCTTGGAGTGTGAAAGTGTAAGACTTTCACAAAAAAGAAAGCCAAGCCCTGTGCTGGACAATGAAGCAGTGAGATGGGAGATGGCGCTCAGGGAACTTGCAGTGGAGAGTCCAATGATTCATAAGACAGAGGGATAAAGGAATGAAAGTAGGAGTAGAGGCAATGGGTTAGGGGTGAAAAACCCTGATCTTGTAACCTCCTTATAAGGTGGCCAAGTGGGCAGAGGGGCAGAGGCCTCAGCCAACCCCGCCAGCCCCCCATGCTTTCTCAGCCTTGCTGAGTTCTGCAGCTTGTCTTCTGGCTCCAGAAGTCAGACTAAACCCTGAAGGAGAACAGAGGCGGGTGAGGAGGGGGCGGGCTGGGAGACAAGCCCAGACCTCTCACCCCATCAGGGCCCTCTTTCTCAGTGGCTGGAGCCAACCCCACAGAGGTTAGAGGGAAGGTTAAGGAGTTGGTTGCTTTTTTACCCAAACTGTGGCTGCATTTCTCTCTGTCTCTCTCTCTGTCTCTGTCTCTCTCTGTCTCTGTCTCTGTCTCTCTCTCTCTCTCTCTCTCTCTCTCTCTCTCAAGAAAAATGTTCCTGTACATGCACCCGGAGGCTTTTGCAGGAGGCGGCTGTTGGAGAACCGGGAAAACAAGCCAAGAAACAAGAGAGAGGAAAAAGACCACGCCTCGCCTGGCAGATTCCTAATGGCCCAGGAGACCTGAGGCTTTACAGTGGGAGTCCGGTTGGGGCTGGCTCGGGTGGGAGGGAAGGGCAGGCCGAAGGACAGCCACTTGCTGGCTGGTGACCTTGGGCGGGATGCTGCCTGCCTGCTTCCCTCTGGTGAGAATGGGGAGGAGGGGGCTCGGGGCAGGGCTGGCCAGCTGAGGTCACAGGAAGGCCCTTTCCAGCCTGAAATGCGATCTCGGGATGTGGGGCCTGCCAACCTGCAGCGACCCTGGGCCAGCAGAGATGAAAGGCTGCCTGTCCCCAGCTTCCGGACCCCTGAGGCCCCAGTGCCTCAAACTTGAAGGGCAGTAAAGCTGTTAAAGCCAGCTGGAGCCGGTTGCTGGGCTCCCCACCCCACCTGATGTCATCCAACCCTCCCTTCCCTGTTTTGCAGAGGACGCTCAGGCCCAGAGAGGGCTGGTGACCTGCCCGAGGTCACACAGCAAATTGGAAGCCTATCCAGGACTTACCACACAGTCTTTGGACTCTGAGTTTAGTCCTCATTCCCTTTCCCAGAAACTTGGCTGCCTGAGGGCTCTCACTCTGGAGACTTGGAGAGACCAGAGTTAGGGAGGACGGTTAGGAGCTGTGTCTGTTTGAAGTCACGACTTAATGTTGACTGAAGTGCCTTTTTTTTTTTAAGGACAAAAAGAACGTTCTCGGCCCCTGCCATGAGCCTGGACTTGCTCTGTTGGCAGGGGAAGGAATGCAGCTTTGGCCGCCACAGCTGCTGGTGGCCAGCTGCAGCCTCAGCTCCTGCTGCTCCCACCCCAGCGGGCACAGGGACAAAGGCTTCTTCTCAAGCCTGTCTCCTCCAGGCCCCCGCAACAGTGCGAGCAGAGTATTGACCAGGAGGCTTGGTCACCAACCAGCTAACAGCTTAGCTGGTCCTCTCTGGGCCTCGGTGCCCTTTCTGGGAAATGGGGACAGAGTATCTGCCTGACCTACTTCTCAGGGCTGTTTTGTAGCTCTAAAGAGGTGAAGTTACAGAAATGCAGACCTCTCAGTGCTGCCTTCGCCTTCGACCTGAGGATCTGCCCACTCAGAGACCCCCTCTACCTCAAATGCCCCTTCCTGCCTCAGGCTTCACCTACCCAGCCCCAACTCACTCAACTCAGCTCAGCTCAGCGGGTCCATCCCTGGTTCTGGGGAGCCTTCCATCACCTCCAGACCGTGCTGCTCCTTCAGGGTATTTATCACTGTTGTCACTAAATAATTAATCATGTAATTGGATCTGTCTCCCCACTAAAATGTGCTCCCTGTAATAGCAATAGCTGACACTGAATGCTTACCCAGTGCCAGAGACTTTACATGTATTAAATCCTTGTGGCAGGTACTGTTAGGCTCCCCATCTTACAGATAAGGAAACGGAGACAATGAGAGGTTCCATAACTTACCTGAGGTCACAGCAAGTTGGAGACTGAGCCAGGCCTCAGCACAAAGATGTTGCAGAACCAAGATTCAAATCCAGACCCCAGGCTGGAACCATTACCCCACTAATAAGTCAGGTTCAGCTTGTTCCCTGCTTCTTCCCAGCTCCCAGAACATCTGGCATACAGTAGGCGCTCCACATATACTGGGTGAAGGCATACACACAGACAGGTGGTACATACCCATGAGTACCTGGAAAAGAATAAAGCACCTTCCAAGAGGGAGTTTTGCAAGTACCATATGTGGAGTTGAGCCATGGTGCAGGGAGGGAGTGCTCAATATACAGTAGTTCCCCCTCTTACTGCCCTTTTGCTTTCCATGGTTTCAGTTACTTGCAGTCAACCGCGATCTGAAAATATTTCATGGAAAATTCCAGAAACCAACAATTCACAAGTTTGAAATCATGCCCCATTCTGAGCGGCACAATGAAATCTTGTGCCATCCTGCTCTGTCCCGCCCGGGATGTGCATCACCCCTTTTTTCCAGGTATTCAAGTTGTGTACACTCCCTGCCCCCATTAGTCATTTGGTAGCCACCTCAGTGATCAGATCGACTGTTGTGGCATCGCAGTGCTTGTGTTCAAGTCTCCCGTACTTTACTTAACAATGGCCCCAAAGGCCAAGAGTAGTGATGCTGGCAATTCCAATATGCCAAAGAGAAGCTGTAAAGTGCTCCCTTTAAGTGAAAAGGTGAATACGATACAGTAAGATGTTTTGAGAGAGAAAGAGACCACATTCACAAAACTTTTATTACAGCGCATTGTTAAAATTGTTCTTTTATTATGAATTATTGTTAATCTCTTACTGTGCCTAATTTATTAATTACACTTTATCAGAGGTATGTATGTATAAGAAAAAATGTAGTGTATATGGGAGTCAGTAATATCTGCAGTTTCAGGCATCCACTGGGGGTCTTGAAACGTACTATGCCCCTCAGGTAAGGGGGCATTACTGTATTGTTAAAAAGACCATTTACTGGGTTTCCTTCTGGAGCACAGAGGCCAAAAACCTGGGACATCATCTTTGACTCCCTCCGTCTACTTCATCTGCCAGGGCCAATCAGTCCCCAGGTTCTGCTTGGTTTCTCCCCAGTGCCTCCCTTCTTCTCCATCTCTCAACTCCCATCTTTTTCTTGGATTTTTACAGCAACTCCTACACAGGTTTCTCTGTCTCTAATGTTTTCTCCTTCAAAGTGGGCCTCTAAAAACAGCTAATTGTGGGTGCCTTCCCTCTTTACCCCCTCCCTCACTGATGAACCTTCCATGGCTCCCCATTGTTCTCTGGATAAAGTCCACACTGCTCACCAAGGCTTCTGCCACCCCGCCCCTACTCCCACCCCTCTAGCTTCACCTCCTGCCCCTCTCCTCCACATGTCCTTTGCCCAAGCCACTCTATGTGGTAGAAGTTAAGAGCATAGAAGTAGACAGACCTGGGTTCAAGTCTCGGTTCCACCACTTGCCAGCTGTGGGAATTTGTAAACAAATCAATTCCCTTCTTTAAACCTTTTACCACATCTGGAAAATGGGCGTAATTATAAGATCTTCTTCACAGAGTCATTGTAGGGATGAAATGAATACATAAGGTGCTGAGCAACAGTACCTGACACTCTCAATAGTCACTATAATTCTTATACTTTCCTCTGTCACAAAGAGCACTTCTTACTGTCAGTCTTACTTATTCTTTATGACCCAGCTCAAATGTCATTTCTTGGAGGAAATTTTTCTTGATATTCACACTCTGTTCCCCACGTGAAATCAGCCTCGCTTTCGATACTCAGATACTCACTCACACTTTGCACCTCCATAGAGCACTTGTAATGTTGCACTTTCCCCCATTCCCCCAAGAGTTCCCGGAGAGCAGGAACAAGAATGTCCTTCTTAACTCTAGCACAGAGCCTGGCATGCAGCAGGGACTCAATAAATGTTGGTTGAATTTAATGCAGTCACCACTTTCAGTGCCTTTCTCAAGTCTCTTGCAGGGAGGAGGCCTGAGTGATTAGACAGTTGGGCTCTGCTGGGACCTGTCTGCCTGAGTCCCACTCTAGCTCTGGTGTGGGGTACATTGATATGTGTGGGAGTGGGTGGAGGAAACTCCTGACCTCCTGGTGTGAAACCTTCTGTCCTCCAAGGGAAAGAGAGGGGAGAGGATTCCAGGAGGTCCAGGTGCTGAGCAGGGATGAGGTGAGGCTACAGCAGGAGCTGGGGGCGTGGGTGGGAGCTGGCAGATGCCAGCTCCTCTAAGACCAGGGCTGGGCCTGGCAGGACAGGGCTTCACAGCCCCAAGTCCCCACCTGCAACGCCCCGCCTTATCCTGGCACCTGGATTAAGTGACTTTTCAAGTTGTAAAACTACATCTTGATTTTCAAGGAACCGGAATCCAAGCCTGACCTTGTCTGGTTGCTAAGCAGGGAGAAAGGGGAGTGTTTCCTTTTATTCTCCTTTCTATGTAGGCAACACCTTGCAAACCTGGGCACATCAAAGGTAACACTTGATTTTGCAAACCCTGGTTAAAGTCACATTATCTCCAACTCTTGCTTCAATAGCTACTTCTGCTCCTCCCCCTACTTAAAACCCTTCTCTGACTGCCTAGTGCCCTCAGTATAAAGTCCCAACTTTTTTTTTTTTTTTAAGATTTTATTGGGAAATTGGGGAAGGGGAACATTGTTGGGGAACTGGGGAAGGGGAACAGCCTAGTTGTTGTCCTTCAATCTTAGTTATGGAGGGCGCAGCTAGTTCAGCTCCAAGTCCAGTTGCCATCTAGCTGCCTAGTGGCAACTCGCGATCACTCAGCTCAAGGTGCCATGTTCAATCTTAGTTGCAGGTGGGCGTAGCCCACCATCCCATGTGGGAGTTGAACCAGAAACCTTGTTGTTAGGAGCACATGCTCTCACCAGCTGAGCCACCCTGCCACCTGTTGGTAGCTCAGCTTGGGTGCAGCTCACTGGCTCATGTGGGAATCAAACCAGCGATCCTGTTGCTCAGAGCTTGTGCTCTTAACCAATTGAGCCATTCGGCCGGCCCTTGAAGTCCCAACTTTGAACCCAACCCATGAAGCCCTGTGTGATCTGGCCCCTGCATACTTCTTGGACTTTCTCTGACTTCACTCTCACCCTGCCTTTACTTCTTTTCTTCTGGCCTTTTCTCGGTTCTTCCAACACACCTTGCTCCACATCTTGCTCCTTCTTTCTTCTGAGCATCCACATACCATTTTCGCTGTCTTGAATATTTTCCACCATCCCCTGATAATTTTGTTTTATGTTTAGTGTTTCCTTTCTTTTTTTTTTTTTCTTTTTATTTGGGAAACAGTGTGTTTTTCCAGGACCCATCACCTCCAAGTCAAGTAATTGTTTCAATATATTGTAGTTGTGGAGGGCGTATCTCAGTGGCCCATGTGGGAATCAAACCGGCAAGCTTGGTGTTATGAGCACTGCGCTCTAACCACCTGAGCTAACCAGCTGCCCCTTATGTTTAGTGCTTTTGATGCCTAAGAAACCTTTGCCTATCCCATGCCTATCCCATGTAGATATTCCCATATATTTTCTCCTAGAGGCATTATAATACTAGCTTTCACATTTAGGTCCATGATTCATCTTGAATTAATTTTTGCATGGTGTGAGGTAGGGATTCAGAATTATTTCCACTCTTTTAATTCCTACTCATTCTTTACAGTTCAGCTTATACCTCACCTCCTTTGAGAAGCCTTCTTTGACTACCCCCACGGTAGATCAGTTCCTCCCATTCAATAGTCCATAGCACCCTCTACTCTATTGTAGCACTTGTCACAATTGTAATTAAACAATTATTTGTGTAATTAGATGTTTAACATCTCATCTCCTCTAGAACACTGTAGCTCTGTGAACTCAGTGCTTGTGACTGTCTTTAAAAAAAAATGTACTGAAATATACATACAGAAAAGTGTACATATCAAAATATATAGCTTGGTGAATTTTCACAAACTGCACACACTATGTAACTGGTACCCAGATTAAGACACAGAACATTTTGACACTGAACATTTCCTATACCCAGGAGCCCCCTTATGTCCCTTCCAGCTATGACTGTCTTTTTTTTTTTTTTCTTTGCTCTTATGTTCTCAGCACCCAGCACAGGCATTAGGCTCTCAAAAAAAGTCTTTGTTGAATGAATGAATGAATGAATGAGTTGGTGATGCTTAATTCTTTGTCAAAGAACTTGACATGGAATGCAATGTCAGCTCTAGCCCCAGCTCAGGGTGACCTTGAAGGGCTCCTTTCTGCTTTCTGGGTCTCGGTTTGCTTATTTATGAAATGGGGGTGGGCGGAGGCAGGTTGGGCTAATAATCTCTTTGGAGCTTTTCCAGATATGGCATTTGGGGCAAAATTAACCCCCCAATATATTGTCAGGAACTCTTTTGGTTTCCTGCCTGAAAATGAGGACCTGGGAGGATTAGAAACTCAATCCACGTAGTACGTCAGAAGCCTGTGCCGAGAGTCAGAAAACCTGTGTTTGAATCCTGGCCTGGCCTCTGGGTGACCTTGGGCAATTCTCTTCCCTTCCCTGAGCTCCCTGGGTCTCTTCGCCTAAAATGAGGCAGAGGTTGACTCCAAACGCTTGAAGAACAGTGATACTGGCTCCAGGCCTCTAAGCACCAGGGTTCAGTTCCTGGAGCATAGGCAACTCTGGCTCTGGGCTCCTCCCTGCCAGGCACTGTGGGGGGAGAGGGAGGCACACAATGTGATAACCACCCTGGGGAAGGGAACTCACAGTCTGGCCAGGGGGACCCAATGTTCAGCCAGGAACCAAATGGAAAACGGGCTGATGGTCCAAGTGATTCTCTGTGTGTGGGGCTGAAGGGAGAGGAGCTGGAGTGTTCCAAGTAGGGGTAGGAGACCTGGGATGGGGGTGGGGGGAAGGCAGAAATGGCTTCCTGGGGGAGAAGCCTTTGGAAATTGGCAGAGCAGCCTAGGGGCGCTTCCCAGAGATGGGAGGAGGCAGGAAGGAGGAAATTGGGTCCAGGTGACCACAGAGCAGCAACTTGGCCAGGGAGGAGGAGAGGCGGGGCTGGGAGCTTGGGCAGCCGCCCCACAGCTGGGCCTTGAAGGGGGGTGGGGGCGGCTGCTCCCTCTGCCTGGGCCCTGGGAAAGCGCCATCTTCTCAGGCCGCAGGCTGGGAAGGAGGGCACAGTTGTGAGCTTAGGCCAGAGGGGCCTCTCTCTGAGCAGCACCCAGGGCCCTGCGTGGCTATCCTGGGGCTGCAGGACAGAGGGTGCGGTGGGAACAGAGTCAAGCCCCAGTCCCCCAGCTCCTTCCATACGGCCCTCCCTTCAAGTTGGATCCTATTTCTGCCTCTTCCTGGCTTTACAACCAGGGGGCACTCAGAGCCCCTTTAACTGTATCCCATTCCTCCGACAGGTGACTGAGACAGAGTACTTGCTAGCCAAGTTAAGGAACTGAGTTGGAACTATGATAATGGCAATACACAACAGAGTCTAGAGTTGAGAGATTGCCTGCGAAGCTTCAACTCCCAGATCTGCCATTATGAACCGTCTGAGCTTAAGCAACTCCCTTAAACCTTCTGTACCTCAGTTTCCTCATCTGTAAAATGGGATATTACTTATATCATAGGGTTGTCGTGAGAATTAAATGAGATAATAGATGTAAAGCATGTGGATATAAAGCACTGCCACCTCAGAGGTTGTAAAATGAACAGGCTTTGGAGTCGCTCCTCTAGTCTGAGCTTCGGTTTCTTCTCTTCATCTCTAAAATGGTGCTAATAATTCCTGCTTTCCAGGGCACTTGTGAAGATTAGTAAGGGCATGCTGGTCCCTAAGAAGAGTACACTGGAGGCCCATTCTTCTCCCATTCCCTCCCTGCCCCACCATCTGCATGTTCCAGCTCTATTCACCAGTCCCCAGAAAACAGCTGCCCCTCGGTCACCTCTTAGGCCTAGGAATCTACCGGGATAGTGGACTAGGCAAGGGCCCACTCAGGCCCTGGAAGCTAGCTCAAGGGACCCTAGGATCTGGAGGCGGTCGAGAAGGGTGTGGAGACGGTCTTCAGGTGGGCATGGTCTCTTGGTCTCTCTAACTCCTCACTCAGTGGGGGAGGGCCCACTAGAGGAGGGATAGAGTGGGCCCTCTGAAATGCAGGGGCTCCTGCCTCCCTGATTACCCGGGGCCTAAGGGCCAATCAATTAAGACTAAATGACAAAGCCAGCATAGCACATAGTAGACACTTGGGGGATAGTAAGAATGACTGCCATCCATTATCTTCACAACAAAAGCAGGAACTACTGAGCCCATTTAGAAGATAAAGAAACTGAGACTCAGAGAGGTAAAGTCACTTGCTTGGGGTCACACAGCTACATCTAAGGGCACAGCTGAGATTCAAAGCTGGATCTGTCTGATTCCTAAGGGGCTACTAGCCAAGGAATCAGAATCTCAAGGTCACCAGCAGATCCTTGTTAGGGCTGGCCAGGAGCCAGGTGCTGAACTAGGCATGTTCTCTGTCCCAGGATGATGAACAGATCTGTTTAATTTACCCTCAGAAATCTGTCTGTGAGCCCATCTCACAACCTTCTAGTGGCGTTCTATCTAAAGTTATTTATTCATCGTACATACATGTGCACACCACTCCAGTGTGTGGAGCTATAAGCTGAGCTCTGGGGACCCTGGAGGAATCAGACTGCTACCTTAGGAAACTGGGCCAGTCACTTAACCTTTGTGAGCCTCAGTTTCACATGTGTAAAATGGGGATGATGACGATAAGCTACTTTCTTACGAGATATCCCCATGAGAATTAAATAATATGAACATGAAATGCTGCTACAAAGTCTAGCACATAGAAAGAAGCATTCAATGAGTACTAGTTATCTGTAATTAAATGTAATGGGGGCAGAGAGGAGAAATGCATTCTTGTTGGGGAACAGAGGTCACGTCTTCTTGGAGGAGGAGACATCTGTCGGACCCTAAAGGATGAAGAATTCACCTGGAAAAATGGGGGAGGGCATTCCAGGAGGAATGTACCACATGGACAAAGGCCCTGAGACATGGAAGGATATGACCTGTCTGGGTGTGGCTGAGCAGAGTCAGCTGGGAGGAGTGATAGGAAATGAGCCTGGAAAGGCGGTTTCAAGGGCCTCAAGTGCCTGGCTGCCGAGTTTAGACTTTAAAGGATGGGACAGAGCAGGACTTTAAGAGCCGGGCAGGGACATGATTGTGCCTATTTTAGAAAGATGATTCTAACTGTAATGTGGAGAGTGAACCGGAAGGGGAGAGACTGGATGTTGGGGAGCAGATATGAGCATACTCCCTGTGGGTTAAAGTCCCCCGGTGGCTCCCCACTAGGCCGCAGTTCAGACTCTGACCTCTCTCATGTCCTGCCTGCCCACGCGCTCTTTCCTCTGCGTGGGACATCTTCCCCCTCCCTTCGTCCAGCTAATTCCTTGTCCTCCCTCAGGTCTCAGTTTGGCCACACTTTCTCCTGGAAATTCCTCTAGGCACCCCATGTCTAGATTAGGTCCACCTCCTCCTCCCCCTCCCCCTCCTCTTCCTCCTCCTCAGTCCTTGTAGATTTTTGCCTGTCTCCTTGACTGGACTGTGGCCAGGGCAGGGACTGTGTGGTCCCGTTCACTACTGTGTCCACAAGTCCCAGCAGAGTGCCCAGCACATGGGGGGTGCTCAATTCATAATGGGATGAATGAATGAACCAGTGATGAATGGATAAACCCATTAGGGAGCAATGAGGAGAGAAGACGGTGGGTGAGAGAACTGACAGGACACACGATTGATGAGAGGTGAGCATGGGGAAAAGAAAGAGTTGGCGATAACTCAGAGGTTTCTCCCTTGGATAAGTCCTGATGCCTTTAACCAAGATAGGAAAATGGGCGGGGCTGAGGAGCAGGCCAGGGCTGGGGACCGGGGACCTGATGCAGGCTGTTCCCTGGAATGCTGTTTGCCCCTGTCTCCCCACTGGTGAGTCCCCATTAGTGTCTGTGTCAAAATGTGGTCTTGGAAAAGCCATGCCGACCACCCTAGGTAGGCCAGCCCCTACAAATTATTCTCTATCAACACACCCTCTCCGTTTCCTTCCCAGCCCTCCTCATGATTGTAATCATGTATCTGTTGATTTGTATTTTACTTATAGTGTGTCTTCCTCACTAGATCAGAAGTTCCTCAAAGGCAGGGATCTTGCTTGTTTTACCTGGCAGGCTCCCTGGTACATAGTAGGTGCTCAAAACAGAAAAAAGATTTATTGTATGAACGAGTGAGTGAATGAATGAATGATTTGAATGCCATGGTAAGGAATTTGACTCAGCCTCAAAAGAATGGGGAGGCATGGAAAGTTCTTAAGAAAGGCAGTGTCAGGATTCAGCTTGTGTTTTAGAAAGCTCACCCTGGGGGCTGTGTGGAAGATGGATTGGGAGGAAAGGCAGGGGGAATTGAAGAGCCACTGGGGGAGACAAAGACACAGCACCTGGGGCCTGGCTTGGGAGCCCCCCTGCCTGTGGGAGCCCAGAGCCCCCTCCCTGTCCTTCCCCACCCCCGGCCAGTCCTGTTGTCTCTGAGCCCAGCGGCGGGCGGTGGGAAGAGCAGGGCTGGCAAAGCTGACACTCACTAATCACGGCCCTCACCCCGGAGCCGCACTGACTGTCTGGTCTCCATGGAGACACGGCAACCTCCGGCCACTTGTTAATGGCAGCTCAACAAGGCTGCAGCAACAGGGATGAGCCTGACCAGAGTGCCCCAGCCCTGCACCACCTGTCCCAGCCTGGGCCTCTGCAGCAAACCCCAGGGGGTGGGTGCCTGAGTTGGGGGACAGGACCGGAAGCCTGGTGGCTGGGAGGCTCTCTCTGCCCCTCTGCAGCCCCGCCTCCCTTGGCACTGCCAAGCAGTGAGAGGGCAGAGACAGCCTCTGCCCTGGCTGACTCCTCCGCAGGGCTGCTGGGAAGCTGAGCTCATGCAGGTCACCCAGGCAGGGCCAAAGGGCTGGAGGGGGATGGTGAGGAGAGTGTGTGGGGGGGACCTGCCTGCATCCCACACACAAGAGGAATGGAGGGGAGGGCACTTCGCCTGCCCTGACAACCCTCTGCTCTGCTTGCCCGAGGCAGGGACCCGATTGGGAACCATCTGTCCAGAACCTCTTCCCTAGTTTGCTGTCACTACATCTGAAATCTGAAATGCCACCATTAGCAATTCCCTCCTTTGGGAGGCAGCGTGGCATAGCACAAAAAAATACTGGCTTTGCAGTCATGCAGGTCTGGGTGTAAGGCCTGGCTCGGGCTTGCTACCTCTGAGCATTGATTGCCCTGTCTGTAGAATGGGACAGTAATTGCACTCACACAGACACACATGCAAACATGCGTACTACACCCGCTTTCTCTGACTTATCCTGGAAGCTTGAGCTCAATACCTGTGACTCCTCATCCCAGAGGCCTTTCTTCACCACACAGGTGAGCTGGGTGCCTCTTCAATGGTTCCCAGGACAGATCCCACACCGTTCACCATCCTCCTGTAACTGTCTATCCCACATTTGTCCTCCCCACAGACTGCCCTGTAGGGCGGGGCAGTGAGCCTCCAGAGAGGTTCATCAAATAAACAAAGGAGGTGGATAGAGGGAGAGCCTCCCTCTGCCCTTTGTCCTCCTTCATCCTCAGGGGATGCTAAGCCCCTACTTGTTGAGAGCCTCACTTCTCTTCTCTCCTTCATACCTGTGTTCATCTGTCTGTCCATCCATCCATCCCGCAAACACTCCCTGAGTGAGATCTCAGAGAGGTGCCAGATGCAACCCCAGCCTATAGGTGAGGCAGGGGCCAGATTTCTGGTTCCAAACACCTGCGACACACCCATGGCTGGCTGGGGACCTTGGTGCAGCTGCCTCTCCCACCGTGTTTCTCCTTGTCTCACTCTCTAGGCAACTGTCCAAACTGAAAGGGCCCTTGGAAATGGTTTAGTCCAGTCCACTGCAGCCAGATGAAGAAACCAAGGCCCAGAGAAGACTGTGGCTTGCCCAAGATACCACAGCAGCTCTGTTTTGAGTTGACAATGTATCAATTATGTGGGCCTGCTTGGGAGGTGGCTTTTGGCTCTCTTGGCCCTGCTGACAGCTGTGTTCCCAGTGGTAGCTGGAATGCTGGTGGGAGGCCTGTCTGGCCTTTGCACCCTGACTCCCACGGCAGAACCAGGTGGCTCTGGTGGGGCCCAGGACTGAGTGGTGGGGGTGGGGTCTCAGAGGGGCAGCAGAATACCTTGAGGGTGAGGGACGGCTAGAAGACAAGGGAGAGAGCACTGATTTTAGAGACTAAATCAGAAGCCCTGAGTTCCTGTCCCAGCTCTGCCAATCACTTGCTAGGTAACTTTGGGCACATCATTGACCTCTCTGAACCTTAAGTTTTCTTATCTGCAAAATGGTGCTAACTTGTAGTGAAAACACTTTGTCAACAGTGACAGCTGTACAGAAGTGAGGAATTTTTACTGTTGGACAGCAAGACTGAGTCTCTGAGAGGGGAAGGGACTAGCCAAGGCCACAGAGGAGCCCACCATCTCCCTCCTGTGAGTTCTCTGCACTGAACTTGATGCAAACTTTTGGAGCTGGATGAAGTGTCCAGTCCAGACTGTTCACTTGCTGAAGGAGGAAATAGGACCAGAGAGTGGGAGCAAGTGGCCCAAGGTCACTCAGTGAGTCTGGGGCCAATGTGGGCCCAGAGCCCAGGCTGAGCACGAGGTCCCCCTGCCCAGCTGCCTTGCTTGCTCATCCAGCCCCTTTGGTTTTGTCTCCCCCAGTGAGTGGGCGCAGAACGGGCCCAGCTTCCTTCCTGCCGCCCTGCCCGCCGTCTGCCACGTTGGCAGCCGCCCGCAGCCTTCTCGCCCCTGCTGCTGCCGCTGCTGCTGCTGCTGCGGCATCAGCTGAGACCAACCCACCGAGAGTTTGCCCAGAACAGTCAGGACTGCCGGAGCAGGGGCTGGGCTGGCTGACTCTGCCAGATGGGAGGGAGAGAGCCAGCCGGGGGAGGGAGGGAACAAGGGCTGAGCCAGCCTCCCACCTTCCCAGCCCTTCCCAACCCTCACCAGCCAAGGGAGGGAGGCAAAGGCTGTGGTTGGAGGCTGGGGGTTTGAGTGTCGGTGTGTGAGGTTGATAGCTGGGTCTGTTTTGTGAGCATGCACACTTAGGTGTGCAGGGAAGAGCATATTGGGACCATTTGTGAATCTGTTTGCCTCGATGTGCACAGGTGATGCTGTGTGTGTGAGTTTGTGCTGGTTTGTGCATACACAGAGGACTACTGTATGTTTGTATAAGCACAAGGCAAAGCTGTGTGTGTCCTACATTTGAACACGTCTGTGTGTGTGCATGGAAGACGACTGTTAGTGAGAAGGGATCCATGTGTGTACAGAAGGGTCAGCACATGTATCTGAGTTTGTGTACTCAGCTTATGTCTGGGTGCTTTGGGGGCCCCTGTGAATTTGTTATTGTGTATACGAGGAGAACGAAGTAACTGTGAGTTTGGGCTCATCTGTGTGTGTCCAAGGGACAGTGATTGTGTGTGCATAGGGAAATACTGCATGTAGCTGTGATTTTATGCATGTCTCCATGCCCGGGAAAGCACTGTGTAACCGTGTGGGCTAATGCAAATGTCCAGGGCCTGGATACCCCATGTCTCCATGCCCAGCAGGCTTTGTAAGCGTGGTTATCTGTGGCAAAACAGGGGATCACCATGTGTGGCTGTATATGCTTGGCTGTGTGTACAAGAGAACAGGCAGCACAGGCGTTGTGTCCCTGTGTTGTGTTGCACCTGCACAAGATGCTGGTGGTGGCAGCAGCGGTTGTGCCGTGTAGGGAGACAATACGCTACGGGTTTGCACTTGTTTCTCTGTATGGCATGGCCTGTATGTGACAGTGTTTGTATGTGTATGAGCACCGCGTGCTGGAAACTGTGCGTGCTTCTGAGTCTGTGGTAAGCTGAGGGTAGGAAACGGGGAGTACATGGCTGTGTTTGTACTTGTCTGTGAGCCCGGGCTAAATGTGCTCCATGTGCTACCTCCTGTGTGCACAGGTGGCCGCTGTGTCCAATCGTGTCTTTGTGTGTTTCGTTTGGGTCGTCTGAATGTGCACGGGAGGAGGACATGGAGGGGGGATCTGAGTGCGTGCCTGTGCAGGCCCCTTTAACGTGGCAAGTCTAAGAAATGTCGGCCTTCTTGGCAGCAAATCCGGGCTTGGTTCCACTGGGGGTGTCTGCAGAGAGGGGCTCTTAGAAGGGACGTGCTTGAGCGAGAGAGACAGGAAGGGAAGGGGGGGGCCAGCCCCAGCTTGGGGTTTCCAGGAGGGAAAGCCAGACATTGGAACTTGTCAACGCTACCTCCTTCCCTGCCCCCATCTCCTGACTGCTGCCTCTCCTCCTGGCGCCTGAAGGCTGCTGGCAGCTGGACAGACAGACAGTGCACACATAGACTGGCTCACCAGGCCAGAGCCCAAATGTGAGCCCCTAAATACACAAGCCTAGACGCCAAAGGTCCAGAGAGGGCAAAGGACTTGGCTCAGGCTTGGGGGAGCACATGTGTTTATATGTGTTGCGGGGCAGGGGGTGCTATTGGCCTCTGGTACTTCAACTCAGACAAGAGCCTAGGCCTAGAAGAGAGAGGAGGCTGTGGGAAGGGTGTGGGGGACAGGAGAGAGCCTCTGGGGAGGGGGCTGTTATTGCTCTAATCAGACTCCCAAGGCTCCAGGGCCCCCTCCCTGTTTATATAACTACTGCAGTGTCTTTGAGAATCTCATTGCCCCAGTCACTGACTGCAACTCTTTCTTTGTACAGAAACAGAAGAGAGACCCAGAGAGGGGCAGCAATTGATCCAGGGTAACAGCAAAGCCAGGACTGAAACCTAGGGCTTCTTCTCCCAGCTGTGTCTGCTGTGCACGCTGGCATGGGCCAGTCAGGCCTATTCTTCCCTTGGCCCATTTAGCCCTTTCTACCTCCCGGGTCTTCAGGATATGACAATGACCTCTTGCTTTTTTTTTTTTTTTTTCTTGGTCCCAAGTGACCTGTCTGGTTGCTTGTTAGTGCGTCTGTTTGTCACAAAGGCTGCAATACCCTCTAGGGCATTGCAGAACCTGGAAGAAAAGAGAAGAGTTTGGTTCTGGGCCAGGGGCTACTGGGGCGGTGGGGGTGAAATGGGGAGATGAAGAAATAGAAGGAAAGGAACTCAAGGAGAGAGAGAGGAGGGGAGGAGAACAAAGGGAGGGGGCTGGGGGCAGATCTGGGAAGCATAGACTCTCCTTTGCCTCTGCCTCCAGCCTGGGCATCAGGGGCAAACTCTGAGCTCAGAGGGTGTCCTGCCCCTTGAGGCCTGGGATGGAGACCCCAGGGTTTCTCTAAGGCAAGGACTCCACCCCCAAACCCTGGGGGCAGCAGGGTTCGAATCTTGCGGGCAGAATTCTGGGTGCTTGTGTGGTGTGCAGTGACCACACTTACCTCATGGAAAAGGAGGGAGGGGGCTGTCGGTGGGAGGGTGGGTGTGAACTTGGGTATGAGTTGACTTAGGGTGTGTGGCCTCTTTGGAGCATGGGAGTTGGGTGTGTATGTGAAGTTGTGAGTGTGCTAGGACTCTGTATGTACACCTGTGAACATGTGACAAATAGGCTTGGGTGTCACTGGGTGGAGGGGGAGATTTGCAGGAATGTATGTGTATGTCTGTGCTAGGCAGTTCAATTTTACCATGAGGAAGTGGTTGTGTGCATGTGTGTGTGAGTGTGGAGTGCATGAACCTGAACTTACATGCTCTTGTGGAGGATGTACACTGTGTATGTGGGGAGGTAAATGTATAGCTATGTACAATGTGTGTGTAGCTGGATTTATTTATGTGTGTATCATGTGTTTGAATTGCATGAATATATGTGAAGTGTGTAATTGCATATGTGTGCTGCTGTGTACACACATCTGTGATTGTTTTGAGGGACATGGTGGAGTTGTCTGTATGAATCTTGACTATGGGCTTGTGTGTGCGGCTGGTGTATTTGTGGGGTAGTGAATGTTAGGGAGCTGTTTAAATGTGTGGTTGTATATTTTGGGGGATTGGGTTATATGTGTGGTTCTTGAAGCAGTATTTTGCTATTTTTTTGTTTACTGTCAAACTTCCCCTACCAGAATGTAAACTCTATGAGGGCTGGAATTTTTGTCTGTTTTGCACAGTATCGTTAGTGTTTTGAATAGTGTCAACACACAGTAGGCACAGAATCACATTTCTTGAATGAATGATGAATGAGTGTGTGCATGCTTAGCTAGGAGTGGGAAGTGTTATATGTATGAATTACGTGTGCACGTATCTGGATGTGTGAATGGATACATTTTGTGTGTCTAGGTATGTGAGGTTTTAGTATAGGCGACATGTGAACCAAGTCTGTGCACAGGTGCATAGGTGTGTGTCCAGGTGTGTGACTATGTACCTGAAGCTGTGCCACTTACGTGAGCATTGAGAGTGCTGGGAGGCATGGCTGTGTGCGTGCACAGTTGTGTGTGCCTGTGCAGTGCACGGGGGCGAGAAGGCGCTGTCGGCTTCTCCCAGCCTTCAGCACTCACTCAGCTTCACCCCAGGTCGCCTGCTGCGAAATGTCAGTGGCAGAGAAGCTAAAAATATCCCCTCTCCTCCTCCTGCTCACTGCTTGGGCTGATGGGGCTGTGGGGCCCCAGCAGGCCCCTTGGGCCCTGGGGGGAGGAGGAACTGCTGGATGAGGGGCGGGGTGTGGGGTAAGAAAAGAAGGCCCTCCTCAGCACACTCCCTCCCCCCTTTCCTCTTGGGCTCCACAGAGAGGCCCCAGGCTCACCTCTGTCAGGAAGCCCTCAAGAACCCCCCAGGAGCTGCCACATGCTAGTGTGTGCGTATGTGTGTCTGTCTGTGGTGTCCCGAGCTGCTTGGACGGGAGATCTGGCCTCCATCAGACTGGGGCTCATCTGGGCAGTGCCTCTTCTCAGTCCAGGGGCTCCAGAGGACAGAGCTTCAGACAGGGGGCTCCTCGGGATGACCTGTATCTTTCCACTTAGTCTAGGGGCTCTCAGGGAAAGAAACGGTGCTGTTTCCTCCCTAGAACTGAGGGTCAGGGGGGCAGCCCTGGCTATATGGGCTCATCTGGCACTGGTCCTGGGGCCACTAGGGCCCTCTGACCCCAAGGTACATCTGCTGCTACTCAGGGCTTGTGGGCAGGGAGGAGTTGCAGATCTGCCCACACCCTAGGCCGGCATGTGTTTGTCTTATGGGTATGTGTGTGGGTGCGGTGGGACATGTCAGGGCCCGTGGTCTTTCAGGGACCTCTTCACATGTTAGGCTCCTGGGTGTGTCTCTGCCTATATCGGTGGTGTCAGCAGCTGCCTGCCTTGAGCATTGTGGGTAATCAATAAAAGTTTGAGGAGTTGTATGTTCCTCTGTGTACATGTGGGTGACTCCGTGTGTGGGTCTGGGTTTCTCCCTTACATAACGCAGACCTGCAAACTCTAGCTGGAATGAACTGTGTTCATGTGAGAGTTGCTGGCATTAACACATGGAGGTTTGTATGTGTGTGTGAGTGTGTGTCTCTATCAGATGGTCAGTGCCTGTTTATCCTCTGTATCAAGAGGTCTGTGTGTGCGCGCGTGTCAGGGTTCCAACCACTTGATTATTGTGTTTGTCTGCTTGGGTGTCATTATGTCAATGGGCATCTCTGTGCCTGTGTGTGTGTGTGGTGTGCCTAAGTCCGTTTGATCTCGTGGGTCTGTACGTCCATGTGTCCCTGTGAATGTTGGTATTCTCTGTGTGGGTTGAAATCTGTGCACAAGCTGGGCATCCTCCTCCTCGAGCCCTTGCTTAGTCTCCCACCATTTCTGTGTTGAAGGCCTCAAGTTGTGTGTGCCTGTGTGTCTGTGTGTGTACATCAACTTTCCCCAGCCCCAAAGCCTCCAGCTCTGAGATCTACCTTCCCACTCTCCCCCGTTGGACTTTAGGTAGGAGCTGAAGCAAAGAGGGCAGGCAGGCACGGAGCCCACCATAGCCAGGGGCGGGGGCCAGGCTGCCACCAGGGCCCTGCCTCAGCCTTCCTCCAAGCAAGCGCTAAGCCAGAGCCTCGGTTACATGTAAACACCAGCTGTGTCAAGAAGGCGCAGCTTCTTCTAGGTCAACAGACAGCTGTGGGGTTGCTAGGCAACCGCCTGGCTCCCCCCTATACGGCCCCCCTCCCACTGCCTCTACCTGCAAACCTTCTGCTAGCTGCCCCCCTATTCCAGAGTACCACGAAGCCCCTCCATGCCAATTAAAACAGCGGGGCTGAGGGGGTAGGGGGTCAAAGCTATGAGAAAGTGGGGCCCTGGAACTGGGATCAAGGTATCGGGAGGTGTTAACCCTTTCCGTGCCACTGCCCCCTCCCCTCAGTCCTCAGTGCACTTCTCACTACCACCTCACCAATCAGACTAGAGCAGAACTAGAGAAATGGTAACTGATGCCCCCCTCCCCCGCAGGTCAAGCCAGAACTGGAGAGATGCTGGAAGCAGCTGGAGAGAGAGGGGTGTGAGTTGTATCAGCGATTGGTCAAGTCCCCTGCCCTTCCCCAGCCAAGCATGGGGGAGACAGACTGGAGGGTCCGCTGGCAACAAAAGGGTTAAGTTCCCCATCTATGTCCCCCCTCCCAGGATAGACACCCCCACTTCCACGGCAGCACCTGCGCTCCCAGCTGCCATGCCCGCTTGGTGCCCGCATCCAGGCCGGGCAGCCCCGCAGCGCCCCAGGCCCTTAGCCTCGCCTGGCTTGGGCCCTCTCTGGGGGCAGCGGGGGGGAAGGGAGGGTCCCGCAGGTCCAGGCCTCCCGAATGCCCCCAGGCCTCAGGCAAGGGGCTCAGGCCCTCTGAGAGGGGTGCGCGGGCCGAGCCGCGGGCCGGAGTGACTTCGGAGGAGCTGGAGGAAAGAGTGGGAAGAGGCAGCCGGGCAGCAGGGGGGCAGTGCCCGTGGCCGCCCCATTAGTATGCGGCCGCGCTCCGCGCGCCATGGCAACCGTTCCCCCCGCGCCGCGCAGCCGGGCCGCCCCGGGCGCAGTGCGCACCTCTCCTCCCACAGGTGGCGGCGCGCACCAGCGGGCACGCACGCACGGGCACGCACACTCGGGGCGCCCGCGGGCGCCTCGGGGGGAGCCGGAGGCGCCAGGTGCGCTGGGGACGCTCTGTCCCCGCCCCCCCCTGGGCGTGTCCCCAGGTGCTCCAGAGTGAGGTGTGGGTGGTGGTGGTGTGTGTGAGTGTGTGTGTGTGTGTGTGTGTGGCGCGCGCAGTGTACCTGAGGAGGTTCCACCCCTGCCCGGGTGTATTCTTCAGTGTGCCTGTCTCTGGTTGTCCTTGAGGGTATTTGCCTGTTTGTGCCCTTGTTTTTGCCTCCTCATTCCTGAATGTATGTGGCTCTGAGTGTGACTGCCATGGTGTGGTTGAATGTGTGATTGTGTCTGCCATTCTTGTGCCTGTGTGTCTGTATGAAGGTGTGTGTGTGTGTCCGTTTGTGTGCCCATGGCCCTGGGTTTCCTCTGGAATGCCCCAGGTGTGCCTGTGACTGTATATCCTCGTGTACCTGGATGAATATCTGTCAGTGTGTGTGTGTGTGCTTGATTTCTTGGTATCTGCATGTGACCCTCTTGTGTCTGGCATCCTTGTGCGTTTCTGGACACAGCTGCATGTTGCACTGTGTATATGTGTGTATGTCCCTGTGAATGTTCTAAGAACCCACCTCTCCATGTCATTATGCGTTTCTGTGAGTGCCCTGAGTGTGTGTCCTGGAGTGTGGCTGTGTGTCCAGGGGCTGCTGGCTCTGTGCCCTCCTCAGCTTCACTCCCTGCTGCCTGAGCAAGCCGACACCTGCTCCCTGAGCACTGGGTCCCCTCCCCCCACCTGGCAAGGACAAGGAAGGACGCGGGGACAGAGGCAGACATGGAGGCAGAGACAGAGACTTGGAGGGGGATACAGAGAGCCAAGTAGGCTGGAGAGGTGGTGACCCAGAGTCATGTGATCAGCCTCATAGCCCAAGAACCAGAAGAGAGAAGCATAGATGCCAAGATCAGGACATCAGGAGAGAGGGAGACTCAGTCACACAGAGACCCAGAGCACCAAGTCCAGAATTGCTGAAACAGACCAGAGATCAAGGATGTGGCTCCCCAGTGTCCTCCCTCTCCCTCCCTTCCACTCTAGAGTTTCCAGCCCCAGCTGTGCATGTTCCATATACTCAAAAGCAGAGTTCTCTTGGCCCTGGGAGTCTGTGCCCTGGGACTGGAACCCAGGCTCCTCCTTACAGCAGCTGGCTGTGTGTGTGTGTATGTGTGTGTGTGCGCGCGCGTGCCGCCATCTGTGTGCTGTTCTTGCACATAGCCCTCCCTCATCACACCCCTTCACTGTTGCCCACATTTTCTCAGGCTCAGATCATGCACACCTTTACACACATGCCACACAATCAGCCACACTCATCATTCAAACCCCAAAACACGCCCTGGTTCTCCCTGTCTTAAACATCTGCACATAGGACCAGAAGATCTGCCATGCTCACAGCCACACCAGCAAGTCTCACCTTCCTAAGCTTTCCCAGCAGGCCTTTTATTCCTCAGCAACCCCAGAGGGGTTCAAATCCTCTGCCACCCACAGGGAAAGACAGGGGACAAATTTGTCGGCTCCATCAGACTATACATTTAGAGGCGGGGGCCCCATCTCTCTTGTTCACTGTTGTATCCCCAAGTGCCTGGGACAGTACCTGGAATCTTGTGGATGCTTAGGAAATATTTGTTGAATGAATGTGTTCACACAGTGTCTTAATAGTCACTCAGAGAACCCATAGTAATTTACAGCCACTCAGAGTGAAAAACACTAATGCATACCATAGCGTACACTCAAGAAGGCATCTTATGCACACCTAGGATAGCACCTTAAATAATAGGTGTGTGCACTCAGCACAATAGCTAGATTAAAGGTTCTCAACTTTGGCTGCACAGAGCCACCTGGGGAGCTTTTAAAAATTCCGATGCCCAGGCCCCACCCAGGCCAAAAAAAATCAGAATCTCTAGGTTGGGAACCACTGATCTAGATGAATGGACTCAGAAATGTTGAGACAGGTTATTAAGAGGGATGGTGGTAGAGTGGGTTTTCACTTTTAATAGTGCAGTGAAGCAGACTCTGGAACCAGATTGCTTGGGTTTGAACCCTGGTGTTACTATTTACTGAGTGGTCTTTGTAAATTACCTCTCTGCACTTGAGTTTTCTGTGTAAAATGGGGATAATAATCGTTACAATAGAGTCTCATAGGATTGTTGTGGAGACGGATTGTTGAGTTTATATATATGAAAAGTGTTTAAAACAGTATCTAGTACATAGTGTTATATAATTATTTCCTAGTCTTATTTCTATAATTTAAAATATTTTATTATAGAAAGAATTAATTTTTGGATGAATTTTATAAGTATTTTCTTCCCCCCCTTTAAATTGTTAGGAAAAATCAAGGGCTTAGAGTCAGACTCTGGGCCAACCTACTTCTGCCACTTCCCATGTAATCTTGGAGAAGTCACTTAGTCTGTGTTTCTGAACCTTTTTTTTTCATTTGTAAATGAGGTGAATATCTTTCTCTACTTCAAGGATTGTTTTGAGGAATAAACACCTCCGGGAAGTGTTTAATAAATGGTGGCCAAACCCAAATATCTAGGAGCCACGTTGCCTTGATGCATTCTGGGGTCAGTCAGGTGTGGGACTGGGGCTGTGGTAAGAACAGATCAAATAGGGTGACCCTCATCCTTTCCCCACCCACCTCGGCAGGGTCTCCCCGCCCTTCCCCCCCGCAGGGCCCAAGGGCATAGAGAACATTAAAGCCCAATGGCTCGGCCCTTGGCTCTGGCATATCTCCCAAGTCTGTTCTCCAAAATACACCTGGGCCCTCCTTACCCCTTACTGAACCACAGAACCCTTCCCTCCCTGAGCTGCCATTCTCTCGCTGACACCCGCCCCCCCTCCACTCCCGACTACACATCTCAGGGAGCCCCAGTTCTCCTCCCATCCCGGAAACCATAAACCCTTCTCCGGGTTCCCATTCCCACTCCCGGTGCTCCTCTTTGCAGTGAATCCCTATTCCCGACAAAGCCCTCTTCAAGTTAATGAGCCCCCTTGCTGAGCTCTAATCACCTCCCTAAACTCCCATTTCCTTCCAGGGGCTCCCTTCCCTACCCCCACTTCAATTCCGGGGCACACAACCCTTCATTCATAGCCCTTCCTTCCATCTCAAATAGAGCCCTAATCCCTTGTACTGAATAATCCCCCTCCTGCCCTTCCCTCTCTGCAACCTCCTTTACAACTCCCCGATCTGATGAGCCCTCAGCCCTCTTCACGGGGCCCCCTCCTCTGCCTAGCCGGCCTCACCTGGAGAGCCTCCCCAAGTCTCTTCCGCTTCCTCAGCAGCCACTGAACACACTCCTTTTCTCCCTGCAGGCGATTCTTGGAGCTGAAAACAAGCTTCTCTGGCCTCCCCCACTGGTTCCTGTGATGCTACCTACTCCCTCCAACAAGCCTCCATCCTGCCCCAGTGACCTTGCCAAAGCCCGCTCCCCTCCCCAAGCTTGGCGTCTACTCCCAACAGACCTAACTATGTGTGGCTTCTGCCCCCTGCCCCCCTCTCACACGCTTTCCTCCTCCAGGAACAAAGGCCCCCTCCTGGACCCTCATGGGGTCTTACTGCTCCCTGCCCCCACTTCCAGCACCATATTGGATTCAGTTTGAGTGTAAGGTTGATACCTTTCCCCTCACCATGCTGGAGAGCAAGGCCAGTGCCTTCATGTGACTCGTGGGGAATCATGGAGGGGCTTGGTGGATGGATGAGCTTTCACATCCAGCAACGAGGCTGCAGTTTTAGGGATGGTTACCTGTCCCTGTCTGAATTCTCTGGCCTCTTCTTTCAGACAGGGGTGCCCAGAAGGTATGTGTGTGTGGGGGTGTCTATCTCCCTCTCAGAGGAAGGGCTCCTCTGACTCGCCCAAGGCCCAGGCGTTGCTGGTTGGGTCAGGGAGGACAGGCCGAGTGGAGCTGGTCCTTGGGGTCTCCCTGAGCTTCAGCACAGAGGGACACAGAAGCCTTTTGGGCAGAGCTTTAACATACTAGATCTTTAGGAAAAGCTGCTTGCTAAAAACCACGCAGCCCAAAGTGGGCACTATTTGGTCAGGGGCAGCCAGGAGCTCCCCAAGGTCAGGGAGTGGGGAACCGCCCAGCCCTTTCAGGTCCACCAGAAATAGGTACAGGGTTAAAGAGTTGTCTTTTTCCAAAGTTTACAAAAGCTGGGAGGAAACCCAGAGCCAGCATTTGGGGTTTGGAGTGGAAAGAAAGGGGAAAGCAGAGAAAGAAATATTGGGGTTACTAGCCTCCTTACACCCTGGAGTCTGTAGAGGCAGACGCAGGTGTGTTGGGGAAAAATGGGGCTTGGAGACAGAAGAGACCCAGGTCCTGGGGCAAACAGGAGCCACACAAACAGGGGTGCTGCAGCCCTTGTGGGAAAGGGGTATGTGTCCCACAGGGGTTCTTAGGCTTAGGATGGAACCAGCGTCTCATAGACAGGTGTCCCCGAACCAGAGTAGAACTGTGGGGCCCAGAAGCTGGGGAGACACAGGACAAATGAAGGGGCTCATCAGAGACCTTGGACCTAGAGTGAAATGAGGGGGTCTAGAGGCAGGGGAGACCCAAGACCTGACTCATAACGGGAGTTCCTCAGGGAGAAGAAACTAGGACTCGGGGAGAATAGGGGTCCTAGAGGCAGGCATCCCCGCACTTTGAAAAGAATGGTGGTCCTGGGGCGGGGGATACCTGGGGACATAAACAAGGGCCCAGAAAAAGGGAAACCTGGGATTTGGGGCACAACAGGGATCTCAGAGTGAGGGGAGACCCAGGATCTAGGGCAAAATGAAGAGCTGAGAGGTAGAATTCCCTGCACCTGGGACAGACTAGACAGACCAGGAGCCAGGAAGCCCTAGGGGACAGACGGGGGAGCCAGACTGAGGCAGGGAGACCCTGGGCCTGGGGTGGAATGGGGGTGAGGGGCCCAGATGGGAAGGTGATTCAGATCTCAGGCAGAAGGGAAAACGAAGAGGGAGGGAACACATGGCAGTATTTCAACTCCTCTGGGGAACCAGTGGCCGGTGACAACACCCAGGCGTGCCCCTTCCATTCCATCCACACTCACTCACCCCCTTTCACAAGACACGAGGTGTGTGTGGTTTTTTTTTTTTTTTTTTTTTTTTTTTTTTTTTTTTTTTTT
>NW_017731488.1:3272830-3300213 GCF_001890085.2 Hipposideros armiger
ATTTTTTTTTTTTTTTTTTTGCTTTTTTTCATTTCTTTTTAATACAAACTTGGATCTTTGGGTGTGTCCTGCCAACAGAAAACAACAACAACAACAGAAGAGAAAACCCAAAAGAGTGAAAAATAAGAAAGAAAAAAAAAAAAGCTCCCGCAAGAGGTTCTTCTCCCCCCACCCCCACCATGCGAATTTGCACACCACGGGACCACAGCAGGTTTACAGAATGCAATATACAATCCACGATTTATAATAAAACAGTATATACAATAAATAGGATATTGTTCATTTTTGTCAAACAACCTGTAGATAAATTTCTCAGTGCATACTTGCAGGGGCTCTGGACACCTCGAGGCCCCGCTCGCAACCTCTTGCACACGCTCGCTCTCTCGCGCTCTCTCTCTCTCTCTCTCTTTTTTTGTCTTTTTTCTAAAACTGTGTTTTGTTTTTAAGTTTTGTACATTTTTAAAAAGTATTTACAATTGCTGGTTTTGTGCAGAAAGGGCTCACCTTGGGCTTCTGCATGGAGGAGATGGGCAGGGAGGGGTGGGGGGGGAGATGGGGCTGCAGGGGGTGCAGGTGGGGTGGGGCCGGAGGCAGAGGGGCAGGCGCTCCTGCCAGAGGACGATGTGGACACTGGGAGGGGTCTTGGCGTTGGTTTTCTGAAAGCTGCAAAGAAATACAAGGGGCAGAAGTCAGTGGCAGGCAGACAGTCAACTCTGAGGATAGGCTAAGAGTGGGACCCCCACCCAGTTCCTACCAGGATTCTGAGAGAAGCTAACCCCATTGTTCCTTCTCCCAGAAAACTCCAAACAGCCCCCCCACGAGACTTCGGACTGCTTCTGGCCTTCTCTGAGTTCACTTTCCCCACCTATAAGACTGGTATGTGGTCCAAGGCCCACCCCACTGACAGAAAAAGGATATGCCAGGCCAAGAGTCAGGGTTCTAGGCAGTGCAATTTATTAAGAGCTTGGGCTCTCAAGCCAGACACAGCTGAGTTCAAAAGCTAGCATCACCATTTAATAGTTCTATGACCTTGGGCAAGTTGGTGAATCTCTGTGAGCCTCAGTTTACTCATCTGTATAATGGGGATAACTATCCCATAAGTTTTCTGGGAGGATTCAGTGGTTTAAGGCAGATTAAGCCTGGTACATAACTGCATAATAAACGATACTAATTACTAGTCATTATTATTTTCCTGGAGCCTGGGCCAGCTAGGTTCTCCAAGCCTGGGTTTCCTCATGTAACAATGAGTTTTGTAATTCCTCCAACCTAGGCTTTCTGAGAAATGACATAAAGGGGAAGACAGGGCCTCAGCAAAGCACAGGTGTGAACCACTGCTTTTATTTCTTCTAAATCCAGTCCTCTCCCCAGCCCCCACCAGCACCATTCTGTTGCTGAGAGAGGTGAGGTGAGGAGGAAGTCTGTGAATAAAGGAATGAAGGAATTGCCCAACACAATACCATCTGTGTTTGGCTGCCCCCCTGCCTTCCTGAAGCTCAGGAACTCTCAAGTCTGGGGTACCTACAATCTGAAGGTTTGAGGACCTCCTTTCCCCAGAAGGTAGGAATTATTTTTGCAGGGCCCTGACTTCCCTATTCAGATCCCAGCTTTGCTGGGATGAGCAGGAAGGTGTCGAGAAGGACAGGGATGGATGGGCTTGGTTATTCTCAAGACCTCCAGTCATTAGCCTGGCCCTTTCAGAGTCCGGTCCTCTTCTCAGAGCCCGGAAATTCAAGTGTCCCACATGTGGTGAGTGACCATCCTACCAGAATTCAGGGGCAGGGGTGGGGGTGCTAAAACTGCCTTCTAAGACTCCTCAGCAAGCCAGCCTGCCCTCCCCCACCCTTGCAGGAACCCAGTAGCCACAGAAAGCCTTTCCTTCCTTGTCCTCTTTCTTGGCTCCCCTTCCTAACAGGCCACATTTAAATTCTGCTCAGCCTCGGCTGCTGTCTGCTGGGCAGTCAGCCCTGGGGAAGACTTTTGTCCTGAAGCTGGACTTGCCAGGACTCCCCCAAGGCCAGGGGACCCAGGTGGGCTCCTTTGAGGTGCAAGGTGGGGGCGGCACCCCACCTGGTGTCTCAGCCCAGGTGGCAAGCAGAGGTGTGAGGGGGTGGATGGGGGCTGCATCTCTGTTAAGCTGTCAGGCCTCCTGAAGGTGAGGGGAGGATGGAACATTATTAGCCTTGGGGTTAAGAGGTGTGCCCGTTAGTGTAACAGCTGTATTACAACTGGGGTGACTAGGGCAGGGGGTACAGTTGGGATGGGTGTCAATTCTCCACAGGTAGGGTGATAACCAGGAACAGCTGAAGAAGCAGGGTGTCCATTAGGGGGCAGGACTGTTAGAGCTGGTGGGATAGGTTCAGCTGCAGGGCTGGGGCACCTATCTGTAGGACAGCTTTATTGCAGTTGAAGGACAGCTGCTAAGCTAAGGAACCCGATGGGGTGACAGGTATAGTGTGCTGGGGAGGCAAGTGAGGGGGAGACTTAGAACAGGCCGCCCCAAGCCACTTAGCTAGTGGATTATACTGAACCCCACCCTCCCTTGCTCCCCATAAGGGCCCTGGGGCAGGCTGGGAGCCTGCTCACAAATCCCTGTCACCCCCACCCCCTCCAGCCCATAGCTCCTGCCAGTGACCCTCTCCAAGCCAGGTCTCCATGGTGATCTCAGCCCAGCAGGCAGCTCCTGCCAGAACCATTCTCGTGGTGCCGGCGGCCAGGCAGCAGGGAGGCTTTCTCACCCTCTGCTAAGCCATCGCAGTCTCACCTTCCTCCTCCTACAGCCCTCCCCAGCTTTCATGACTTGGCCAGAATCTGGGGGATGGGGAGAGAACCCAATCCAGAGCCAGGGAAAAGGGAGAAGGCCTGTGGCTATGTAGAACCCTGACCTCACTAGGTTCAACTCTCTGCAAAACAGAACCAATGGTCATGTGCCAGGCGGCCCGGTGCTGGGCACTGGAGACAAAGCAGAGAACAAGACAGATCTGGTCCCTGCCCTTGAAGGGCTCACAGAGTGGAGAGAAAAGCAAAGCAGACCCCAAACCAGGCAATTGTGGCAATGCAGGGAGATGAGGGCATGCCAAGAAAAGCCTCAGGGGGCTCGGGGAGCACAAAGGGGCACCCAGCCCAGCCTTGGCGGGAGGCACTGCGGCTCTTCTACTCACTGCTGAGCACGGTGCCCTGCATATGCTGGGGTCAAGAATGTGTGCTGACGGAACGACAGAGCGACGACTGGTCTAAGTCCGATCAGTGTGTCAAGGTCCAGCTCAGGTCGTGCACACCTCCTGTAGACCACTCTGTTACCATAGCTACCGGTGCACTTGTCATTCCCTTCCCAGCTCCTCCAGGGCAGACCTGTGTGTGGTATCTCTGTCTCCCCAACACCAGCATGTGCCTGATGCCCCAGGACACCAGCCATTGTTCATGAGACTTAACCTTTTAGTGCCTCCATAATGAACGACTGCAGTCACATGCCACTGAGTCTCACGCTCTAGCAGTTTTACCATTTGAGGTACCAGGGCATTAAATGGTCTCTGCCTGTCAGTGGGGGCTGGCACTGGGGGCGCTCACAAGTGCTGCAGATCATGTTATCTGGACAGAGCTGCTCTCCCCACACATTCCACATTCATTTAAGCAACCAGCAAACATGTATTCACACCTACTAACTGCCAGGCCAGGAGCTAAGGTCTAACCACCCTCGCCAGTGGGGGGGGCCTCAACATCAAACAAGGCAGTGGAGCCGAGTCTGATTTGCTGTGTGACCTAGGGCAAGTCCTTTGCGTCTCTGGGCTTCAGTTTCTACACAAGATAAGGGAGTTGAACAGGTAATGGGAGATATTGTTGAGCACTGTGAGTACCCCAAAGACAAGGGGTCAGAGGCAAACCACAGCTCCCCAAAGGCTGATCCCCTCTCTGACATTTTCAGGCCAAGTCAGGCCAGCGAGTCCCTCAAATGAGGAGAGGAAACTGCTTTCCTTGGGGCTCAGACCACAACTGACAGATGGGAGCTACACTGATAGGTGAGGCTTCCAATTGGGGGTGGGCAGGCTGTGGGGTGGGGGTGTGTGGCTCCCCTCCCCACTCCAGGGGTTTTTCAAAATCTGTGTCCACCAGAGCTACTTCTTCAAGTCTAGCTCTGTTAGTCATTCCCTCCTTAGGGTTCTTACCCCCAACCTCCCCTTCTGCTGGGTGGGCAGAGAGGGATGCTAGTGGAGCCAGACATGGTTCACATCCATTGTTCCCCACCAAGCTTGTGACCACGTGCATATCTCCCACCTCTCGGAGCCTCACACTCCTTACCTGTCGTGGGAGGAGGCTACCCCCCCCTCTAGCCTCCTGATTGGAGATGCCTAGAAAGATGGGTGTTACTGATGGGTATATACTGGGATGTGACTGGAGTGGAGGTTGAGGAAAGGACAAGCAGTGGGACTGGGGGATCCCCAAGGGCCCTTCTTCCTGGCTCTACCATGTTGTGCGTCCCTGCCTGGATGGCTGTGTGTCTTTGGGCGAGTCCCTTTCCCTCTCTGTAATCTGGGAGGGCCGTACTTGGAGATCTCCAAAAGCCCAGTTAGCTCTGAGAGCTTGAATTGGTTTATTTACACACCCCTCCCCTGCTCCACTTTTAGGGGTATAGCTGATGACAGTGGGGCTGAGAGGAATTGTCTTCTACCCACTCAACACGTAACCTTTCCTCTCACAATTCTCTCTAGTCTACATGCTCTTCTTTGACTCAAGGGAAAAAAAAAAACTCTGACCCCGAAATGTCCCAGGCATGATGAGACACTGGGGAGGGAGATAGGGACAGTGCACAGAGATGAGTAACTGGCCTAAAGGAGCTGATGGCATGGAGAGGACATTCCCAGGAAGGGCTGTCATGGATGAATAAAGGGCTGGAGATTAATTGCGCCTGGGAAAGATCCTGGAATGCTTCTTGGAGGAGGTGATGCCCGAATGAAAGATAGGAACTGACAGGTGGGAGATAGATGGTGTGTAGGAAAGGGCAGCCCAGGCCAGGGAGCAGCTAGAGCAAAGGCACAGGTTATACTGAGGAAAGTCCCCTCCCCCCACAAACTCCCTCCTGATTCCACAGTCCAGGGCTGGGAAGGGAGGGTGTGTTAGAAGGAGGCCAGGGCCTGAAAGAAGACTTGAATACCCAGAATACCAAGCTAGGAAGTTGGGCCTTTATTTCGCAGGGACGGAGGCTGGAGAGGGGAGGATGCAATCAAAAGGTGTTAAGCAATGGAGTCAAAGGAACAGACGTGTCTTAATTAATCCAGTAAATATTTGGGGGGCTCCGGATACCACGCACTGAAGAAAAGCACTCTGGTGGACACAAGGCGGGGAATGCACCTGGGCAGAGGGTGGACAGATGTTGAAGAAGAGGCCTGGATGGTGCTGGGTTCTGATCCAGGTGATGAGCTGGGGCTACAGCTTCTGAAGCCTCACATTTGTTCAAGACCCATTTGTTTTGCCTCCAGGAAGCTCTTGCTGCCTGCCCTGCTCATGGTTTCCAAGGGCGGGCTCTGGTATTTCTGGTGGGAGTGTTTCAGACCCTCCTCTGGAGAGTGATGCCCACACGGAGGCTTTTAGTGAACACCTGTTCATAGGCTGCAAACTCCATGAGGGCAGGACACTGCTTGTTTTGTTCAGTGGTACCCTCAGCACCAGCTGCGACGCCTGGCCCAGAAAAGGTGGCTGGTTCATGTGCAGCGAACACAGAATTAACCCACTTGCCCCTGCCCTCCAGCACAGAGGGCCCCATGGCAGCAAAAGTTATTATGACAAAGGTGGCAAATCTGCCAGGGGAAAAATTATGACGTATTCCAAAGTCGTAGGAAATCTTTTTCAGATTATCGGCACCATGAGAGAGGACTAGTGTGCCTAACTATGTGGACAGGGGATTCTAGCTGATCTTGGTCCTCATGCTCCTTAGGCTTTGGGTCCCTTGGGGTGGGGCCTGTGACTTACCTGGTCTCGGGCCCCTTAGGGAGGACTCAGCCTAGTTGCTAAGGCAAAGACCTCGGTGGCATTTCACCTCCTACCAAAAGCCCCAAACCTACACTCGATACACTTCTTTCCTAGGAGAGAAGCAGGGAGAGCGTGAAGGAGGGCTGGCTACGGACGGAGTCCTGAGCAAGCAGGAAAGAGCTAGGGGTGTGTGACTCACACAGGTTTTTATCTGCCCCCCATTTACTAGCCACTGATTACGTGCTTACTACATGCCAGGGACTGGGCTAAGTGCTTCACGGGTAATGTCATTTAATTCTCCTAAGAGATGCAGCAAGGTGCCGTGACTCACCAGGTCACAGGGCTGGTATGGGATGGAATCAGGCTCTGCACAGAGGCCTGTCTGTGCCTCCAGGCACGCTCTTAGCTCACCCTCTCCAAGCCCAGTTTCAGGGCCTTGCTCCCTGGAGTTCTCCTTCCAGGTCCACAGGGATATGGGGAGATGGCAGAGAAGGAGCGTGAGAGGGCATGTTCACGGGGAGATTAGATTTCCAGGAAATGAGGCCTCAGAGCAAGAAGGCCTGGTCTGAAAATGGCTACGGGAAGAGGCAAGAGACAGGACTGGAGGTGGAAGACAGCCTCAGGGAGCGGGGAAGAGGAGCTCAGAAGAAGCAGGGCGGGACTGGCTGACCCCTGACGTGAGGGCCTCTTGCTCAGAGCCAGAGGCAAGATCAAGTGACCTCTTGAGGCTTCAAGACGCAAAGAGACAAAGCCCAGAGCAGCTGGGGCCTGGCCCAGGTCCGGGCATGCCTGCTGACCCTGGCTGGATGGTGGCCTTGGAAACTTGCTTTCTGCTCTAGTCAGGCCCCAGCTGGTGTAACCTTGGAGGACCTGTGACATTTCTCTTGGCCTCAGGTCCAGGCCTGAGAGAGAACAGGGAGGAGAGGGAGGACTTGAGATTCCTGAACACCTTGGAGGGCCCTTCCTACCCTCCCACCCCGTTCCCAGGGTCTGGAAGCACCATCTCTAGCCATGAGGGCCCAATGCGGAGCCAGTCTGTCTGGCTCTTGCTTTCCATTTAAGGGACTAGAGAAAATGTCTGCCTGGGCCCAGGTGCCCCCCCACCCCTTTCCTTCTCTGTCCCATTAGCTCAGCTCCCAGACCAGTCTGGTCCCACATTTCCCACTCTGGCTCCTCTGAGCTTTCCTCTTCTAATCCCCATTGGGATGTGACCTGCCCTTGTCCATAGTTCCCTCTGCCTGGAATGCCCTCCCCCCATTCTCCACATGTCCAAATCTTATCTATTCTCCAAGGTCAAGTTCAAATGCAGCTTCTTCCACAGAACCTCAAAATCCATTTAAAATGTCAGACCCAGAAACAGTTGTAGGGAACATGCAACCAATCTCTCATTTTCCAGGTGAGGAATCAGAGCTGTGGGGTGGAGAGGGAGCAGTGTGGCAGAGCACCCAGGTTGGGGGTGGGGAGCAGTACTGGGTTCAAATGCTGGCTCCACCATTTACTAACTGTGGAGTCCCCTGGGCAAGGTTCACAGCTGCACCTGTTTCCTCAACTCACAGATTGGGGGTGGGGGACCCACCTCTCAGGCTGAAGGCTCAGTCAAGTGGTGTGACACAAAGGCCCAGCACAAAATGAGTCCCTTTGCTCACCAAAGGAGCAGAGAAATGACTTCTGACCCCAACACCCATCTTCCTGGTGCACCAGCTTTGTTTCTCCTTGCCTCCGGGCACCTGCCACTTCCCTCCAGGTGTTTTCAGGTTCTTTGTGTACTTGTTTTAGTTTCCCAGGGTGGTTGCTGGCTGCTTTGTCTCCCCGTGCCTGGCACTGAGTTGAGCATGGAAGGGCTCAAGATGTGAGGGTGAGCTGAAGGACTGCTTCTCCAGTGCCCAGCATCAAAAGTGCTCACATCCTGTTGGTGAATGAGCGTGTCAAGGTCTTCTCTGCTTACGCCCTCTATTGATGTGACACTCCCTTTGTCAACTCTTCTTCCTCACCATTCTACTTCCCTATATCCCAAATCTTCCTCATTCCCATAATAATTTTAATCAGTGCTTGGAACTGGAGGGTTATCCTAAATGAATGAGGGGGCTGGTGTGCCATGTTAGATAAAGGGAGACAGCCCTACCACCACCTTGGGCCAAGCCACCATCAGTGCTTGGCTGGACTACTGCAGCTGGTCTCCCTCCTTCACCACTCACTCTGCTCCACTGTGACCCTTGGCATATCCCAGCTGAGAGTTCACCTCAGTGATTCCCTAATTGTCTTGGAATAAAGTTCAAACTCCTTCCAAATGCCCTGCAGGACCTGGCCCTGCCTGCCTCATCCCCTCACTTGGTATTACTATCTTTCTATCAGTTCCTCAAAGCTGAGGTCCTTCCTGCCTCAGGGCTCTACCCACTGCTGTTCCTTCTACCCAGAATGCTCTTCCAACTCCCTGTCTAGCTAACACCCCCTCATCCTTGAAGCATTAGCTTCGGGATCTGGTCAGCCTGCGACAGGCTCTCGTGGCTTCCTAGCTTTTCTTCTCTTGCAGTCCTTCCTATGGCGATAGTTACCAAATGCTTTGTGTCATTCTGTTTACTGTCTTTCTCTCTAAACTGGAAACTCCCTGAGGACCAGGACCTCCTTTGTCGTGTTCACTGTGGTACCTCCCAATGCCTGGCACGTAGTAGGTACTGGACAGATGTTTCTGGAATAACTGAACGCATTGGTTTGAGAATAGTGCTGTCAACTCCCAGCTCTGAGTGGGGAGCAGGGCCAGAATGTGGGGCTGGATTGAGTCCCAGTTCCTCCTGCGTTCAGGCCTCACTGGTGGTTCCATTATGTATCTCACTGAGCTGTGACCTGCCCAAACACCCAGCTCCCACACCCGTTTATTTTCCCACTCAGAGCCTGGGAGGAATGGTTTTTGGATTATTTCACATTTCTGATTATCCATGAGACATCTCCCCTCCAGTGAGAAGGATCAAGAGTTTGACATTTTAAACCCTAAGCAGCTTCTCCCTGGCCTGCTTCAGATCTGCGGCTCTGCTGCTTGCAATGAGACACAGGGGGAATGGAAGGCCATTTTAATCTTGGCCTGGCTTCATTAGGAGGAAAAATATGCTGCCAAAAAAAAAAAATAGTTTGGTCCATTGTCTATGCCACGCAGAGTTGCAAGAGCCTAAGAGGTGATCAAAGTCAATTTCCTCAAACAGATGGGGAAACAGAGGCCCGAGTGGGAGTGGGGGTGGGATAATAAAAGCAGTCAAGGGCATACAGCAAGTTGATGGCCAACTGGGAAATTGTCCTTCCCCAGGCCTCCTGACTTCCATGTGCTGCCCTTTGCCACCTTTAGGTACCAAAGAGCTGATGTCAGGTAGAGAAAGGGTAATAAGTTTCCAATGACATGGCTTTAGGACCCTGAGTCACTTTGGCCTTGAATAGGTTCCCTAGAACAGGAACGGGGTTTTCCAGTAGCCTGCTATTCCTTCTCCAAGAAGACACTCCCAGGAGGCTTCAGTGGCAGCAGAGGCGAAAGGTGAGGGGCTCAGACAGGGCCCTAGCCCACTTCTGGCTGTATTTCTGGAGCAGGTTGTTCATCCAAAAAATGATTTCTCCAATCCCCTCCCCTTTTCCCATTTTGGAGACATTTTCTCTCTTTTATTTTCCTTTTCTAAAACACAAAATCTTGAGAATACTAAAACTGTGAGTCGAGCTACTGAGGTCACAGTGCCTGATAAAAACATCTAAACACCTAGCAATGTTTAACTGAGTCTTGGAAAAGCGTTTGGCTTCAGGAAAGAGACTGACTTTTTTTTAGGCAGGAAAAATCCTACCTGGGGACAGACCCACTGGCTGCAGGTTCCCAGGCACAGCAGGATCCTAGCACCCCTTCTCCACTTCGGGAGCCCTACCCCACAAGCCCGACCACAATGAACCTACCTCAGGCCAAAGATGTTGAAAAATAGCCTCTGGGGGGTAACATGCAAGACCAGGAAAGGAAACTCTGGGCCAGTTTGTAAAGTCACTGCAGAGTGTATGACCAGACATACTGGCTACACCTTTAGTGTGGCCCTTGCCAGACTGCCTCTTGGACTAAATGATGCTCCTCCTAGGGAAACAAGGGAGCCCAGCAGGGTCGGTACCCTGGACCCTGGCAGATGACTAAGCAACCTGCTTCTCCCTTCACTTGTCTCACGCAGGGCAATGCAAATGCCCTTCCTCCCAAGAGGTCAAGTAGTGTTTCCGGGGACTCAGGTGGTGCCTGCCCAGGACCTAGCATAGATGAGAGAAATAAATCCTTGACAAACCAAACTAGATGGGCCCATCGAGTCTATGGTTCTCCAGCCATTTAATAACAAGGTCCCCTGATCATCCAAGCCCTATGCTGGGTTCCCCACCCAAGCAACCCATCTCCTCCCTAAGACTGTTCCCAACATTTAGTTCCAGACTCCTTCCTAAATTCCAAGTCCCTGTTGTCAGGTCCTCAGTCTTTCTTGCTCATCACTATATCTCTTTCCCTTGGCCAAGCTCTAATGTCCTCATGCCCCCCGCCCCTCAGATCTCTGTCCACTACACCCACATCCCCAGACTCACCCAGGAATAAAACCTCGAGGTCCAGTCGGCACTTCAGTTGGCACTACAGGGAGGTGACGGTGAATGTGTCCTCAGGGTGAGGTTCCGCCATGGGCCCCAGAAAGCCGCTCTTGGGGCCCCCACCCAGGCCGGGATGCGCCTGTGGCATAAAGCCTGGATACCTGTAGGCGGTATCTTGCAGGGGCAGCAGCGAGTCCCTCGGCACCGGAGACAGGGTCAAGTCACTAAGGAGCGGGCAGCCATAGCCAGCAGCAGCTGCAGCGGGGCCACGGGGTGGGCCGGGAGGCCGGGCCATCTCCAGGGGCTCCTTGTCGGCCTTGGGCGTGGCTGGCGGGCTAGCCAGGTGTGGGGCACTGAGGCACACGGCCTCCGTCCTGCCCAGGAAGTCAGCCAGCAGCCCTGTACCCACCTTGCCTTCATAAGGTGGGCTGCGTGCAGCTGAGCCTGGCGGGTACCAATATGCCGTGCCCTTGCAGCTGGGGGAGTCATAGTGGGGCTGGCCCAGCGGCAGGTCCCGGCAGCTCAGGTGGGCCTGGGCTGCAGCCGCATGGCCCAGGCTGGCCCCCTGGAGCCCGTGCTTAAGGGGCTCACAGGCAGCCAGTTTTGTGGGTGGCGGCCGCAGCTCTTCCTTGAAGCCCAGTGTGGGTGAGCATGTGGGTGAGTATGCCTTCTGCAGGCCAGCATCAAACACCGTGGGCGGGTGTGCCAGTGGAGGGAAATGCTTGCCATCCAGTTCAGGGGCACCCAGGCTGGGTGAATCGCAGTGGAAACCTTGGCCGAAGGTACCGTCAGATGGCGTGGATGGGTTCATAGAATAAGGTCCCATGAAGTCACAGGGGTCTCGCTCGCCCACGCCGAAGGCCCTTGACTGTGAGGGTAGTGGTGACATGCTGCTGTCTCCACTGTAGTAGTCTAGGCCGAGGTCAGGGCTGTCCTGGAACAGCGGGTTGACCGGCTGTGGCTTGGGGATGAACTTGGCTTTGGCTGCTGCGCCACCCCGCTCTTTCTTGGCTGAGCAGGCCCCGCCGCCCCGTCCACCCCGTGGCTGCCGGGGCCCAGTGCTCCGTTTGGATGGGTAGCCTGAGGCAGTGGCCGAGGCGGATGACGGGAAGCCCAGATGTGAGGCCTCAAACAAATCAACCTTCTTCCGCCGTCCACGACCCGGCTTGGAGCTGCTCTGAAAGAGGACACTCTGGTTCCAGTTGTAGCCGGGGGCAGATGATGCCTCATTCCAGTCCATCATAAGTTTTTCCAGGCTGGACAGGCTCGACTGGCCCTCACTGCTCGAGGCCTCACTGTTGGCACGCCTAAAACCACCGCCGACTGGTTGATTGAACTGGGTACTGTCAGAAGATGACTCTGAGAAGGTCTCAGACACAGCTGTCTGCTGCTTCACCTTCTGTGGCGTGTAGTTGGAGATGTCCAGGATCACGTTGGGCTCACTGACGTGGCAGTCGAAACCGGGATTGTAGAGCTGACTGAAGGCCTCTGAGGCCCAGTCTAGGCCTCCATAGCCCTGCCGGAAAGGCCACTGAGAAGCCCCCACAAACTGCCGACAGTTCTCAGGCGAGGGCTGAAAGGAGGAGGAAGAGGAAGAGGCGGCAGAGGCAGCGGAGGTGGCAGAGGCTGTGGTGCCCTTGGGCACCATGTAGCCACCGGGCGAGACAGTGCTGGCCCGGCTGTCACAGCGCAGGGGTGTGGGGGCTGAACCAGAGAAGGCAGCTCCCTCAGAACTGTTGAAGAAGGAGGCCTTGCTTGGTGGCAGGCAGGGGCCACCAGAAGGAGGTGGGGCGTAGCCAGCGCTGTGGGCACTGCTAGGCGAGGCAGGCAGGCTGTTGCCGCTGCCATAGGCAAAGCTGCAGTCCTTGCTATTAGCACAGTCCTGACCCGTAAAGGGTTTTGCTGGGGCAAATACACTCTGTCCAGCCCCATAGCCACCGTACTGTGGGGGGTAGGTATTGGTGGGCGGGTGAGTGGTAGGTGAGCGGGCCACAGCAGAAGACGGGGGAGCCAGCTTTGGGAAGGTCTCGGCTGCCCGGCAGTCTGAAGTGGCTGGGGTTATCCCGTAGCTTGCTGCCCGGCCTGGCGGGAAGTTCTGGCGAGCAGGCAGGACAGATTGGAAGGAGGGGTCTGCCCCAGCCCCACTGCTACCCACTGCCACTGGGCTGGCCTTGGCTCCTCGGCTGGGGAAGGTGGTCAGGCCCCGCTGGGCAGGCAGGGCACTGGTTGGGGGCCCTGCATAGTTGCCCGATGCCTTCCGGGACTCAGGGCGTGAGGCTGAGAGGGCAAAGTCCAAGAGGTCAGAGGAGTCATCTGAATCGAGTAGGGAGCGAAAATATCCGGTGAAGAGGTTTTGGCGCTCCTGGCTGAGCTCAGTCTGGCCTGCAGGTGTGCCTGTGCTGTAGTAGCTGCCACGGCCTGAAGCCCCACTCTCTAGCCCAGTGGAGGCAAAGGCTCGGGCCTCGGTCCCCTGGAATCCACAGTTTCGGCCAGCTTGCCCACCTGGGTGCCCATGGTGAGGGGCCCAGCCACCACCCTTGTCCCCGGCCCACTCAGCGCCAGCCTCCCCAAAGCCTGGGCCACCGGGCACCTGCTCTGGGAACAGAGTCCCGTTCTTCCGGGACCGCCTTTTGCGCTTGGGCTTCCCAGTCACGGCATCCACCTCTCCCCGGCCCCGTTTGCGGGGGTGCCCCAACTCAGTGAGGCCAGGGCCCCCCACCCCAGCAGATGCCACTGTCACCACCTTCTTTTTCTTGCCGATGCCCTCAAAGAAGTCACTGAAGGAGACTCGGGCTGCCTTGGCCGCATGGCCCCCACCCCGGCCACCAAAACCGCCTGCTTTGCCACCACGCCGCCGGAAGCCCTGCACTCGATGCAGGAAGTGGGAGATGCTCTGGGTGTCAGGTGCCTGATGCACTGACTCGGGCTCACTGGGTGTCCAGCAGCGGGGCGGTGAGCACCGCCCGGCGCACTGGCTCTGGCGGTTCAGAAAGGCCAGCTTGGCAAGGACGTCTGAGTACTCGGCCTTGCTGTCGTTGGCGTCTGCAGCATAGGACGGCTGGGGAGATGCCAGCTTCTGCTTCCGCCGCCGTCGTTTCTTCACCTCCGGCATCGCCATGGTGGCTGCTGCCACCGTGGCTGCCTCGGCTGCCACCACAGCTGGTTCCTTGGGCTTGCCAGGACCCAGCAGCAGGTTCTTAGGAGGACGGCCACGCTTACGCTTGAGAATAATGGGCATCTCGCCAGGTGGGAAGACCACCACCACGTTCCGTCCATTGTTCTTCATCTTCAGCAGCGGGGTGGGCTCTGCTGACACGCGCAGGCCCAGCTCCTTGCCCTCCACACTCAGGCTGCTGCTCAAGGACGATACCTTGTATGTAGTCTTGTTCCGCCGTCCCAGTGATACGGGGATCTTGGCCATTTTCACCACCATGCGCCGCACACCCCGGCACTTGCTTTTGCGGGTAGGGACCACTGGGGTCTGGGAAGATTCTGGCTCCAGCTCTGGGACTGGGCCTGGACCTGGCAGAGCAGGAGGTGGTGGCGGCGGTGGTGGCGGGGGCTCAGCTAGGGTGGCAGCCAGCCCTGTGGGCATAGGCAGGGGCAGCAGGCGGCCCTCAGGTCCAGCGTCTGCCTTGCGCCCCCGTCCGGCTTTCCGCCGGCGACACAGGATCTTTGGCCTATCAGTGCGCCGCAAGGCGTACTTGGGGTGACCCTCAGGCCCATGGGGGCCATGGGGTGAGCACAAGTCCAGGCGCAAGGGCTCTGCCAGTGGGCAGGGCCCTAGGGGCTGCTGGGGCTCCAGACGGCGTCCAGGGACATCAAGCAACTTGGGCAGGGGGTCAAGTGCCTGAGGGTCAAGGAGCTGGGACTCCAGGGAGTCAGGCAGGGTATCCAGGGCCTGCAGAGCCAGGCCTGGCAGCCCCAGAGGATCAGCAAGAGGTTGCAGGGGCGGCAGCTCCAAAGCTTCCCCGAGTGGCTCTAGTGCCTGTGGGTCCAGGAAGCGGGGCTGGGGATCCAGGAGCTGAGGCTCTGGCTCGGGCGATGGTGGCTCAAGGGCCTGGGCCTCCAGCAGCTGGGCCTCGGGGCAAGTAAGAGAGGCCAGCTCACTAAGGATATCGGCGTCAGCGAGTTCTGAGTAATCAGGGCCGTCTGGCTCAGGCTCTGGGGGCAGACCGGTGGCTGCGGCCGTGGCTCCAGGACTATGGCCTTGGCCAGGCTGGGGGCTGTCCCTAGGCTCAGGCTCAGGCTCGTAGAGGGGGTGGCTGGGCCGCTCAGACTTGGCGTGGGGGGTGGCCCGCTCCTCAGGGCTGCGGATGCTGTTGGCCAGGCTGGGGGAAGAGAAGAAGCTATACTGAAGGTCACCGGGGGGCGGGGCAGGCGGGCGGCTCAGCCGGAGCCCACCACAGTCCAGGTGCACGCCGCTGTGCTGCAGGTCCTGGGAGAGCCGAGTCAGGTCTTTCATGATGTCAATCAGCTGCACCACTGGACGCAGGTTCACCCGCCCGTTGTCCCAGCGACGTCGGGAGCTGTTGCCGTCTCCGGCGGGTGTGGGGCAGTGGGCCTGTGAGACAGGACGGGCGGCCCGAGGGGGCAGCGGGTCGTCCCCCTTGGCAAGGACTGGTGGGCGCCGGGTGCTGGGGTCCCGGCGTGGGGGTGGGCGCGGGTTCTCAGAGAAGGTGTGGGCGAAGGCCTTGTCAGGTGGGCTGGCGGGGGGCCGCGTGGGAAGCAAGGGCCGGGGGGTGGGGGGGCCGCCGGGGTAATACTTGGGCTCCCGGAGGTAGTCAGGAGAGCTGCACACGGCACTGGAAGTCACCACCAGGCCCTGGGGCTTCACACGCATCCTGACCTTGTCCTCCGCGGGCCGCCGGGCGGGGCCGGGGCTGACATGAGGGTGCGAGAAGCCGGGACCAGGACCTGCAGAGCAGGATAGGCAGGAGGTCCCTCACTGAACACCCAAGTCCTCATCAGCTCCCCATATCCTCAATGAGCCCCTGCACCCCTCTTAGTCCCCTCCCCAAGCGCAATCCACTTATTGGCTCTCACTCAGCTTCTCCCAAACCACCGCATGCACCATGAACCCCTCATGGGCCTCAGTTCCACTGATTGACAGCTCATCCCTTTTAGGCCCTAGGGGGAACAGGACACCTGCCTCTGAGGAAAGAACATCAGCAGGGCAAGGCGGCCATTCCAGATCAAACTTAAGGAGAGGGCAAGGAGTCCCACCAAGAGCAAGGCCTCCCTCCTTCTCGCCCCATCCCCAGGGTTCCGGGGGAACCCCAGCCACTCACCCTCGGCTCTGCCGCCTGGGTTGTCACACTGGAGATCTCTGTGGGCAACAAGACAGGCAACAGGAGATCTGAATGGTCTGCCGGCTAGAGCACCTGGTCCACCTGACCTGTCTACCTGCCCGCTGGCCTGGTCTCCTCCACATACCACCCCCAGTTCCCTCTAGCACACACACCCGGCTGACCTGAGAGAGAGAGGGCCCCCGTGCCTGGGGGCTCTGCCAGTCGTTGGCTGTCAGCTGGGGGTGCTGTGGAGCAACTTCGGCCTGAGCCCAGGCCTCGGGGCGTGGACAGCGCCTGGAAAGGACCATCGCAGCTCAGGTTTAGTGAGCACCTACTGCGCGCCAGGCACTGGGCTGGAAGCTGTCCAGGCATCGTTTCATTTAATTCTTCATACCAATCCTGCGAGGTAGGGCCTATTAATAACCCCATTTTGTAGATGAAGAAATGGAAGCTCAGAGATTGAAGTAACATCATTCATTCATATACCCGTTAATTATGGAGTGCCTACTTTGTACAAGGACTGGGTAGACAAACATCAGATAATCATAAATGACTTAATTATTACTGGGATAAAAGCTGCAAAGAAAAAGTGAAGAGTGTCTGAGGTCAGACGTTTAGCAATCACGCCAGGGAGTCAACAATAGCTCATACTTTGGGGGCGCTTTCCCTGATGCCAAACACTGGCCTAAGCACTTTATATGGATTATCTCATCTAACCCCCCTGCAAACCTGAGATCAATATGGTTATCACCCCCATTTTCACAGATGAGGAAACCACACACTGGAAGGTTTTAAGCACAATGAGCGCAAGATTTCTGTCCTGTTCATTTCTGTATGTATCTCCCAAAACCCTGATCAGCACATGGCCCACAAGTGGTTCAAAAAACATTTACTGAATGAATGAATGAATGAACGAATGCGGCACACAGAGCACTCAGCCCTGCCTTTCCCATGAAGCTCTTTCATTCCTCTCCGGACCCAAAAAGGAGGCTGAGGGAGGGAGAGAGACAAGAATGTAGAAAGGGACATTTTCTGACCCCTCTTCCACCTTTGTCAGAAAGGCCCTCTCTGAACTCACCCCCACCATCCCATCTCTGGCCTTGGCCAGCCCTTGCTATACATATATTCCCAGAGTACTCTCTATTTCACCTTCACAATATTTATCACAACTGCAATCATTTACTTGTATAACTGGCTGTTCAGTGGGTCCCCCCAGAGTGTGGGCCCTTCAGAGGCAGGGGCCGAGTCTGTCTGGTATACCGCTGTATCCGCTGACCCCAGGGCCTGGTCTATGGGTGCTACATAAATATCTACCACTGGACTCCCTGAGCTGGTTTGTGCAGAGCTGGGATTTAGATCCAGGAATGTCAGACTTCCAAGGGAGCCTGGGGACTCAAGAGGCCTGGCTGATCCACAGGAGCTGGGATCGGGGGAGTAAGGAGCTGAATGGGCCCGGACCACTGTGAGGGTCTTAAAAACTGGCCCCAACAATGCCTAGTGTGCTTGGCTCTGACCTGACCCCCAAGGCCCATCCCCCATAGACACATGGAGACGCTTACTGGCTGCCATATTGTCTGTCCAGTGCTGACACCCCACAGGAAGACTGCACAGCTGACTAGACTAGGGACAGGATGGTATGGATAAGGACACTCCCCCATTCCCCTCTGGTGAACATCGATTTGCAACCTACAAAGTACCTCCACATATATGACCAACTGAATCCTCATAGCGGCCTGGGCGGCGGCAGTTTATGATCCCCGCATTACAGAGGAAATAGGCTCAGAGCAATTGTGTACCTTGCCTGAAGTCACACAGCTGCTAAGTGGCAGGATTGCTAATTCTGCCCTATGTCCAAAGCTTCCTTCCACTCCCAGCTCCTGCATTTCTCCGTCAGCCACTCCTGAAAGTGCTCCTTCTAGAGCTGTGGTCGAATTTAAGGCTCAGAGGAACCTTAAAAATTGTCTAACCCACTGGCTTCCAAACCCTGCGCCTGGGGGAGCTGTGTAACATTCCAGATACCCAGGTCCTAGTCCAGGGATGTCTGACTCATAGACCTGAAGGGACATCTGAAAATCTGTATCTCCAATCAGCTCCTCTTGTGGGCAGTGTTCTAGTGCCACCTCATGCCTCTCCCATTTTATAGATGAGCAAACTGAGACCCAAAACGGGAAAGAGACTTTGCCCAAAGCATGGGGAAGACCCTTCTATTGCACATCCAAGCAGAACATCCTTCTGTCCACTGTCCATTCCCTCTCTGCAGATCCCAGACCTTAGGGGCTCCTCATGTCCCACCTACTCAATCATTCAGGATTCTGTTCTCTCCGTGCCTGGCTGTAGGCCGTGGACTGGCCCCTCCCAGACCAGGATCTCTGCTTCAAGAATCCCACCGCTGCTCTTGCAGGAAGGACATTAGGTAACACCCTCACAAGGGAAGGAAGAGGGCTCAGACTCTGGAATCTCCAGGTCTGACTTCCAATAGTATGGTTGACCCATGGCTCCTGATGCCTTCCTTGAGATGCCTACCAGAAGCCACCATCCCTCCCTGCTCTGCAGACCTCCCACTTAGGGCCAGAGGGTGTGATCTTGGCAGAAGAGAAAAACCTCCTCTCCAGTGGTTGCTTCTGTTCCACCCACCGGTGAAGACCTTTGGGCAAGTCCTCCTGCCAGACCTCCTGACTCTGTCCACTGCTCTCTTTTACAGCCTCCAGGATCTGAGGGAAGCAGCTGGCTCCCCTCCCCACCACACCCAGGCAGCCATTTTCTTGGACCCCTCCCAAGGGCACCACCTATCCCATGTCTGTGAACAAAGTCTAAAGGGTCCTTCTGTCCCTCTGTCTGCTTCTGAGCCTACCCATGGGGACAGCAGGCAGCTGGGAGGGGGCTGGAGGCCCCAACCTGCTGTGCACAGTGCCGGGAAGCGCCAGCCCACATCCTTGAGTCCCCAGCCCCACCCTCCCTGCTGCGGCTGTGACCACCCCACCCCTTCCCCAGACCGCCTCCCATCCCCCACCCACAGCCTCCCCAGGGGAGCCAGACTGCCAGCCCCAGCTCTCACTTCCGGCCTCATGACCCTCTCTCCAGCCTGCACACTCCTCCCCCCAACACCATTTCCCTCCCAGCCGGGATTGAAGGCCCAGGGATGTCCTCAAATGGAAAGACTGCATCCAAGGGGCTATTACTGCTGCTGTGAGACCTCCAGCATCTCCGGTCGTCGAGGCCTGTATCTCCCAGGATCTGCCCCCTCAGGAACTAAGCATCACCCCTCTCAACCTCCTTCTCTTCAGCCCCTCCCACCCACCCAAATGTACCCTAAGATCTTCTTCTAACCTGACTCCAGCCCAAAATCATAACAAAAATAACAATAATGACAATAATAGTGACAAGTATCACTTATTTGGCATTTAAGTGGGGACACAGAGAGGTTAAGTTATGCCATTAAGGACAAACAGCCACGACACAGAAGAGTTGAGTCTGAATTTAGGTTTGTTGGGCTCCTCTCAACCAAACTTTTTCACTGTCCAAAGAGTCGGCCCCCTCCCTTGCAGCCCCCTACAACTGTTCTAGTCCCAACCACCAGTTTTAATCTTTGACTTCTAATCTACTCCCTGACAGCTTCTCCACCCTCTCCCACCTCGGTCATCCTAATGCACTACCCTCCCTTGCCACTAGGTGTCCCCTTAGAGCCACTGATGCCCCCAAGGGGAGCAAGCCCCGCCCCACCCCCTGGAGCCATCAGCCCCCACCCACCCTATCCCCAGCTACACAGAGCTCCTTTGTGCAGCCCTCGCCCACCCCCTTCCTGCCCAGAGCTGGGCACCTGGCAAGCAGGTCTGTCCTAGACCCGCCCCCTGCCAGCCCCCTGCCCTGGGTGCCAGGTGTGCGGGCACCACAGCCAGCTCTGGTTGAACCCGAGGGTCACCCTGCCGGGTGGCCCTCCCTTCCTCTCCCCGAGGTCACCCAGGGACTGTGCTTCCCGCCCTGCTCCGCCCCCATCCCCTCCTGCCCTTGGCCCTTCCAGACTTCTGTCCTTGTCTTTCCTTCTGTCTCCCGGAGGACTCCCCTCCTCCAGCCCCACCAGGCCCTCCCCACAGCCTCTCACCCCCGCCCACCTCCTTCCCCAGAGAGCAACATGTTCCACGCCCCCCCCCCTCCCCGCCCAGGTCTGCAGAACTCCTCCTCCTGGAAAGTTGCTGCTGGAAAGGAAGTGACTTCAGCGATTTGGCCACAAGGCTGGGCACTGCTGAGCCCAGCTCAGCTGAAGGCTTGCCCAGCCCACCTCCAAAGCGCAAATGGAGCCATGTGAACACACCACCCCCAGTGTGCACTCAGAACTCTGAACACACACTTCCCCAGTGTCTGACACACAGACAGATCCCAGTGTGTACGCACCACACCATCCCAGTGTACCCACATATCACTCCAGTGTTCAGGTTCTTGTCTACACACCTCTTCAGCGTACACTAGCATCCTGTATACATACACCATCCAGTACGGCACACACAACACTCCAGTATTCCCACACCTGCACAGGACACACGGAGTCCTGCACACTTCTCATACCACACACGCAGCCCTCAAACGTCTCCCAGCTCAGTTCACTTATATAACTCTCATATAGAGAGCTCTGGACTCCGAAGGACAGAGCCCCTACACACACCTGCTTGCACGCATGCCTGCGTACTTGCACATAAGATGTCCTGTACTTTTACAGCGGGTACACACAGCCCTGTATCCTTATCCTCCCACAGCCCAACCTTTTCCACCCTTACAATCCCAGGAGGCCCCGCCCCCCAGACCTCAGGCTCCAGGAATGCTCTTTTGGAAGTTGGGTGGGGTCCCCAAGCAGGCTGGGCTCTAGGGAGCTTCCTGGAGCCCTGAGGCTTCATGTGTCAGTTCAGGGAGTTGCCTCTGTAGGGCAGGGCGGCCCCACCTGGCCTCTGTAGCTGTAGAGCCTGGGTGGGCTAATCTGGGCCAGGAGTAGGGAGGCGGGTCCTGCCCCCTCTCATCCTAGGAGGGCAGCCTAGCATACCTGAACTACCCAGGTCCTCTCAGCACCTCGCCTTGGCCTCTCAGCTCTCTGCTTCCAGACTTCAGTCCTCGAGGTCAGCTGTACATTTTAGGCACTCTGGTCTCCACCTCTGCCCTGAGTTCTGCTCACTGTCACAAACCCTTTCCCTTCCCAGTTCTCTCAGGTCATCAAGGAGCAGGGAAGAGGACCCAGACTAGGAGGCAGGAGTCCATCGGACTTGCTGTATACCCATGGGCCTCAGTATCCCATTGGAAATTTGAGTAAGTTGTTATTATATTTTGATTCTGTAAAGGGCCTCTTTGTGGCCTAAGCAGGGGGGAATCCCTGCTAGGATGGGGAAGTGAGTCCCCCTGATCTCCTCCACTTCCTGGGGGTGGCCCAAGCACAGACCTGGCTTCCCTATATGTTGTTACCTACCCGAGCAGACTGTGTAGACAGGCCCAGCTCAGCAGGAAAGGCCCGTCTTCGCCAGTGATTCCAGGGTGGTCTCCTTGGCAGCCTGAGAGTCGCCCCAAACCCGGGACCCTCTGCACACACTTAGCTGGGCGGGTTTTGGGGTCCAGGCCGATGGGTAGTCAGGCAGGCAAGCTCCCATCTGTGGAAGCAAACACAGCACCACAGGCATAAGTATGGACACAGGGTGAGCCAGACAGAGGGACCAGGAGGCCGTCCTAGATGGATGGGGCTTACTCTTGCACACAATTAAAGCAGCTCAAACCTCATTTCACTCGGGAGTTGTAAACCTTGAAACATTAGGTTCCTATTGGGAAGCAGTATCTTTGTTATGTGTAGGTACACACATGCATGAACATGAACACATATGCTATGGTGGAAAGAACCTGGTCTTGGGAGTCAGATAGTCCTTGGCTCGACCCTCACTGTCTGATCTTGGGCAAGTCAGTTAACCTCGCTGGCTCTCAGTTTTCTCATCTACACAATGGGGAGATATTGCGAATGGGGAGGAACGCTCTGGGAAAACTATAAATGCTAAGAGCTTGTTTACAGTGATGGTGTATGTAGGTTTCCACGAGGGGGTGTATATGCAGGTGGCATTTACTCTTCTCTATCAGCTACTGGTTATGCCTCTTGTTCTCTTTAATAGCCATAGCCCTTCTCACCACCCCCCTGCCTCCTTGAGGTCTGCCCTGGAGTGCAGGGGGCGGGGGTGTCTTGGAACCAGGCTTCATGGTCTCCTTGCAGGTTCTGTTTGCCTGGGAATTTGTGTGTGTGTTAGAGATCCTGCCTGTATAAATGTATGTCTGTGTTGAGTTGTCTGGGTAAATACACCTACCTGCATGTGGGCTCCTGGGTTTATTTAGCTTTCTGTATGTTTCTCTGTGTATTTTTGTATGTCTATGCAGGTACATGTGTGTTTAAGAGTGTACATGTATGGGACTCTGTGTGTGTGATGTGTACTTGGGTTCAGTGTCTTCAGTTATACGTGTGGGTGTGTGCCTCTGGGTCTGTTCAGCTTTGTGTATGTCCAGCTGAGCCTGTGTTTACGTGCCTGTGAAGACACAGAAGTGGAAGTGTGTGTGCCTGTGTGAGACAAGGTGTGCTGAGCTGTGGCCAGGCTATGAGTGTGTCTGTGTATGTACACACTCTGTCCGGCTCTCTGCATCCCGCTGTGTCAGGCGCAGAACTGGCTTCTGCCTGTCTCGGAGCTCTCTGAATGTGTGTGGGGAGGGGGGTGGGGGGGGAGAGCGGCTGATGCTCTGCTGTCCCTGCAGGTTTCCCATCTCAAGGCCTGTGACTGCAGGCACTGGTGTCACTGTGGATCAGTGTTGCCTCCCTCCTACTTCTGCCTTTCTTTGGGTTTTCAGGGTCATGGTGTGACAGCGTGACCGGTCACAGTGTCCTTGTGGGTCTGTTTCACCACGGGTCAGTACGGTCTCATGTGTTTGTCCATGCATGTGTGAGTTGTATGACCTTATAACTGTGTGTCTGTGTGTGTCTGTGGGTCCTCGTGCCATGTCATTGTATGTCTGTGCCAGCTGTGTCAGTGTCAACATGTGTGAGAGGATCTGTGTGTCATAGCGTGCCTGCCAACCAAGGGTGCCTCAGTGTCTGTGTGGTACCTTTGTGTAACTCGTTAGTACGTGTGTGCGCGCATGTGAGAGACCCTTTGTGAGACAGTGTGTGTCTGTGTCACTGTGTTTGTATGCCTGCTTCCTCTCTCTCTCTCTCTCTCTCTCTCTTTCTCTCTCTCTCTTTTTCTCTGTAGGAGCCAGACAGCTCCCCAAGCCTGGATTAGGGACAATTTATCCACAGGCAGAGAAGGAGAATTCCAACCTGCCAGAGTCTCCCTCCTCTGATCTGTCCCCCCTTTCCCCGTGGTTGGGTGGGCACAGAAATGCAGCCCAGCAGCTCCAAAGCCCTCAGGGAGCCCCCACCACTGCAGCTCCCCAGAGGCCCAGAAGGGCGGAAAAGATGGAAATCTGGGTGGCTCCAGAGCCTTCCAGTGGGGGTGGACTGGCTGCCCCCCATCCAGGCCCCCACAGCTCAGCTCATCTTGGCCCTGTTTTCCTACATATGGTGGTGGTGGTGGGGGGAGTCTGCATGGGGTCTGCCTGGCCCTGGGGGCTGAGGGGAACCAAAGGAGCAAAGCTGCTCCCAGCCCCTCCACAACCTGATACTCCCCAACTGAAAAAAAAACGTCAGCTCCTCCCACCCCCCCTGAAATGTAAATGACTGGGGAACTTGCACTGTGCCCACACAGGTTGGGGAGCCCCAGGGAGACAGGGGACAGTGTGGTGCGGGGAATGCAGTGAGAGGGGGAGCAGGGGCTGAGCTGGGACTAAGGCTCCCTTCACGGTGCTCCAGGCGCAAGGCAGAATCACATGTTTCCCATTAGCTGCTCTGGCCTCCTTGTTCAGGGGGTGTTGGCTGGGGGAGATTTGTTCTGGTTGCAGACACCAGCCGAGACCACACAAGAGAGAGAGAGAGAAAGAGAGAGAGAGAGAGAGAGAGAGAGAGAGAGAAATTGAGTGCCAGAGGGAGGAAAGAAGAGAGAGGGAGAGTGAGAAAGAAAAAGATACACAGAGACACAAAGAGGGAGAGAAACAGAGACATGAGAGACAGAAACTGTGAGACAGGCACATACAATAGCAGAGAGACAGAGAAAGAGACTAGGGGACAGGGACAGGGACAGGGACAGGAAGGCAGAGGTGGAGGGGCAGTCAGAGGCTGAAGAGCGGGTGTCAGTGAGGCACAGGGTGCGAGTCAGGCCAGGTGGGACTGAGAGGGAGCGAGCCAGAGGCAATGGCAGCACTGGGGAGGCCAGCCTGACAGACGGGGACTGGAGGGTGGTGGAGGGTGATGGAGGGAGACAGGGGACACCTCGTGCAGGGCCAGGATGAGCCAGGGAAGAAAGGCTGGGTGAGAATGCCGCATGGGCAGCAGCAGGGTCAGCAGGGCAGGGGGTGCGGACGCTGTCAGACAGGCGGAGATGGTGGCAGTGTGGGCAGGGGGAATGGACGCTCAGAGATGTCTGGGCGGGGGTGGCCAGCGCGCTTGGAGCCTCCCGCCTCCTGACCCTCGAGCCTCGGAGAGATAACAGGCCCGAATAGTGCTGACTTGCGGTTCAGAAATCCAATATCCTCCGCGGCACACTAATCGACTACCTGAGCTCCCGGCCCGCGCCGAGCTGCCCCGATTAATCCTGCGGCTCCACAGCTTTAATTAGTTTAACAGTTTCAGGGGCAGAAGAGGCAGGGAATAGGGTCCCACAGGCCTGGGGGACACAGCCCCCCATGCGAACCCTGCTTGGTGCCCCAACTTTCCAGTCACACCTGCCCCAGTCCCAGAGGTCCTGTTCCACACTGTCAGAAAAACACCAGGTCCTTCCTCCAGGGGAAAGGTCCCCAGGGTTGGCACCTGGGTCAGAAGGTAGGTCATGTGAGACTGAGGCAACCCCTCCACCCCCCCAAATCCATAAGTGCTTCCTCTGGCCAGCCCTGTGGGGACCTGTAGTCTCCGTACCACTGGGTACCAACTGTCAGCTCCATACCACTGGGCAACATGTTGTCTCTTTCGAGTGACAGACAAGCTCCCAAGTTACTGACAACCTCCCAACAGCATGAGATAATCACACATATCACTTCCCACAACAGCATGAGATGGGCACATGGTGACATCTCACACATACCCAACAGTCAGAGACAGGCGTATGAGTCGGTGACTACCCTCCTAGCAGGATGGGTGAAGTGCATAACCTGTCACTTCCCCCAAAGTATGAGATGGGCACATCTGATACCCCCAGACAGTATGAGACAGGAATATAGGCTGTCACCCTCTCAATGGTGTAACTAACGCACAACCAAACAGGCACCCCCACCCCCACTAATGAGATGTGAAACACACGGCGAATCTCTCTCGCACACACATGCACACAAGCAAGCCTCGCCTTCCAGGTGTGAGAAGGATATAGATCTCCCCCAACCCACAGTATAAGCCAGGGACACAACCTCCCTCCTTCCCTCCAGACTGTAGGATGGGTCCACAACATATCACCCCGACTGCTTTCGACAGGTGACAGCCCACTCCCACCCCTCCCCCATCACTGCCAGCCTGGGTGGTGCTGTCCTCTGCCTGCAGAGGCGTCACAGCTCACAGGGCATGAATGTCACCCCAGCACTGCCAGAGCTGGGCACAGCCGCACGTTGCCCCAGTGACAAACACCACTGGCCCCAAGAGGAGGTGGAGGCGCATAGGGCTCTGGGTGTGACCTTGGTCCCTGGACACCAGGAGAGGAGGCACTATGGCTTCCCTCCTGGGTAACCCAGTGGCCCAGTGCTGGGCAAGAAGCCGCCTGGGCACAGACAACCTGGAAATGCCACCGCCTCAAGCTCCCCCCACCCCATTTCTAACTGAATATACAATAGTTATCTAGGGAGGGGGCAGAATGAGTAAGGAGGGCTGTCACTGAGGTCTCAGGAGTTCTTCCTATAAGACTTCTTAGAGATCAGTGGAGGGAAGACAGGTTATGGGTTGCTGTCACCATGCCCTCAGGGCCCAGGACTGAGGAGGGAGAGGGATGATAGCTTCAGACCCCCACTGCTACCAGGGGAGCCCCTCTTTCTCACAAAGGCCCCCCTCTTCCAATTCAGGCCATAGAGCCTGACAAGGAGGCCAAAGTCCAGGGGCATGACTCACCCAGGGAACAGGCCCAGCCTGCTGGCCAGAGGGAGGGAGGCCAGGAGCCAAGGGGCCTGGGTTCAAGTCTGAGCTCCTCCCAGGCCGAGCTGAGTGACCCTGGAGCAGCAGCCCAGTCTCAGGCTTTGGGGAGGAGGGTAGGGGCTGCAGCCAGGGTAGTGCCAGGGCCTGAAAATAGCCACGGCTGGAGACCAGCAAGCAGAGCACTAGGGGCCATGGGAAGGAGAACACAGCCATCCACTGCTGGTTCCATGGCTTCCTCACAAAGAACCTCAGCTTTCTTTCTGTACCTCAGTTTGCTCAGCTGTAAAGCGGGGACGATAACGTCAGCCTCAAGAGACAATGTGGCACAAAGTGGGAAGGTGCTCAAGAAATGGTAGCTTCTCATTGAAGAGGAGAAAATAGACTAAGAGAGGGTAGGAGACTTGCCCAAGCCACAGAGCAGTTAGTATCAGCTGAGCTCAGCCTCCACTTCCTGGCTTCCCACTAGAGCTGTTTCTGTAAGACTGCCTGGAGGTCTGTGTGTGTGTGTGTGTGTGTTGGTGGGGGGCAGTGTAAGGGGCAATACTGGGGTGTTTTGATACAGAGCTGCCCTACTGTCCTGTGAAGACCAAAGAAACTGATCATACACCCCGACCTTTACCCTAAACCCCACCTGGCCCACCTTTAAACACTGAACCAGGGGGCCAGCTCTAAGGGAGGCAGGAAGCCCTCCCTTCAGCCCCCCATGACCAGCGCCAGCACCTGGGGCTTGGAAGGACTGGGGGATCTAGGATATCCGTGTCCAAGGCCCTCTTTCTATACAGGAGCCCAGAGAGGGACACATCTAGCCTGAGGTCACACAGCATGACAGCAGCAGAGACCAGAACCCTGGCTAGGGACAGCCTCAGAGCAGAGTCCCTCTAGCCCTTGGGGGTGGCTGGAGCTGGGGAGCCCTGGGGGACTGAGCAAAACGTGGCGACAGATGGCCTGCCGAGGCAGCGGCGATCTGGGCGGCTGGCAGGCATGCTCGCTCCCGCGCAGGGAAGCGGCTAATTTTAGCTGAGGCCTCGATGCCAGCTTTGTTCCCCCCACCCACCCGCCGAGGGGGGCCCAGCATGCCTTGCGTGCAACCCGCCTCCCCCAGGCACCCCTACTCCCCAGCCAGGCCCCTTGGTGAGTAGTGTCCAGACCCCAGTGTCCTAGAAATTCTGCCTAGACCAGGCCTCATCACTCCAAGAGGCAAGGACTGGGCCCTGGAGGCCTGGCACCCCCACCCCAGGGCCTGTTTCCCATGACTCCAAGCTCATTCCTTGAAGGACTGTAAGAAAGAAGGCTAGAGGCCACTGCCCAGATTGGGAGAGAGAGAGAAATTGAGTGCCAGAGGGAGGAAA
>NW_017731488.1:3300337-3332580 GCF_001890085.2 Hipposideros armiger
TGTCCTCCACCAGATACTTAAGGAGACAGGACCCTTATTCAACCCCTGCCCTGAGACAAATTCTTCTGTGTAGTCCCCTCCCCCTGGGGTTGGTGAGCAAGGGGATGCGAGTCACTCTATACCCTTTCCCTCTTTATAACTTTGACTTTGCTCCAGGAACTCAAAGTCCTTTAAAGAAGACATAGAGCACGGATAGTACCCCTGTGCCACTGGGGGAAACCGAGGTAGAGTCTGAGACAGCCATCATTGTGGCATGGGAGGAGATAAATCCCAGGAATCAATGAGGCCTAGACATGCTCGTCTTTGAGTCCTTCTAGTTAGTGGTCTTCTAGGGCCAGCTCAGCCCTTGGGACTACCCTCTACCCTGACCTGTGCTGGCAGGAGGCAGACTAGATGGATCTGAAAACCTGGAAAAGGAGGGCTGGCATTCTCAGTTCCTGGTGCCCTAGCTCCTATGGGCTCTTTGACCTTAGGCCTTCCCATCCCCACCTGAGATTCAACTACATTTGCCCAATGGATTGCCAGGACATCTGTCCCCTACTTGAGAGGAGACTCCTTTGGGGTGACTCTGGAGGGCCCCTCCTCTCCCAGCTCCAATCTGGAGGCCATGAGGGAAATGACCAAGTGGAAAAAGAAGACGACTTGAAAGAAATCTACATATTTAGAGGGAGACAGTCAGAGAGAAGGAGGGACCAAGAAACCAAGTCAGAAAATCAGATTCAGGAAGAAACAGAAAGAGGAAGAACATGGTGGCAAGAGAAAGAGGACAGAATAAGGATGAAAGAGATGAGGAAGGAGGGGATGAGAAATGGGGAAGGGGGGATAGGAATATATGAATGTTGGAGGAAGGAAAACAGCAAAAAAGGGAGGAAAAAAGGGACAGGAGGAAGAAAAAGACAGAGAGACCGGCGGGCGGGGGGAGAGAGAGAGATGGAGAAGGAGCCTGCCACAGACAGGACAAGGCACAGAGAACTGAGGACACCACAGGGAGCTGGAGACACAAGGGATTGACACACAGAGACCAACAGAGACAGTTGGAGAGAGTGAGACACTCAGAGAATGGGGCGGGAAGAAGAGGGAGACCCTAAATGATGATGTGTGTGTGTGTGTGTGGGGGGGGCAACAAGAGTAGACAAGAGGCAAGGAGGGAGGGGGTGAGGAGAGGGGGGGATGTCGCCAGAGCTGGGGGGACAGAGGACAGAAATGGAATGTGGGTCTGGGCATGAGGCTCGCAGATGCATCGGCTCCGGTTTCAGCTGGGGCAGTTGGCTGCTGGGGGTGGAGGAAGGAGCAGAGCTGGCGAGGGAGGGGGACTGTTGCTATGGCTGCGGGCACGGCAGGGGCACAGTCTACTGGCACTTGGAGTTCTGGGCATGGTAGGGGGCTGTCTGAGGGGAAATAGGGGGTGATGAAGAAGCCTCGCCCCTGCCCTTGGGGTTCTACCAGGAAGAAAGTTTCCAGAGAGTGAATGGGAGATGCTGGGAGCTGAGGAAGACTCTGGGCCCTGCTCCACCCCATGGAGGCTGCCAACAGGGCACCACTCTCCAGGTCACCTGTGGGCACCCTAGATTCCCACCCCTGCCTTAGGCTGGCCCCTGGGGAATCCTTCTTTTCTGTCCTCTCCAGTCTAGCTGAAGATCCTGCATGCTGCTGCGGCTGCAGCTGCTGCTTCTGCTTGCAGGGGAGCAAGATTGTGAATTCAGGATCTGTAATCCTAAGGCAGAGCCCAGGCCTACCGGGCTCCAGTTGCCAAGGCGACGGAGGGTCAGAGGGCAGTGCGGGGCGCCTGCTCCTCCAAGTCAGAATCCCAATTGTTAAAGCCCAAGAATAAACAGCTGAAGCTGCCGTGGGGGGGGGCGCCAGGAGGGGGGCTGAGGTCTGCATCGGCTCAGTGTGGTGTTGTCAAGCGAGATGTCACTAATTGTCTGAAGGAACGGGCTGAGGCAGCTCTTAACTGCTTCTGTGCCACCGGGAGACACCTTGGCTGCCTGGCCCCATCCCCCGGGCCTCCCAGCATTCCACACGGCCTGCTTGTTGGTAGGGGGAATGCTGGCCCAGCATAATCCCTGCCTCCCTTGCACTGAACCCCCACATACTTTGGCTCCCAGCACTCCTCTTTGCCCAGCTTGGAACCTCCCACCTGCAAGCTAAATCTTTTAAGTCTGCAGAACCAGTACCCCCAATCACTGAGCCCACAATACTCCTTGTAGTCCAGAACTGCCTGCCCCCTTTGGCCTGCAAAAGCCTTCCTCACTTCCCTATCTCTTCCCCCTCCTCCCAGATGCCAGGGGTTCTGGTACAAGGTGTGGGCTGCAGAGGAAGATAAGACTTCAGGTTGATCTTGGGGGTGGGGAGGCCCTCCTATGGGGAAAGCGAAGGCCTACAGCATCTTTCTGTGCAACTCCCTACTCTTTAATCACACACCAGAACCAAAGACCTGAATGCAGCCAGGAAACCTGGGTTCTAGCTTTGACTGTTCTACCTACTTGCTGCATGACTTTTGACAAGGTACTTTCCCTTCACAGGCCTGTCTCCTCATCTATCATCCATCCTAAACAGTAGTGCCATGTCTGGAATTGCTGCCTGGAGGAACTCCCAATCCAGTGGGTAAGAAAGGCTACAAGGTAGAAAGCAATCAGAGATCCATCAGGTAAGATATCTCATCAAAAACACGGAGCAGTCCCGGTTCATAGTCAATTGTACAGTGCACAGCAGCTGGTGTTAGTAGTAGTACTGATATTGCCATTACCTACTCCCTAAAAAGGAGTAGGTAATCAGAAAACAAAACACTGGGAGGAAGATCAGTTCTGGAAGGCTTCCTGCAGAAAGTGGTACCGGGCAAGATTTGGACAGGTGGTTAGGAAGGTAGAGTGCTCCAGGAAAGAGGAGGTCTTGCGAGGTTCTAGGGGAGCTGAGCGGTAAGGTCTCAGGGCTGCATGTTCAGCCCCTCCCAGAGCAGGAAGGGCGCGGTCTTTAATGGTCTCCCCGCCCCATGGGGCGGCCATGCCTCCGCCTCCACCCACCGCACCTTCGGATCACCAGAGAGGTGGCGGTGCGGAGGCGGGCAAGGGGGGCGGGGCGGGGGCCGGGCGTCCGTGGGTAGGGCTCCCGGAGATTGGTTGTACCTGAAGTGATGTCATGAGGGGCAGGGGCAGGGCTTCAGGCACGCCCCCTGCCCCGAACCCCGGACCCCTGCCCCTTGTCCAAAGCGTGGTCCCCGGGAGGGGGCGCTCAGACCGCCTCGCTGCCCTGTTAGGTGGCGGGCGGGGCCGGGGCGCTGTCTGTGGGCGGGGAGCTGGGCACGGAAACAGGGGATCCCCCAGAGAGGGCCCAGCCCAGCCCGGGGCTGGACACGTACAAAAGGCGACTTGTTCTTTCTTGGGATGCCTGCGCCTTCTCAAACATACCTACAGTCACACTCCGGGGACAGCTACACCCACATATGGCTGCACAAAGCCCGCCGGGCGTTAGCAGAGGGGGCTATCGCCAGCCCCAGAGGTGGGAGTTAAGAAGCTTGCCCCAACTACCCCTTGCCAGACTCAACACCACTCACCTGACCCCATCCCATTCCGAATGACCTGCATACTACCACAGCCTCACGCAGAGCTTTAGGGACACTGACCCAGTCACATTTTTTTAGCTACACTCTCCGTCATCTGTAGCTCACCAACTCCTGCTTTGAAGTCAGACCAGCTTCAATGTGAGCTCCACACTGTGTGTGACCTTGGCACACAATTAAGTTCATTAAGGTTACTTCTTACCAAGCACTTAATTCTGTGCCAATCCTTGCTATTACCCTTTATTTACGGTGGGTACTATTAGTCCCATTTTGTGGTTGGGAAAACAGAGGCTTAGGTTAAATAGCTTGCCTAAGGCAGCAGCAAGGATGTGAACCTAGGTAAAGCTTGACTCCAGAACCCATGTTCTTCCATGTATTATTATCTCTGCTTCTCATCACACCTGATCTTACACCCTAACACCCTACCACATACACAACCACAGACAGCAAGCCATCTCAGAGTCGAGGTGTAATTCTCCACCCCAAACACATCTCAACGTCACAGTCTAGTATCAGGCTGTTTCTTTCACTAATCAGTGTGTGTTGGGGAATGGGGGAGTCTCCCACCTCTAAGCTTCCGTCAGTCATTATAAATGGGGCACAGAGTGAGACCAGAGCCAGACGGGCCACCTCTAACCTTTCCAGCAGGCTCACCTCCACCTCTCCTGACCCCAGGATGACAAAGCACTGAGATACTGGCTGGGGCGCCAGGCCTGCAGCTCTTCCTGACCCCTTGGGCCAGGACCCTCCCCTAGCCTCCAACTCCTGCTGAGAACAAGTAGAAACAAACTCCTTCCTGGGGATGTCAAAGCACCTTTCCTGGGGGAGGTGGCTCTGTGATCCCCTGAGCCTGGCTAGGGAGAAGGATCGAGTTACTCTTTCCCCAGCTGTGCCTGGACTCCTTGGGGCTGACCTTTCACCTCATCCAGGCCAGGACCCAAAGGGGGCTGGAGTCCAGCCTTCACCTCCTGTTAACCCTCTGAATTCCTCATCTTTCCATTCTGGAGCCCCTGCCAGGGCCCCAGCGGGTCTCAGGAAGCCCAGCCGGGCATGCCAACCTTTCCCCACCCTCCCATCCTGGGGTCCGGTTTCCCAGAGGGCTTTACAGAATGCTCCTCCCTGCCCCCTGCCCAAGCTGCCCTGCCCTGCCAGGATCAGATACCTCAGCCCAAGCAGCTGAAAATGACCTGGGCTATTTTCGCTCTGGGATCGTGTTGCAAACTCCCCCTTGAGCTGGCAGCTTCCTACAGCCCTCCAGACTATTGCCCCCCACTCCTCATCCCTCATCCAGAACCACTGACTAACAGGGCTGGAGAGCTTTTAGAGACCACTGGTCTAAGCCCCTCAGATGGGGAGAGTGAGGCTGAGTCAGGCACAGGGCTGGGCAGAGAACCAGGCTTCCTGGGTGCCCGCCCAGGTCTCTTTCTGCTGTCTAGCACAGCCTGCTCTGTACCCTAGATTTCAAAGCCTCTGACCCAGCCAAAAAACCCAGCCGACCTCCTCCAAGCACCAGAAAGTCACACTGGAGGCTACCCACAAGTCTCTGTGCAGCCCTGCATGTCAGAAACAACTTCTACCACCATTTGGAATTGGGACCAGGTTTGTACCTGTATCACAACTATGTGTACCATGGGAACATTTTGAAGAGTGCAAACTGGAAAGAAAGACAGGGAGACTGAGGCCCAGAGGAACAGGAGGTGGATTTAGGCTTTCTGAGGTTTATATTGTACAATGCTTCCAAGTTCCCAGCAGCCCCTAGCCCCAGCTTCTTGGTACCCCCCCCCACCCCCTTCATTCCTATAAACCCAGCCCCCTCCAGGCCCCTGCCCCTCCACCTCAAGCTCCAGCCCTCCTGGGCAGGAATGTGACTGGTCAGGTCTGAGCTGACCACATGAGTGGCTATAAGGCGACAGACCCCCCATCCTCCCATCCCCCCATCCTGGGGGAGCTTACATACCAAGGCAAGGTGGGGGGAGGGGGGAGCTGCTTTAACCCTTTGCAGCCAGGCTTTGGGGTAAAAAAGAGGGGTACTCTACTTCCAACGTCCATTCCCATATGAACACTGCCAGGTGGGGGAAGAAGCAGAATCGACTTCACCCAGGGGGTGGGATTGGGGGTATTTGCCTCACTTGTCCCTGTTAAGAAAAATTAGACTTTGCCACCCCAACTGTTTAATCTCATCTCCCATGACATTTGGAAAAACAGTCATGAGGTGGTGCTGAGGGGAAAAGGAAAGAAGCATCATGAACCCCAACCTCAGGAGCCCCTAGTCTGATGGGAGAAATACAACCCTGCCCTGGGGAGTCTGATGGGGGAGCCCAGGCACCGAGGCTGGGACAAAGAGCTGAGAGCAGAGAACGAGAGCACGAGAGCACGGAGCTGCGCAGAAGTGGGAGGGAGCCAGGCCAGGAGCAGAACAAGCCAGGTGGGGTCAGATCGGGCAGGCTTCCCAGAGGCCCCTCGGCCCACAACCCCTCCCCCCAGGCTGTGGAATCTCGGGGGTCAGGGCTGAGGGACAGCCCCGCCCCCTGCTCCCCTCGGGCTCAGGAATTCCACCAGCCAGGGAGGGGGGCCTGCTTCGGCCTCAGTCCAAGTTGGCTCCCACTGGACCAGGAACTGCAGCTCTTCTTCGGCCCCCCACCCCCACCCAAGCCACTGGGCTGCCCCTGGACCCCTCCCCTCCCCTTCCCTGGCTGGCACGGTGTGTGCCAGGCGCTGGCAGAAAACAAACCCGCCGGGGTGGGTTTGCAGGGAGCGGGGTAACCTTGACACAGTTGCGGCAGTCGCTAATGGCAGACACACACTCCGCCTGTTCTGGGGGGACTGTTGCCGTTGCTAGGAAACCGGCAGCCGCGTGAATGGAAATGGGTCAGTAAACCTGGGGAGAGATAGTGTGACACTCGAACCACTGCAGCTGCTCCAGCCCACACCGAAATCCCTCCTCTTCAATATTTATCACTCCCGCCTGGGCCCTCAGCTCCTGCCAGACCCTGCACCAGCCTGGCCCTCAGGCCCCCCCAAGGCTCAACAGTGGAGGGGGAAAAAAAGTGATGGGGGGTTGCTTATCCTCTCCTTGGGGGGCCCCCCAGGCGGGATGGAACTGGTTCTGGAGGAGATTGAACAGGAAACAGAGTCTAATCCCATGGCGGGGAAGGGGTTAAAAGGTCAATTCACGCCTGTTCCTGACTTAGGCACCGTGGTAAAATTACTGCAAGTGTGAACAGGCTTGTGCTCACTGCTTGCCTACCTGCAGAGGGACTGATTAAACCAGGAGACCTCTTTCCCAGTGTGTAAGCGATGGGGGTGGGGTGGGGGGTGAGAGAGGCACCCAAAACATGGCCAGGATTTGCTCACAGACTGAACACATCCTCCTTTACAACCCAGCAATCCCCCCAATATAACCAAGTCTTCCTAACAGCCAGAATTGATTCCCCCAGTACAATCTGATAAGTACCCCAAATGGACAGAAGCTTCCCACTGCCTTATAATGCCACCCTGTACAGACACACACACCCCAAACAGCCACTCACTATTCGGAAAACCTTAGCAATACCCCAATATAGACACCCCCACAATAGAACATGACATCTGCAATTCAGAGCAGTGCAGCTCAGCTCAGCTCAGCTCAACACCTATGAACAAGCAGACAAACCGAGGCACAGGCAAGACTGCACTGTGGCTGACTGTGCTGAATCTTCTACCACTTCCCCATAAGGCGGGAGCCTCCCTATGCAGCCTGCCCTAACTCAGAGCCAGGTTCTCTGGTTCATCTGTTTTTTCTCCCTCCCACTGCTAGCCTTCTTGTCTTGCACACACCCCAGCATACTGCCCCTGCAATCGCTCTCTGGACCATCTCACAAACTAGCTGTCTCGTGCACCGCACCCCCAATTCCCTGGAGGCTGACTGGTCACTGACACACACATTCCCTTCCATTAGAAGCCAGCAGTCTCATAGTCCCGCCTGACACCAACTCGGGTTCTTATGCACAGGCCTCTCTACTGACAACAGGGACTCTGGGAATCAGCAGTACCACTCACTTGAGTGATATGCCCCCTCCACCCACCACTCTCGGCCAGTGTCCCTGAAGGGTGTGTCTTGGAAAGGGAGGCACTCCAGCCTTCTAGGGTGGGGGGGATACCTCAACAGAAATCTCCCAGCAGACTTGGTTCTGTGTGCTCCTATCTCCTAGGATACATCAGTCAACACAGGCTCACAGCCTGTCAGAGCTGGAAGGTGCCTTAGGGAGTCACTAACCCAGCCTCCTCCACCATGCAGGAGGAAACTGAGGCCCAGAGAGGGGAAGCAGCCTGCCCAACGTCACACAGCTCAAATACTGCTGCTGGCCCCTCACTGAGAGCCCTCTAAGGGTTGTAGAGAAACTGGGGGAACAGTCAGCCCAGGAAGGCTTCCCTGTGGCTAGGGAGGCGGGGCTGGATTAGTTGGAGAGGGAGTCTGTAGTCCTAAAGAGGAGTTTATGTGTACTGCCCGGCAGTGCATTCAGAGACATGGGCACCTGGCAGCCCTGGAATCCTGGCGAATAAATTTGCTCGAATCTGAACTTTGCCAAAATGATCTGGTAGATAATCATCCCCACCCCACTTCCTATCCCAGGGCCCCAGAGAGCTGCCTCCCTAAACCAAAGGTACCGCAAGATTGCTGTTCCTAGGCCTAGAATGTAAATTCTAGTGAATCCCTGCCTTTTATTATTTAAATAGTTTTACCAGGAAGCCTCCGGGATGCATGGGAAAGAGATTTTCTGCTAGGTCGTTTTTATTTCAACTCCATTTTGCAGAAAAACAAATTGAGGCTCGCTGAGGTGGGGTAGTTTGCTCAAGTTCACACAGACAACAAATGGAGCCTTGAGTTCCTTCCAGTACACATGGAAGGCCAATCCAACAGGAAATAGGGAGAACTGGGGGGTGGGAGTTGACACAGGCCAAGGCCCAACATCTCGGGCTGAGTGGGAGCCAACAGGCATCTGAATTTGAATCTGGGTGTCTGGGTTCCACCCCCACCCACTCTTAACAGCGCTGGAGTGAAAGGTCAGCATGGAGATGGGAGGAAGAGGAAGTGGAATTCCATCAGACTCTCAGCCAGCCTGGGCCATACCCCAGGGAGCTGGGCCAGGGGCTGCCCCAACTTCCCCAGCCCAGAGCTCTGCCAGCCAGCCCTCCTCCCCCACACCAGAACAGCAAAAGGAGCATTATGAGACTTGGCCCCCTCCCTTGGGCCTCAGTTTCCCCATCTGTACTAAGAGCTAGCCCAGCAGGAAGGACTTCCAAGGGCCCTTCCAGCTTTAACATAGCATGGTGACTAGTTCTAGTTCTCAGTCCCCAGCACAAATTCAGAAGTCTCTCCCCAGTCTGAAGCTAGCAGAGAACATTAAATATGTGTTTAATGAATAAATGAACACGCAATAAAACCAACGTCTTTCAATGTTCCCGGCCTGAATGAGAGGCACTACTTACCTTGGGAAGCCACATTTCACAGGGTTGTTGGAGGGGAAGGGGATTCAGATACTTATATTACTCTGAATGGGGCTGTATGTTACACAGGTACCCTTTATTTTCCACCCTTACTATGTGCTAATTGCTTTAAATGTTGTGCAACTTTTAAGCCCAGCAACAAGACCATGGCCAATGTACTATTACATAGTTTTCCAGATGCGCAAAGGGACTACGGAGTGAAGGGACTACGGAGTGAAGGGACTTGCTCAAGGTCACGCAGCCAGTGAATGGCAGAGAAGGGGTTTGAATTGTACCTATCGCCACTTTTGTTTAATATGGTGAAGGTGTGCTGGGTTTGGGCAGAAAATTAGGTTCAGGGACCACTGGCAAGGGGAGACGGGGTCCATCCCAGGCGGGGGAGGTTCCTGCTGACTTGCCAAACGGTTCATCAGTTTGCAGAGCACCAAATGGTACTGGAACTAGCAAAATTGTGGGCAAGCACCCCTTCCCCTCCTCCACAAAGGGCAGAGTAGACCTTTCCCTCCCCCAACCCACAGTGCCAAGAGTGAGCCCTGAGAGGTCACTTACCTACTCCCCAGGATCTCAGGGTTCCTGTAAAAGGAAGCCCCTCCCTCCCGGGAGCCCTTTTCTGGACTTCGGGACCTGCGAGGTGCCGAGCCACCCCGAAAAAAAGCTGCAGCCGCCGTCGGAAAAAATTGTCCAGGGTTTTCCCGGCACGTCTGCCCCCCACCAGTTGCGGGGGTGAGGGGTTGTTGGAGGACTACCTCGCCTCCCTCCTAGAAGCCCTGAGATGCCTCTTGTAGGGGCAGGAGGCTCTCTATGGTCCACTGGCCCAGCCGTTCTCGGGTCAGAACGGTCCGCCCCCGAGTTTTCCCGCCGCTGCCTCTCTGGCTACCTGGCAGGCCTGCGCTGCCCCCTTATCCCTGCCACCCCCGCCCCCTCCCAGAGGAGGCCGCCGAGCTTCTGACTCCTGGAGGAGGTGACGGGTGAGAGGGAAACCAGGCGGCTGGGGGAGGGGCGTCGCCTGCACCTGGCCCCTCTCCGCCGCCCAGACCGAAAGGGCCGGACTGGACCCCCGCCAGACCTAAAAGAGCGGCGGGGGAGGGGAGGTGTGCCTTCTGTCCCGCAGTTTGGGGGCGCATAAGATCAACCCCCACAACTCTCGCCGCCGAGGCGCCCCCTAGGGTCGGGCTGCGAGGCACCCCTTCCCCAGCCGCGAGCTCAGCCCGCTCCCCCGGCCGGCCGCGCTCTCCAGCTGCAGGAAATTCCAGAAGCTCTCCATCATCCCGGCGCAGCGCGCAGCCCGGGCTGCCAAGGCTCCCCGAAGGAGAGCCACATGCCGGACGGCCGCGCGGCCCGCCCTCGCTCCCCCCCTTCCATCACGGCCCGGCAGCCACGTTGGGCCGGGCGGGGGCCGGGGTGGCCGCCCCTTCCCGCGCCCCGGGCGGGCGGAATGCGTGGCAGCCCCGGCCGGGGGCTATTTTGAGCGGGAGGGGAGCGGCCCAGCCTCGGTGTTTTCGGCTTTTTCCTGGCCCCCGGCCCGCCAGCCAAGGCCCTCGGCTGCCCGCGGAGTGTGTGTGTGTGTGTGGGTCACGTGGCGGGGCGAAGGGGGGTACGCCGCGACCCGGCTCGGACTCGGGCCCAGGTCCGGTAGGCGCCCGGCGGCGGTCCGGACCTGCGCTCTCCGCCGAGGCCCCGCGGACGGATTATTAATAGCGCGCTTGGTTCCGGCTGCAGCTCCAGGACGCCCGCTACCTGCGCGCCCCTCCTACGGGAAGCACAGGCGGCCAGGGCACTCCCTCTCCAGCGACGGACTCAGGCCTCACTGGATAGCGCCATGGTGCACCAGCGGCCAATCACCGGCCTCGATTTCCTTACCTGTAAATTGGGGGTAGATTGGGAATAAACCACCTGGCTTTATATAGCGGGTACCAAATAAAGTTTTGCTTGATGTGTCCTTGTCCTTGGGCAAAACACCTTCCCTTTATGGGGCCTCAGTGTTTCCATTTATAAAATGAGGCGGTCTGAGACGACGCTTTCCAGAGGAAGAATCCCTCACATTTGAATAATGCATTTTCATTTACAACCCTTTTGAGCTTAACGACTATCCAATGGTAATAGCCACCACTGAGCACTTGAATTGTAAGACTCCCATAAAGTAGGTAATATCCCCTTTTGGCTGATAAGGAAACTGAGGCTCAGGAAGATTAAGTGACCCGCCAAAAATCACACAATGGCAGAGGACACAGTCAGATAAACTCTAGCTCCAGAGCCTGAGTTAACCACTGAACCGTAGTGCCTAGAGACAAGCAGGACAAGCACTGCTCACTTTTATAGAGGAGGAAAGGGAGGCTCCAAGTGTGATTTGCCCAAAGTTGCCTTTGGCCAGTTAGTGGCAGAACCCCCAACACAGATCTTCCAACTCCTAGTCTAATGCCAGCTGCAGCCCTCTGCATGTGTTCAGCTCCTGCAGTGGGGCAGCTAGTGAGGGCCCCCAAGATAAGGTCCTAGAAATGGGCACAGAGGCACTACCCCATAGGTACCAAGCTGTGTCCAGGGCCCTGGAGATCACCCTCCATTCCCAAGGGCCAGATCCAGACTCTTGAGCCCCCAGGGGTTCACTAATCCATCAAATTCTAGACTTAGCCTGGCCTCAGCCATGGGGGTCGAGGCATCTGGGGGTTAAGGGAAGATAGCATGCTGGGGTAACAGCTTGGGACAGGGCCTGGAGTTGCTTCCTGCCCCCACCCCCTGAGCAAGGAAGCACAAAGGTTGGCAGGCCCCCCACTCCTCCCCGGAAACCTGGCAGTTTATTTCTGTCTCTGGGCCCCCTGTTTCCACAGTCGGTCCAGGAAGGCTGGCAGCAGCTGGCTTGGAGGGGTGGAGCTCCAGCTCCCTCAAGGGTCCAGCTGCTACCCTGCCCCAACCCCACCTGCCAGGCCAGACTAGACTCGAGAGTCAGAGGTGACATTGGGATGAGGGAAGGAGGAGCTGGAGGCCAGTTGGTCAGGACTCCAAGGGAGGCCCCCCCTCCCCTCCAACCCATAGCCTAGAGGCTCTCCCAGTGTGAGTTAGTCTATACCCATCAAGCCTGCTAAGAGTATAACCTCTGGTGTGTCCAATTCTATATATTCCAGATCATTCTGGCTCTTGACTCCTCTGGACCCTGGTCCCAAAGAAAAGCCTACTTCTAAACCTGTGCTGCCCAATATGGTAGAAACTAGCTATTGAGCACTGGAAATGTGACTAGTTGGAATTGGTATGTGTCGTAAGTATAAAATATACACTAGGTTTTGAAGTCTAAATATGAAAAAGAGTAAAATATCTCAATTGTTATAATGATTATAGGTTGAAATGATAATAATTTGGATATATTGAGTTAGATAAGATATATGATGAACATTAATTTACTTATTTCTTTTTACTTTGTTTAACATAGCTACTAGAATAGTTAGATTACATATGTGGCTCCCATTACATTTCTATTGGTAAGTGTTGTTCTAGATCATATGGTGCTCTGGCTTAGGACCAAGACTTGGCCAGCTCTAGAATAATATCTGTGTGGCTTCAGCTCATCAATTTCCCCATATCCAGACTACAGCTTATGTGTGGGTCTAAATCTCACCCCCCCACCCCCACCCCACCCCACTCCAGCTTTCTGTGAATTTAGGCTCAACCAGAGATTATGGTTTAGTCTGCTTTAAACCACTGTCTAGTATATTTCCTCTTCAACAATTCCCAATATCTAGATCCCAGCAAGAGTGTGTGGCTCTAGAACACCGTCTAGGTCATCCAGCCTGACACCCCAACCTTGTTTGCTTAGAGATCACTGTCTAGTAAGATTTAAGATCTACATAACCTCAGGAGGAGAGGTTCTTAATCAGGGGTTGGCAAACTGTGGTCCAACAGCCAAATCCAGTTTTTATAATTCAAGTTTGATTCTAACGCAGCCATGTTCATTTCTTTATGCATTGTCTATGGCTGCTTTCAAGGCACAATGGCAGAGCTGAGTACTCATGACAGAGATCGAATGGTCTACAAAGCCTAAAATTTTCACTGACTTTACAGAAAGTGTGCCAACCTGTTCTAGAGGCCCAACTAGTCCAACCCACAATGAATCGAGATTCCAGCCTGAGACTATGGCTGGTCTAATCTAGATCACCTCCTGCAAGATCGTACTGCTGATCAGGATCTAAACCAGAGCTGAGCATGTGCCCCATGCGGCTTGGGTTCCAGATTCTGCTCTGATCTCAGGGGATGGGCCCTAGTACTCTTCTCTGGGATGGAAAGGGTGTCTCCATTTCTGAACTCCCCTAAACAGATCAAGCCCCACTGGCCCTACCCAATGGCCTTGGGAAGAAGGAGGGAGGGTAGATTCCAGAGACAGCACTGGAGGACGAGTCAGGGCTAGGTCCTTCCCTGCCAAGGGGGCAGAACATAATCAGGCCAAGAAAGCATTCTACCCCTTCCCAGCAGGCTCCAGAGCAGGTCACTTAGCTGGGGGTCATGTGGGACAGATAACCAACCCCTCCAGAATCTAGACCAGAGGGCTCCAACCAACCACCTCATGCCTATCACCTCAGGATTGCGTGGCACCACTATCCCCCCCCCCCTTCTCACAGTTTCCCTCTAGCTCTGCTTCTCCATGGCTGTCTTTGAAATTCCTTCCACACCTGCCTCCCTCCCTACTATTTCTCCTTCCTCCATCCTAGAAATCGTAGCCTTAACCTTGGCAGTTAAGATCTTGGGCTCTAGAGCTGACAAACCCAGGCTTTAATTCTAGCTCTGACTTAGGGCAAGTCGCTCCATCTCTCTAGGCTTCCTCAGTTTCCTCATCTGTTAAACATAATAATAATAATGGTACCTACCTCATAGGGTTGTTGTACGGCCTTAAGATCATGATGTCTGTTACTTTGCCCAGCACAACAAGCATGCAATGCTAGCTGCGACTTTTATTACTATTGATCATCTATCTTGGTTCCACGGATGGACTTTGGCAGGTTTATAAACCTCACGGTATTTTAACCAAAACTTTTTTTTGGTATTTGTTTGAAGAGAAGGCCCATGCTCTCATCATCTTCTCAAAAAGGATCCTTAGCCCAAATGTTTCAAAAAGGGGTGGGGGGGCTTTAAAGTTCAATCCAAATGAGGAAACAAAGGCACACAGAGGGGAAAGGACTATCCCAGAGTCCCTCAGAATATGTGAGGCAGACCTGAGGCTGGCACCCAGGAATACTGTCTCCCAGGCCCCACTCACTTACCACTAGGCTAAGCTGTCTCTCTGATCTGACTTCATCATTTCTCACCTGCTCAGCTACTGATAGCCCCCCAGAGGGCTTCCCACCCCCAAATGCCTCCACTAAATCTCTGCCACTTAGTGCCAATCTCCTTCTCATGGTACTGTGTCCCTGCTCCAAAACCTTTAATAGCTCCCTACTGCTGACGACAACATCAAGGCTGAGGTCTTTAGCCTGACATGCAAGAGCCTTCACAGCCAGCTCTGGCCCCTGCCAACCTCCTCGCTGTTCCCTCTTGTCTGGTCAGTGGAGCTGACTTCTTCCTCTCTTCTCTCCCCCTCCCCATAGTCTCCATACCACCCACACGATCACTCAGTTCTGGACAGATTCTGCCCCTTTGGCTCAATCACACAGTGTCTCAGGCTCAGCCTGCTGCCCCCGCTCTGCCCTCAGGGTTGCTCCTGGGTGCAGCCACCCTCTGGACTCACCCTGATCAGGCCCCAGCTCTGGGGTATGCTGACTGCAGCTCTGGCTCCAGGAGGCAAGCCTGTGCCCCCGCTCTCCAGCTGAGCTCCAGCCCTCACCACTGACCCACCTTAGCCGCTGCCCATATGCTCTCCAGTTAACCTCTCTCTCCTTCTGTTCCCTGGACTTTCAGGAACACTACGATTGTCACAGGCAGACGGTGGTATAGCACTGTCCTCAGAGTCATGACTCCTGGGTCAGATCCTTCTCTTTGAACCTCGATGTCCTCGTCTATAAAATGGGGACAGCAATACCTACCCCTCATATGATTCTCATGAAGGATAAATGCCTTATAGACTGGAAGGTACTTTTTCTACTAAAACCTGCTGTACAAATAATACTAACAATAGCCTCTATAAGTTTATTTAAAATTGCAACAACCCTGTCTATGGCCATACAACCCTGAATGCGCCCGATCTCGTCTGATCTGGGAAGCTAAAATTGCAATAACCCTGCAACCTTGGCACTCCCTAAGCCCTTTCCCTGTTTCATTTTTCTCCTTGACACTTATCAGCATCTAACAAACCACATAGTTTACTTATTTTTGTATTAACTATCTGTTTCATCCCCTAAATGTAAGCTCCTTGAGGGCAGGGATTTTAATCTACTTTGTTCTCTGCTGTGTGCCCTAGAAAGGTGACTGATACCAAGTGTGCACTTGGTAGTTGAGAAATGAATGAATGACTCAAGTGCTTACTATGTGCCAGGCACTGTGCTAAGCACTTCTCACAGGTCATCTCATCTTAGGAGACAGGTACTTCCGTTACCCCTTCTTTTGAAAATGAGACCTCGAGTGGCTTGCCCTGATCACAGGGTAGAAAGCAACCTAGCTTGGCTTTGACTCCAAGGCCTGCCCTCTTGATAGAGAATAGTGATTCTCTATTTCCTGTCCAGATGGGGGGTTATTTCTATTTCTCCATTAGCTAAGCCTCTTGAGTCTATCACCCTCCCTCTATCTCCCTAGGGCTGTTACTCTCCCTATGCCCTAAGGCCACCAACCCTCTCCAATCCTCATTCTGACCTCTCTCAGCCATTTCCTCCCACTTCTCAGCCCTAAGCCATCCTGCTCATTCTCACCTCAGGGCCTTTGCTGATGCTGTGTGCTCTGGCTGGAATGCACTGACTCCATCTCTTTCAACTCAGGCCTATTTCCCAAGACCCATCTTTTCCAGGAACCCTTGCATCCAGTCTTCACTTGCTCCCTTCCCTGAGCTCATGCCTGGTTGTTTACTGCTGGGAAAACCCAGTGGGAGAGCCTATGCTGATTTGGTCTGTTTCCTCATTGTTTCCTGAATTTGGAGGTCTTGCCCACCTCTGACCTTCTCCTAGCCAGGTCTCTACCTCTTTTTTCTGCTGGATTACTGCTCCCACCTCATGTCATCTCTTAATCAGGTTTAAAGCTCTATGATTAAGAGCCTGGCTTTTGAGTCTCTCAAATTCCAGCTCCACCCTTCCCTACTAGCTGTCTTTCTTTGGGGTGTCACTATACCTCTCTGAACCTATTTCCTATCTGCAAAATGGGGATAATACGAGCATCTGCCTCAGGAGCTAATATGCCTGGCACAGAGTAAGCACTCAATAAATATCAACCTATTATTTCTTCTATAGCATTTTATCATGTCACTCATCCCCATTCTAAAGCCTCAGCCTCGTCTCTTCCTCTTCCCTGAACAGCCCCCTCCCCTCCAGAGTATGCCTAACTGATAACAAAATTGCTAATACAGAGGGTGCCCCCCCAAAAATGTATACACATTTTAAGGAAAAAAATGTATTAAAATTGTAATACTCAATCTATACTGATAACAAAAGATGAACACAAGTCATGTGTATACATTTTTTTTGGCACCCCCGGTATATATCGACCACTTATTATCTCCAGCTCGTAGAAATATGTCTGGCACCTAGCAGGTGTTACTGAATAAATGAATTAACTAGTTTAATCCTCATAGCACCCTATGGGGAGGGACACTATTATTATACCCATTTTACAGACAAGGAAATTAAGGCCCAGAGAGGGTAAGTGACTCCTCATGGTTAGGCTTTAAACCCAAGAAGTCTGATTCTAAAGGAGACTTTCATTGCCCTCCTCATCTTCACTATTCTGCACTATCCACACATCCCGCTCTGCTCCGATGCCAACCCCCAGGGCAGGACCCTTTCTTTCTCCAGAGGTTGGACCTTAACATCTAGAACTGATCAGATGGTTGGACCTTAGCACTGATCCCCTGCTCCAGAGTTCAAACCCTTCCCATTTTATCTCACTGGAACCTCCTCACAAAACCCTATGGAGTCGGTGCCACATTATTTCCCCTTGACAGATGAGGAAACTGAGGCTCAGAGAGACGTCAAGTAACTAAAGTCACATAGGAGTCAAAGCCCAAACTATTTTAACTGCATCACGTCTTGTGATGTTTTTCTCCCATTGTCTTTTACAACTGTTGATAACTGTTCACACACATCTGCCTTGTTTTTCCAGTCAGACAGCAAGCTCTCCGAAGGCATGGTCTGCGAACACGGGTCTGAGGCCAGCCCTTCCATATCACCCCGACCGTGGCCAGCACTGTAGCGGCATGGGCCATGCTTCAGAGACTTCCTGAGCGCTGATCTTCCCCTCCCAAACAAGCATACCCTTACACTCACCTGCTCCCCACACAAAGCAGGTCTTGATTTGTGGGCTGTGTCTGCCCAGACTTGGGGTTGGTGAGGGCAGGGCTGGATCTCCCCTTTAACCTAGGCTAGGGGCTCCCCAAAGATGCCATTATCTCCCAGGAACTCAGGGCCCCCATCTCCCACTTAGAGCACTAAGGAGGCAGAACAGCCTGGTGGTTCAGAACAAGGACTCCGGATCCCAGTGTTCCAAGTTCAGAGGCTGGCTCCACCAGGTACTGGCTTTGTGACCTTGGGCAAGTCATGAGGCTTAACCTAAGCCTCAATAGTCTGATATGTAAAGTAAGGATGATAATAATAGGGCTGCTATGATGATTAAATGAGTATCTATTTATAAAGTTGGATGCCTATCTGGGACATAGTAAATGCTATGTGTTTGTTAAATAAATCAAAGTAGGGTTCCACCTAGACAATTGAAGACAGGTAGGGAAATGGAAACAGGTGGCTGAGACCTTGTACCTCGGGAAGTCCCTTGTGGCAAGTACCCACTACTCCTCCCCCCACATCCTCTAGAGCCAGAGGACCCCATTTCCTGGCCCCATGCATCTTTTGACCTAATCCCCCTACCCTAATCCCCAAACCACTTCCCCTCCCCCTTCCTTCCAACTGTTAACTCTTTCCAGACAGATTATAGCCAGAAGTCAGGCCCTGCTTCTCTTAGTTGCTGCGTGACCTTGGGCAAGTCACTCAGCCTCTCTGAGCCTCACTTCCTCATCTCTAGGATAGATGCACCCTGGAGGTTTGCCTTCAAGAGTAACTAATAATTGAAATCATGCCCATGGATGTGTTCACACGTGCTTGTCCCACAGGTCTGACCACATGGATGGGTGTGCTGTTTGGGCACTGGTGTGGGGAAGGGAGCTGCCATTCAAAACTGACACCCACTTTAGAAGTTTGCCCAACAACCTCTAAGCAATGCTTAGGTTGCAAGCCAAATTCCCTGTCCTTTAAACCACCACACCAAGACATTAAAATACTGATTCCTGGGGGATAGGCAGGGGCCTCCTGTCAGGCCTCCTGTCAGGCCTCTCGTCACCAAGTTACTGTGTCTGAGGCCCTGAAACAGACCTGGGGGGTGGAAAAGAGAGCAGTAAGAGGGAGCTCAAGTGAGAGGGGAGGAGAGGGCCTCTTTGGAGGAGAACCAGGGAGAGTGGAGCAGGCCCCTGGGTTGAGAGGGGCAAAGGGAAAGAGGGACCTGTCCCCAAGGCCCTCCCTCTCCCCCACAGCTCGCTCAGCAATCACGTGGCCTGGCCTTCTACCCCTCTGAAAAGGAAGACGAGCCTGCGGCAGCAAGTTACGATAGACCATTACCCGTCGTTAATTAATTAAAATAAACAGCAAATTAAATACAGCAAAATTAAAATAGCACAGGAAATTAATTCTCTACCAGCCCCACCTCACAGGTGAGATGCTTAAAGGGCCCCTTAGAGCCAGGATCCAGGGCAGTTGAGGAGGTCACCAGAACCTGCCTTATACCACAATTCCCGGCAACCCCAAATATCAGCTACCCAAGGGCATTCACCTGGCTCCAAGATTGGCCTCCTGGCTCCTTACCCCCCAGGGGACTCTGAAGCCCTGGGTCACATTCCTGAACCCAAGCCCTGCTCCTTGGTCAGTGGGCAGGAAGGGTGCTGACATGCTCTGGACCAGGAGGACATATGGCCCACCTCTACCACACAGGTCAGGGCAGGATGGAAGAGGGGACCTGGCCTTCTCTTCTGGGTCCCCCTGGGGCTTGGAGTCAGATCCTGGCAAAGACTACTCTCTTCCAGGCTGAACTCCCGGCCCCTCATTTGAAGCACCCAGAATCTGTCTCTGGTGAACCCCTCATTTTGCTCCTTTCTTTTCCTCAGAATGCTCTGGAAGAAAGCACTGCTGAAGCCCCAAATCCCAGGCCAGAAGATACCCAACTAAGTGGGCTAGATCAACCCCTAGGACATGACATACAATTCCCTCCTATATAAGACTAACTGCCTCATTGCACAGATGAGGAAACTGAGGCCAAGGGAGGTGAGACATTTGTTTGCCATCATCCAATGGCTTAGTGGCAGAGCCTGGAGCAGACCCTCTAATGGGCATGTTCCATGTCACCACCAAAACATGGGATTTCTAGAGCACAGCTCAGCTCCGTGCTGACTGTCCTCTCAGCCTGGCCACCAAGGCCTCACCTCCATAATTCCAACCCATGACTCCCCCTTCTCCTGTCCCATACGAGAGCCAGGTTAGACTCCTGGACTTGACCTCTGACTCTTGTTCGCAGGTTCCATCTGAAGCTCCGTCCCCACCTCTGCTTGCCCAAGTTTGACCAGCTCTTTAGGGTCCGGCTCAATGCCTGCTCCTCCGTGAGCCATCCAGAGCCCTGAGTGGTGCTGGCTCATCCTCCCAGTGTGCTTTGCCTCCCTTACGCCTGGCCCTCTCTGCTGTCTGAGTGAGTTGTGGTTGTCAGGTGCATGAGCTTCCTGAAGCCATGGTCACCTCGCCTCTGAGCCCAGCACCTGGCACAGTGCCCAGCACTCAATAGGTCCTCAATAAATGTCCTCATCTGATGTCCTCCATGTCCTACTGATAACTGTAAATGTGGCTATCATTTATTAAGCATGTACTATAAACCTGGCTCCTGCATTGTCCCATCCTCACATGGCGGACCCAGCTCAAAGAGTCTACGTGACTTTCTGGGGTTATAGCCCTGGAACTGGAACGCCACTGGTTTTTGCTTCTAAATGAATCTCCTCTCCAGTCCGCTTGCCTCTTCTAAACTCTGTGACATATGGCTTCTGCCCTCTTTGCAGATTTCTCTTTTAGTCTCTGAACATCACTCCATTTCCCCAGCATATAACAGTTTGATTCAATTCCAGACTTTGCAAACACTGTTCCCTCTACCTAGAATACCCTTCCCGTATTTTTCCTCTTGTGAATTCCTACACATTCCTCAACATCTAATGATCAAAGATTACCTTACCATCTAGTCAGACTACACAAGCAACAAACAAACTGGTCACAAAATTGAGAGCTCTGTGAGGGAAGGACCTGGGTCACCACAACGCTTAACACAAAATCAATACTCAATCAAAATTTGTTGAATGAATACATGAATGTTCCACATATAAGTGTTCACTAAACGGAGATGACAAAGCCACAGTCTGCAGCACTGGAGGTGGAAGGGAAGAGACTGAGGCCAAGAAGGCCAAGGACATGGTAGAGAGCAGCAACAAATGCTGTTGGGACGGCTCTGTAGCAGAGCTACACTCTTGGCAGAGGGAATGTTTGTGAGAGACAGAGGAAGGAAAGTGATGGTGTGAGGGAGGCTCTCAGTGTGTGTGTGTGCGCGCGCGCACATGTGAGACAGTGGTGAGAATATACGTGGGGGAGTGTGTGTTGCGTTTGTGAACTAGTCTGTGAGAGAGAAGGTGGGGAAGTATGTGAAGAAGGGCATGTATGTGTGTATGTGGGGGTCTGTGTGGGAAGACGAGGGTGTATGTGAAGGAGAGCCCGTTGGTGTGTGGGTCCGTGTGAGAGAAGGTGCGAGTGTATGCCATGGAGGCTGTGTGTGTATGTGCTGGAGGTTGTACATGTCTGCTGGGTGAGTGTGACTAAGCAAGACAACAAGGGGACACCTGAGGGGGGGTGGGAGTGAGAAACTGTAGGTGTGTGGGCACATGCAGAAGGAAATGGTGTGCCCGTGTCCAATGGGGAGGGTAAGGTAAGATGTCAGGGCTCTGCTGAGGGTGTGGCTCCTGTGGCCTTGGCCACGGGCCCAGTGCCAGAGGTGGGGGCTGGCCCTGGGGCCGCAATGGGGGGCTCTGACTGAGCAGAAGATTCCTCAGTTCTCTTCCTGGAGCCACAGGCGCCAGATTACCATGTCCCCAGGCAGGGAGGTCGAGGAGGAAGCCCAGATGTGTGTGTGCCTTACATCTGTCCACAGCAAAACCTCTGGGCATTTATTTGTCTTTGTCTGTGTCCGGGTGTGCACGCCTGTGCTTGTGTGCGCACTGCGGGCTGTGTGTCTCTGCCTGTCTTTGTCTCTATATGTATCTGGGCCTTTGTCTCAGTGTGTGTGGCTGTTGGTCTATGCCTGTCTGTGTGACGGTGTCTGGGTTTGTATGTGTGGAAGTGTATCTGCCTACGGGGCACTGTGTGTCCTTGATCTGTGCATGTCTAAGCAGAGCTGCAAGCATTCCCCGGGAATGCCTGTTTGTATCTGTGGGTCCATGTGGCCTTAGCGTGAGTGAGGAAATGTGCTTTTGAGGCTGTGGGTCTAGATCTCAGTGCATCTAAGTGTGAGTGTATGCTTGTGTCTCTATATGTGAGACTCTGCCATGTGCTGTTGTCTGGAAATGCTTATCTGTGTCTGTGGGATGTACATTTGTGAGACCAAGGATATGTGTGTGTCTCTGTGCCTGTGCCTGTGTGTGTGTGTGTGTGTGTTGGGTGTGAGGGGTTTGTCACAGACTGGTGAGCAAGTTAATCTCAGACTCCGTGACACGTGGAATAAAATCACGCTCCCATAATGGGATCATTCGTCTTCCTGTCCAAGGAGAGAACCAACTCTTCACCCTCCACCCTAGGGGAGCCAGTGGGGCCAGGGCCAGGCATGGGCCCCCGCTCAGGCTCCCTTCTGGCCTCAGCACCCCACCCCCACCCCTCCTCTGCTGCACCAGGCCCATTCTGCCTCCAGAGTGCCCTGGTGCCCACTGTGGGCTGGGCTGGGCTCCAGAACATGTGACCAAGCCTTAGAGGCCTGTCCTGGGGCCCCCAGCCCCACCCACTGCTGAGGAGGGCCCTGCCCCAGAAGGGAGGGGGGTACAGGAAGGAATCTCTGGGCCCCTCCTCCTCCTGGAGGGGAGGGCTGAGCTGCAGGCCCAGCCGGGATTTTCCATCTCTCAGCAACAAGATTCCTGGTGAGCAGGCTGCAGGGTTTGGCAGGGTGCCTGCTGGAGACCCGCCCTCACCCACTAGGATGCCTGGGTCCCCAGGGCCAGGCAGCAGTCAGTTCCCTGGGGAGCCAGGAGGGCCCCAGAACTCTAGCCTGCTGCTGCCTGGGCCTGTGGGAAAGCTAGACCCTTCAAGTCTCCCTCTTCCAACCAAAGATGGCTCCACAGCCCCCAGGCAAACCACTACCCATCCTCTCGCCCCCACCGGCCTCAATCTTTGCTTCAGAAAGCCATCACCATCCAGCCACTCAGCACCACCCACTCCCTGCATGAACCTCAGCACATGCCCAGCCTGGGTTCTAGACCTCACCTCTGGGTTTGAGGGCTCCCAAAGCCAGGGCTTGTGCTTCTCTCAGACTGGGGCTTCTGAGGACAGGGCCATGTGTCCTGCAGCTGTGAAATCCCTCTCAGTCTTAGTGCTCCTTCCTGACTGAGCAGACAGGTACCAGGAGAGGATCTGAAACCCCAGGTTGAGGAAACTGAGGTACTGAAGCCCTCTGCCCTACGCACCACTATGAATCAGAGACCAAATTCAGTAGCCTGGACACATAAGGTCTTTATCCTGCCCAACAGCAGCGGCTGCCAACTCTTTCTTCCCCGTAGGGGCGCAATTTCAGAAGAGGGTGAGAATCAGTTGGAGGGAGAGGGGAATGGTGGACTCCCTTAACCTCAGCCTTGGATGAGCAGCTGGAGAGCAGGTTTGGTTAGAGATTAAGGTAGAGGAGGAAGAAAACTGAGACTTCTAAGATTTATGAGCTTAATTCTTCTCCCTTAAATTCCCCTCAAAGCCCCCCCAGCACCAGCCTGGTCCCTCCAGGGTCATGCTGTGTGGTCCCAGGCCAATGTCAAGGCCCTAACCCATCCATCAGCAGTTGCCAGGGAGTTTCCACCCCAAAGAGTTCTAAAGGGAGGGGCTCAACTGACACTAGGAGCCCAGATTGATGGGGAGGGGGCATAGCCCTAAAGAGGCAACAGCCCCCTGAACCCTTCCTCCCAGTGGCTGGGGGTTCATAACCTCCTGCAAAGACACTAGGCTGGTGGGTGGAGCCTAAGAGGAGGTGGCCTCCCAGCTCTGGTACCACACCCAGCCCCACCCTTTCAACAGGCCAGGAGACCTGGGATCCCACGGGGGCCCTACAGCTCCTCGGGTGGTTGCTGCTCCTCTCCAGGTCTCAGCCTCCCCACCTCTCGATGCAGGAAGTGGCTTAGACATCCCAGGAGTCCCCCCTTCGGCTCAGCTCCCTCAGCACTGAGCCCTGCCCTCTCTCCAGTCCAGGGGTATCACCCAGAATCTGGGCCAGATAGAGCCAGGCCTTGGCAGCTACCTGGAGGAGTCCCTGAAGCCACCCAAGTCAGGGCTGAAGAGCCTGTGATGATTTTCCCTCTGTTATACACCCATTTTCCAGAAGAGTGAAGCTGAGGCCCTGAGAGAGCATCTGGGTCTGCACCACGACCTGAGTTTTACTGGTGGTTAAGAGCAGAAAGGACAGAAAGACCTGTCCTGCACCAGAAACTTGTTATGCGAGTTCCCTTGCCTTCTCTCAGCCTCGGATTCCTCATCTATAAAATGGGTAACAGAGCCTCCCTGCTACAATTGTCAAGTTGAAAAGAGAAACTGCATGTGAGGGCTGGGCACACTGCAGCAAGCGCTTGCACAATGGTAGCTATCATGACTGTGGGTAGTACTAACATAAACCCAAGTGGCCAGGGGAAAGGAGAGGATGGCTCATCCTCCAAACAGACCGGGACCCCCCAGGGCCTCAGCCCAGGAGGGCCAGCCAAATTCCTCGAAGCCCCCAGCTGTCTCCCCTATTCGTTAAAGGCCTCTCATTAGTGAGCGTGGGCACCTGCCCCTCCGCAAGTAATAAGCCTCATTAGTATCTTAGCCCCAAGCTCTGCGCCCAGAGTCTATGTGTGTGCACACGCATGAGGGTGGGGGGCTGCAACAGGCCACCAGCCAGGAGATAGCATCCTCGCCAACCACACCCCCTGCCTGTCATCAGCAGGGCCCGTCACCACCCAGCTTGTCACCTGCCTGCCTCGCACCCGCACCACCTGTCACCCACCCAGCTCGTCACCCACCCAGCCCATCACCTGCACCACCTGTCACCCACCCAGCCTGTCACCAGAGCTGCCTGACAGGCATCTGGGTGGGGGGCAGGAGACAGGGAGGAGAAGACCACAGGGGTGTGGAACTGGGGGCCCCAGAGACCCTGTAGGACCCCCACTTCAGCTCAGCATCCTGCAGCATTGCCATGGCAACCTCTCAGCCACAACCACTTTCCCAAACATCCCCCGCCCCCCCACCCAGGCCCTGCTCTTAGCTGAGCTAAGGCTGAGAAGAGCCTGAGTGACAGCAGAATGGGGCAGGAAGGAGGGGTTCATCAGCTGGCTGGCCTTGGCCAATCCTTCCCACTTTGGACTCGGTTACTCCATCTGCAAAATGGAGGGGTGGAATGGGTGAGGCCCTTGAAGAGCAGTCCATTCCTTGCTCACCTGGATTTGCTGAGCCAGCTGACAGTTAACCTGTGAGGGCTGGGAGGTGGGACAAAAGGGACCGGGGTTTCTGGGTTCTTCCACTCCTTTGCTCCTGGCACAGCCCAGAGAGGCAGGGCCTCTGGCCCAAGCTCACACAGCAAAAGAGGAAGAGTAGGCTGGAAGGGAGAGAGGGGGCTCTGCCACAGGACTGCCAGCTGGAGGCACCACACTGGATGACCCAAGGTGACCGGGGGCTGAGTTGGCCCCCACCTCTGAGCTGCATTATTTATAAAACCCAGAGCTTGAAGCTGAGCAACAGCTGCAGCTCTGCCCCTGGGGGGCACATGCCACAGTGGAATGAAGAAGACAAGGTGCCTCCCTGGGGAAGGCCCCTGGGTTCCTGGCTCCCTCCACAGCTGGCTGGGGCAGGGGCTGAGGTGGGAGAGGGGCAGCAGCCCATCCTTCCTCTCCCACCCCATCCTCTCCACTCCTCTGCGATAGGATTACTTCTGCATGACTGCCTGCTCCACGGGGTTCCAGAGACCCTCCTGCCTGCAGCAATCTTTAAAATTCCTCCAGCCCAACCTCGCTCCCTTTCTCCCCGCAGTGAATGCTTCAGCGTCTACCGCAGTGTGCCAGCGGCTGCTGCCACCAAGCAGGCTGGGGCCCAGGTCCCTGGCGCCCATGGGCAAAGGAGGACCCATTCTCAGAGTGTAGCCCAGTATCCTTCAGAACCCTCTGAGGGCTGGCCCTGACCCCATCCCCTCTGGCCCCTGATGCTGGTCCAGCCCCACAGAGCATGGCTCAAACTGGGGTCAGGCATGCCAGTTGCACCAAGGTGGCTGGGCACATACGTGCAAACACATCTGGTTGATTTTGGCATGCCTGCCCATGTCCTCTGCTGACAGAATCTGGCTGCCCCCGCCTTGGCTCTGAACCCCCTCCCTACCTCACCAATCCCTGCTACCCTTGGGGTGGGCAGACAGCTGGACCAGGCCAGCGCCTGTGGTTCCCCAGGGCACAAGAGGCAGGCAGGAGATCGATCCACTGAATTTTTCAAGGCTCTAATGGAGTCTGCATCCCAGGACTTGGGGCCTGGGACACAGGGGATGTCTTAGGGACCCCTCCCTCAGCACTGCAGTTGCTTCCTCTTTCAGGTCTTGTGGGTCACCGGAACCTTTCTAGGAGCCTTCCCCCAGCAAGAGATGAAGCATGAGGGGCCCCTGGGAAAGAGATGGAATTGGGGGACTGTGAGCAATACCCAGAAGCCCCCCCAATCTCCCCAGTCCTAATGCGGGCAGAAGCAGCTCAGCCTCTAAATCACTCCCCTCATGCTGCCCTCTGAGGCGGATTCTGTGCATCTGTAATTAGGGGGTGGAACAGATGGTGGAGATTCCGTTTAAAATCATGCATCTAGTAAAGTAACCTTCACTGTCGGAACTGACTCCTAGGGAGACCAAGACCCAAGCCCGGGCGGGGGGTGGGGAGCATGTCAGTACAGCACCTTCCTAACTCTCCCTGAAGTCCATGGCCCAATGTCCCTCTCAGGTGAGCCAAGGAGGGGGAGCATTTGGCAAGGACCTGAGAAAGCAAAGGCTGGGGGTAAACCCCCTTGTTCCCGCTCCCCCCCAACCCCCCACCCAATACGTGCCAGAGCCAGGGCAGGGTTGGGTACTCAGAGTTCTTGGCTGAGAGACCAGGGTGACCAGGTGCCAAGAGCCCCCAAAGAGGCCCCAGGCCCCCAAAGCCCAGGCCAGGGTGCCCAGAGCACAGGGTCTTGGGTGGGGCAGCTTTGAACCAGATGTACAGCCTCACTGTCCAGGAATGAGAGGCCTGGGGCAGTGAGGGGGGTGGAGATGCCTCCCCAGGCAGAGGAGGTGCTGGGAAGTGGGGGAGGACTAGGCAGGAGAGAAAGAGAACACACAAGAGTGAGCAAGTGTAAGTGTGTGTGCAAGGCTGAGGCTGTCTGGGGGGGTCTGGGGAGAACAAGGTGGGTTGGGGGAGCTGTGATGGAGAGTGCTGGGAAGGGAGGGTGTGCTGGAATGCATGAGGGCTGTAGACAAATTGAGGCGGACTATATGACCCAGTGAGGTGGGGGTGCAGGGGGAGCAGGAAAGAGCTGCTCACAAGCTCTGAGGGGTGAATGGGTGCAGGGTGTGGCTGGTCTGAGGCTATATATGTGTGCGAGTGCAAGTTGGTGTTTGGAGAGGTGTGGGGACTGTCCCGGGGCCCTTAGATGGCTGAGAAGAGTATTGGAGCTTGTACAGAGGACTGCCTTCTTGAGGTATTCCGTCTAGGGGTGGGGAAGTGTGTGTGTGTGTGTGTGTGTGTGTGTGTGCGCGCGCGCGCGCGCGCACACACACTGGAGTGTTTGGGGGTATATTGGGGGTCATAAAATGTGGGTTTTGGTTAAGTACTAGGGTTGCAAATACCTGTGTAGGTAGGCATGTGGTGGTTGTGTGTTTAGGAGCATGTGGGGCTGTGTGTGTATTTGCGGCAGCTGGATGTCAGGAAGGTGTTTGTATGTGGAGTAACTGTGTTTGTGGAGGTGTCGGGGCTGTGCGTTGTAGGTGGAGCAGTTAGTTGTGTGTTTAGGGGTGTTGGAGCTGTAAGTGTGTAGGGAGCAGTTTGTACATTTAGGAGGTAGTAGGGGCTGTAGTTGGGTCCCTGTGCCCAGACAGGTGATAGGACTGCAGGGTGAGTGTTGGTGCCCCTCTGGGGAAATGAAGGACCGAGTTCCAGCCTTTGTTCAGGAGCCCAAGTGGGGCGCTGCCCGCTAGAACCCCTCCATGGGGGGTGCCTGCCCACCTCCAGACCCTGTGCCGAGACAGGCATTCCATCTGTCTCAGCCTGTGCCCAGGCCCAAGGAGCAGCCGCCTCCTCGCTCCCTGGGGGGTAGCAGTGGATCCTAGCCCACCCATCTGCCTTCAGATGGTCGAGGCAGGAGCCTCCACAAAGCTGCCTGGAGGGCATCCCTGTGTTTGAAGAGGCATGGCTGGGAGTGGGGGGAACTGCACAGCAAACAGTCCTCATGGAGGCTCCTTTGAAAACCACTGACGCCAGGAGAGGGGAAGAGGGAGGACAGGGGCGGGTCTGTCTGTCCTTGTGCGTCTGTGTGGGTCAGTGCCCAACTGCGAGCCTTGGAGCCCCTTCGCATATGTTTGCGCTGATGGCCTCTGTTCCAGCAGCATTCTGGCCTAGGAAAACAGCCCTCCAACCCAGGCTCCACGCTCACAGCCTGATCACTCAGGCAGCTGCCCTCTCATATACTATGCACACTGCCTACACTCACACACGAACACCCCCCCACACCTTCACATCCACAAAACACGGCGCCACGTACATACACATGCAGCTCATCCCCAGGGTCCTTCCCGTCGCATCTATACACCTATCACACCCCCCCACAGTCTGCAAAACCAGGTAGTCACACACACCTGCCACATATACATGTATCCACACATACATACCTGACACGTAGCTATCACACATTCACCCACACACTCCACTTGGATCTCCCTGTCACGCCCATGTCCCATCTCACATGCACTGAGTCTTTCTCTCACACACCATAACAGACACTCGCCATCCCTTATACCTGTACTTATGCACACATTTTTGTACGTGCACACACACCCTCTCACCAACGCTCAGCTCTTTCACACCACCCAATTCATCTTGTGTCCAGCTCCAGCCCTGCGCCTTCCCAGGAGGGCTCCCACTGACCGAGGGCCTCCTGCCACCCTACCCTACCAGCTGGGTCAGAGTGAGGGGACATACCAGTCCCACCCCCAACCCCAACACCACTGCTCCCTGGGAACCCTAATCTTCATCTCCAGAGAGACAGAGCCCTCTCTCTGCTCTGGTGTGACTGCCACTGGATGTGTGAGTGTGACTGTGTGCGTGTCAACATGTCCTGAGACCCCATGATGAGGCCTGTGTGTCACCGCCTGTCTGTGTAAGGAAGCATAGGTACACATTCATTAGTTATGTTTGTGAGATTTGAAATGAGTGTGAGAGTGGAGATTTGTGTCACAAAATGTGTGTGTGTGTGGGGGGGGGCAAGGCCTGTATGGACAGGTGTGAGTGTGTGGGGGTGCATTTGTACAAGACATACACTCAGGGAGTGGTGAGTGTGAGGTGCTATTTTCTGAGAGCCCAGAGGTACATACATCTGCAAGTAGGGGTCAGGGCTGGGAGCGCTGCTCTCAGCAACTCCCTCCCCTACAAAAAAGAGCAGGGAGGAGGGGGTCTTTGGGCTGCTTCTCTCTCTCTCTCTCTCTCTCTCTCTCTCTCTCTCTCTCTCTCTCTCTCTCTCTCTGTCTCTCTCTCCTCTCTCCCTGACCTCTTTAGCAGCTGGAAACTGAGCCGGGGGTGGAAGGAATGGAGACTTGGCTGGCCTGGGGGTTTGGGGAGGGAGGCAGGAGAAAACACCTTCCAGATTCTCATCAAATCCCTGTTTGTGGTTTGTAGCCTCAAGTCTCTCCTCTCTCTTTCTCTGTCTGGGTTTCCCTCTTTCTTTATCTCTTCCTGTCTCTCACTCTCCCCCTCCATCTCTCTCTGTCTCCCTTCTCAGTCACCTGGTCACCCTTCCTGGATGGCCCTGTCTCCAAGTGTCTGTCTCTGTTTCTCTCTCCCTAGGCTCTTCCATTTTTCTGACTCCTCTCTCTACCAACACCTCTGTCTGTCCGTCTCTTCCTGTCCTGGTCCATCTGTCCGTCTCTCTCCGTCTGCTTGTGCGTGGGTATCTCTGTCCATCTGTTTCACCATCCATCTGTCTGGTTGTCTGTGTTAGTCCTTCTAAGGGTGCCCACTCGCCTCCCAAGGCACACTCCTCCAGGTCAGCAAAGGCCTCTCCTGGCTCAGGGGGTAGGGAGGGGGTGCAGAGCTGCAGCTTCTGGAAGCTTCAGTAGCAGCTGGGCTGAGCTGGGAGTTCGGGGCCAGCCAGCTGCAGAAGCAACCCCTCCCTGGGGCTCTCAGGCCAAGGACCCCAGAGCAGAAAGAAGAGAGAAAGGAGGGCCTCACTGCAGCTGAGTTTGTATATGTGTGTAAGGGAGGAGGCAGGGGGCCTCACTTTACCCTCACTTCACCATGCCCCCCAAAGCCAGGCCCTGCAGGAGAGGGATCCTTAGTGCCCAATTTCCTTATCCCCAGCCAACGGAAGAGACGCTGGGATCCAGGGGGGAGGGGCAGGGGGGAATGCTAGACCTTGGGGGTAGGAGGGGCTGGGAGCCTTAGCTTCCTGTCGGTTTGGGGGGAGGGGGCGCTCCTCCCCGCCTCCTTTCCAGGCAGTCCCTGGGGATCTTTCCAGTTCTGGTCCCAGCTCCAATCATGAGGGGCGGCACAGGCAGTTCTCACTGGTTCCCACAGGGGCTGTTCTCACCTCCTAGTTTCCCCAGAGCCTCTGACCCGCAGGGATCTGGGGGATCCCATGAGTGTAACCCTCCTCCCCAAGTTGAAGGTGGTTCTGGACATGTGGGGACCTTGGTCCTGTCTAGGCACTGGCTAATCTGAGAGGCCCCAGATAACCCACCTACCATCACAAGACCACCACCACCACCATCACCCCCCCCACACACACACACAGAGTGCACCCCAGCACTCATGGCCAGCCACTCCCTCTCCTTGGCCCAGCAACTCAGAGGGTTCAACAGGGAGCCTGCCCCAAGACCTTGCACCCTCGCCTGCACCAGTGGCAGCTCCAACAGTGCCCCCAGCACAAAGCCAGCAGCTGGAGACAGCATCTCTCAACACTCTCCCGGGATGCTGTGTCCCCCACTCCCTCTCCAAGAAGAGCTCCCAGTCCAAATCCCACAATGGATGAAGAAACTGAGGAAGGGATGGGAGGACACCATCTGTCTAGGGTGGGTGTCATTGCCCCTGAGACCCTGGGGTGGGATCATAAGTCAAGAAAGGGAAAGAAAGGGATACTGCAGGGGCACAATCAGCTTTCTTCCTCGTCTACCATGGGCAAAGTCCATATTGGCGGCACCCTCCGCACAGCCCTACTGCTGGGCCAGGGCCAGGGGCTGGCTCCCTCCCTCCAGAGCTCTCCTTGCCCCTAGCTGGGCCCCCTCCCTTTCCTCACTTCAGAGCAGCCCTCCCTGCCCTCTCCCTCCCAGAGCTGGCTCTCTCATCTTCAGCTCTTGGAAGCCTGACTCACTGTTTCCCCTCCTCTCTCCCCTCCCTCCCTCTCTCTCCCCGAAGCGGCGCCTCCCCCTCCCCTGGGGGGGCTCTGGCCACAAGGGTGCCTGCCTGCTCCTCTCCCCAGGCTCCAGCCCCCCTCCCCGCCCAGGAGGCCCCCTGCAGCTGTTCCAATTCTCCAGCTAGAGAGAGGTGGCGTGCAAACAGCCTGGGTCCCAGCCCCAGCCCTGCCAAGCGTCGGGGACCCTGGGCAAGTGGCTCCCCTCTCTAGACTTGGTTTCCTCTTGACGCAAGAGGGAGGGGGTTCCAACTGAATAATGCCCCCGGTTTATCTCTGGGATCCTAGTGTTCCCCACTTTTAAACCACGGTGCCTCCTGACATACAGCACCCACACCCTGTGGAGCGCTGAACCTGCCTCAGGCCCCGCCCCTCGGGTCCAAAGAAGAGCTCTGTTCAGTCCCCAGACGTTTGGAGAAGGCAGAGGGGAGACAGTGCCCTGGAGCAGGAGCATGAGTCAAGTGATCCCTGGAATCCCCCTGTCTCCCCATTCTCCCTCCTCCTGTGGGAATCTTTCGCTCTCTTTCTCCCACCTGTCCTCCTCTCTCTTCCCAGAGACATTTGCTTGTCTCTCCTCCAAAAAACAATCCCAGCATTTGATATTGGATGAGAGGCCCTTAGTGCCTGCGCATTTCAGGCTGTGGTGTGGGGAGTGGCACATGCCTAGGCTTTCTTGGTCACTGTGACCCCACCTCCTGAGGCTGTGATCCTGGCTCTTCTCCTTGTGCTTTCCCTGTCACCCCCTCATCACTGGCTTGTCACCATCTTCCCCTCTCTCTGCCTCCAGTGTGGCTGTCTGGGTCTCTCTCCTCCCTACCTCCCCCATTCTCGCCCAGCTCTCTGGGGGGGAGGGGGGGCATCTGCTGACATCAGCAACAATGTTACCCTTGCTCCCTCCTGCAGTTCCCCCCCATCCCATTTTGGTTTCCCCCACAAGGCTCACTCCCAAGAGACCCAGGGACCCAGAGACAGAGCTAGGCTCCATCCCATAATAGTGGTCTGCTTGGCCTCACTCAACCAGACCAGAAGTGCCTGGGCATCTGGTACGAAGGCATGGCACCTCTGGATCTTAGCTGGCTGGCTGGCATGAGACACAGAGCTCTGTATTCTACACACACACACACACACACACACACACACACACACACAGAGTTGACCTACCTGGGGCGGGCGGG
>NW_017731488.1:3332670-3340066 GCF_001890085.2 Hipposideros armiger
GTAGCGTGGGGGGTGAGGGAGATCAGGTCTGCCTGGAGAAAGACCCTGCCCAATGGCAAATAGAGGCAAGAGGGAGGAGTGGCCCAAAGTCAGCACTCCAGGCTGATCTGAGAACAAGCAATATCCCTCTGAGGGTCTGCCAGTCCAGAGCAGTCCCCCCACTATGTCCCCTGGGTTCTGCGGAGGTCAATTTGCCCCTCAAGCCTCCAGCACAGCCACAACCATCAGGTGGAGATGCTATCCCTTAATCTCCTTTAGGATTCAAGTCCAACCTTCCTATAGTATGCCTCCACTTAACTCTACAGAGGGTTCCAGAAACCTCCCTGCCAAGATCTAAGATCTAAGCAGGTGGAATGGGGGGAACAAAGCCCCCCAACTCCCAAGCCCCTTCACCAAAGGCCCGTTCAAAAGCTGGGGAGCAACGAAAAATAATCCTGGAACCCTTATACCCCCAAGCTGAAAAGCTATGCTGTCCATCCACAGCACCTTGGGGGGGCTGGGGCTCCTTGCCCCCAGGACCCTGTTCCAGACCCTCCAGCCCAGCAACCATAATAAACAGCAAGCTCTTTTTCTTTATGACACCAAATTTCTCCAAGCCCAACAGCTCCTTCCATCACTACCTCAGCCATAGATCACATTAAAAACTCACAGAGGGCAACTTAAACACATCACATTTGTTTCTCTCTATATTATTTCAAAAGTAACGGCATTAAAAATGGATTTTACTACAGAAAATAAATATCAGCACGTGGCCCGGGAGCCCAGGCAGGGGGAGAGAGCCCACCCGGAGAATGTCCCTGAGGGCTTAGGCACAGCTTAGACACTGACCAAGGAGGTGGCTGAGAGGCCAGATTACACGCTGGGGTATGGGGGGATGCCTGGGGCGGGGGCAATGCCTGCTCACCTGGGCACCTGCTCCAATGCCAGACCAAGAAGGAGAAGAGTACTGGTTTGGATTGGTGCTCACTGGTCCCCCAAAGCTCGTACCCTCATTGATCTTTGCAACCTCTGAAGGGTGGGAGCTCTGGGGCCAAGAAGTTCACCAGTCTCTGGGGGTTATTCCAACTATTGACACAGCAAGAGAAAAAAATGAATTCAACTTACTATCCAGTTTGATTTTCCATTACTATAAAAATAAATATACATCTGCTCAAAAGAGGGAGATGGCAAGCGGCATGCACATGCCACCTGGGGGGTCCCCACACAACTCACCACCACAACCCAGCGCCCCCCCCACACCAAGAGGGGTGGGGAGGGGAGTGTGGATAGACTGGTAATCTTTCACTTACAGCCCCAGCTCACACAGCTACAAAACCGGACCACACGGAACAGGAACAAGCCAACAATAGAAACACCCCAAATGCTCCTGGCAGGACTCTGCCCAGGCCAAAGCACATGCCCCCGCCCCGCTGGTGGCAGCAGTGGACAAAATGTGGCCACCCCGACCCGGAGGCAAAGCTTGTCCTCACACCCTGAGCTCTGCCCAGGGAGCTGGGGCCAAGTCCCGCCTGACACCAACTGGTCCGGCGGGAAACGCCTGCCCAGCCAGACAGGCACAGGCCCCCCCAAGGGTCCCTCCTTGTGTTCAGGGACCAGACTAGTGCAGCCCAGCCCTGCCTCCCAGGGTGATGCCTGGGCCCAAATTCAGCTGGCCCTGCCAGTCAGGCACTGGTGCAGAACGGAGGGCACCAGGCTCAGCCCCTCCCAGCCCAGCCTCAGGGCCCCCGAGCTAGAAGGGAGGGGGGACTCCCCACCCCTCCACATCTGGCCCTGGCCCCCAGGGTCTGCGGTAGAAAATTCCCGCCCCCGCTTCTCTCTCTCTCTCTCTCCCTCCTCCCTCTCTGTGCCCGCTGCCCGCCTCAGGGACAGCCCCAGCTCCCGCCTCCGGCCAGCAAGGCCCACATCCTTCCTCCCTCAGCTGGCCCCTTCGCCTGGCAGGAGGCTGGGGGGTCAGGCTGCTGGGGAACCCCTCCAGTTCCCATCAGTCCTCATCCCCAGCCCCCAAACTCTGGGTTGCTGTCCCTTTTCCTGTAGAACAGGAAACAAGGTTATTTCCTAGACTCAGAGCCAGCCCCCTGCCCCTCTGGCTCTGCCCGGGGACCGGGACCCAGCAGGGGAAGGCGCCCTGAGCCAGAAAGCAGAGGGATTCAGCAATTCACCCCCAGCTACCGGCCCAGGGGGCTGACAGCTGTCACTCAGCACCCCACCCCTGGGGAAGAGGGGGCCGATTCAATCAGAGCCCCAGAGGAAACACATTGATAGGCGATTATTTATTTATTTATGCAAAAGTGAGCCGACTTTGTTCGCCAGGTAACAGGGCACGCGGCCCAACCCCTCCAGCCCCGGCCGCCCCCAAATCCCTCCTCCGCCCCACACCCCCTCAGGGTCATTAGGTCCCCGCCCCTCAACTCCCTGAGCACCAGCGGAACCTTGGGATTTGGGGGTTGGAGGGGAGGGGCTCCTCCCTCCGCAGTCTCCCCCTTTCCCAGCGCCGTTCCTAAAATCCAGCCTTGTTCTCCGCTCCCACGGTCCCCCCCTTAATTTCTCCCCCCCCATTCTCAGCAAGCTGGAAAGCAAATTGCAGTTTTAAATCCAAAGACGGAGGGAGGGGGAAGGAGGAGGGGGCGCCGGGCAGCGCTGGGCGCGCACCTCGCCCCCGAGTCGGGGGAGCCGCGGGGCGGCCAGGAAACCCGAGAACCCCCCCTTCTCGCCCCCCCTTCTTGTCCACCTCCCCCTCCCCCTTCCCGGCGCTGCCTGCCAGGCTTCGAGCCGAGCCCAGCCGAGCCGCGGGCCCCGGTGGAAACAAAGACCGATCGCACCGCGGGCACCGCAGCCACGGGGTCCGGCGGACCGGACCGGGGCGCGCGGAGGGGGCGCAGGGCCCCCCCTGGCGCGCTGCACAAAAGAGCCCGGCCAGCCGGTCCCCAGCGGGGGTCTAGGGCTGGGGAGGAGGCGCCACTCACCGGAGTGCTGGGCTGCCGGCTCCGTGGGTCCGAGCCAGGCAAGGGGCTTTGGGGGTCGTCAGTCTTCCGGCGGCGGCAGCGACGCGGGCACCCGGCTGCTGGGGAGAGGAGTCGTGAAGGAACCCTGAGCCGCCCGCTGTTGCTGACAGCATGGCTTGCGCCTGGGCTCACATTCTCCGCCGCTAACTCCGCTGGACACGGCCCCCAGCTCCCGCGGCGCCCCCCCACCTTGATCACTCCTTCGCTCTCTCTGGCCCCCCTCGCCCCCCCAGCCGCACACACACTCTCACAGCCCTGGACACCCCCGCCCCCACCCCCCCAATTGCAAACCTGGGAGGGAACGCGCCCCGCGTAGTCCTGCTCCTGCTCCTCCTCCGCCCTCCTCCCTCCCGCTCGCTCTGGCTGTCTGTCTGTCTCTCTGACTGTCTCTATCTCTCGCTCTCTCTGCCTTTCTCTGCTCTCAGAGCTGGGTGGGAAAAGGAAATGAGGACAGAAAGCAGACGCTGGCTTTGGGTGGTGGTAGCTGGATTCCCTCTCTCTCCCTCCCCCTCCTCCCCTCCCTCCTCCTGCCTTCTGCTCTCTCCGCTGCGAGCGGGGCTGAGCGCAGCCTGGCGGGTGGCTCGCTCTGCCCGCCCGCCCGCCTGTCTGTCTGTCTGGTCTGCCTCGCTCGCTCCCTCCCTCCGTCTCTCGCCCTCGCCCTGCCTGCCTGCCTCTCTCCGTCTCCGCCGCCGCCGCCGCTGCCTCTGCGAGCTCGCTTTACCTTCGCCGCTCACCATCCGGAACCCCAGGGGGGAGCGCGCGCGCGGCACGCCGGGACTTGTAGTCCCCGCCCCGGCCGCTCAGCGCGCTGGGCGGGCGGGGCCAAGCGGGCTGCTCCGACGGCGCGGCTCCGAGCCCGCAGGGACCCTAAGCCCGATCACCTTCGGCGGGGGCGCGTCCTAGTTTACTAAGGGATGCTGGCTTTGCTCCAAGGATTGGGAACATTTCCCCCGTTCCTTGTCCCCTGCGGGGGGCTCTGGCTGGAGCAGAGGTTGCGGGTGGGAGCAAAGGGGCGGGGACTGAGAATGGAATGAGGGTCGAATAGAGAATCAAGGGATTAGCCAAAGGACCTGCGACTTTCTGGGACGTCCCAGTTAAATGGGAGAGGAAGAGGAGAGAAGGGAGGATCAGTTCTCTGAATTTGGAAACGTTCTCCCTTTCTGAAAAGGTGCCTTACTGAGTAAAGCGCAAGGGCTTTATGCGGGAGGGCTGCTCCAGAAACCTCACAGCCCCACCAGCGCCTCCTCCTCACTCAGTGACTCCATCTCAAGCTCTGAGCTCTGGATTTATCCCCCACAACTCCTAGTTTTCCTAGAAGTCCAAGGGCGGCGAGGGCACAAAAGTCCTGGATAAACCACAGACAGAGCGCGCGCGCCCGCGAGCACGCGCGCGCGCGCACACACACACACACACACACACACACACACACACACACACACACACACCCTTCCTGAATTCGGCTGAACATTTTCATTGTGTCAGGAAGCAAGATTCAAATTCAACAGTTCAAAGCTCCTGCTGCGGCCAGGGGGCTGGGCTCAGCACTTTCACCTACCTCCTCTTCAGGTCACATCTGTTATCCAGCCCCTAGCTCTGGGCCCCCTGCCTGGCCCATCCCCACAGATGGGAATGTGCACTGCCAGGGCCTGGTTACCAAGGGGAGGTAGCTGGACAGCCCAGGAAGGAGAACTGCTGCCGCCGCCATTTACTGGACACCGCAGGGCCCTTGAGTCCTGCAAAGGCCTAGTCAAATGGTACTGTTAGCATTTCCAAAGACGGGGGCACTGAGGCCCAGGTACCCCAATTAAGAAATGGTAAAGCTCATTTGGACTAGGGTCTGGCTGATTCCAAAGCCCACTGTTTAACCTCTGGGCCATGCAGGGAGTTGTGATTCCCCAGGACTCTGTCTGATCTTCCCTCTCAACATCTGTGTGTCCTCCCCTGGCACTTCAATTCCATAAATGTTAACTGTGGTATGCAGGGCTCACAGAGGACATGGAGATGAATAATGCATGGTCACTGTCCTGTCCTCAGTGTCTACCAACACCCGTCCTGACTGGTCCTGCAGTAGTCCCATTTCGTCTGTGTGTCTGACATTCCTTTGGCCGTGCCCGTTGGCTTTGTCTGTCATGCCCCATGTCTGAAGTTCCACCAGTACTGCCTTTGTCCTTGACTCACCTGTTTTTGACTCCTCTTTTGGCCTGTGGGGTGATGTGGGATAATGGCCAGCATGTGACAAAGGCAGGTGGTGACATTTTGCCAAATGCAGCTCCCTATCACCACCTTCCCTACACCTCCACCCCTCCTAAGCCCCTCTTTTAAGACAGTCTGGAAATCCCAGAGGGCAAAAGAAGGGATCTGGGGAGCACTCTCTATTGGCATTCTGTGGGGGAAGGGAGCAGCAACAGTTGGAGAGGTCTAGGGCTCTAAATGGTACACCTATTTATCTGGTATCATGGGGCTGGCATGACCAGCTGGACAGGCCCCCATATGGGAGCAGCTTCTCCTTGTAGGCAAAGCTTGGGTTCGAAGATCTATTTACTGAATGGGAAGTGTTATTATAAGGTCAGGTATTACTGAAAGCAGTGGTTAAAATCATTAGGGGTCCTTTGCAGTAACAAAGTCTGAGTCTAAAGTTATCACAGATAGATGAGGCTTTGGCATCTTGCCTTAGGGAGAGACTTTAACATTGGGGAGAGTAGGAGAGGCCCAGGTTCCCCTTTCTTTTAGCCACCCCCATCCTTACCCATTAGGCTCTGTCTCAGGGCATGAAGACTCCACTCGGTCTTTACCAAGTTTTGGGAGGGAATTGGGTGGGGGTAATACAGGATGGCTTCAGGGAGCTAGGTAGCCCCAGGTGGACTGGGATGAAGAGTTTTGGAAAAGCACGGGAGGGGACAAGTTAAGTAATGAGATGCAGAGGGCAAGGTTAGCAAGGTCCATGGCTCCATGAGAGGAGAAAAGAAGTTAGGTAGGGTTTTCCAAGCATACCCTTCCCACCCCAGGCTGCTTCAGCTGCCCCCTCCTCAAAGAGAGAGGGTGCCATTAATCACCAAGGTGTTGGGTATCGCTAGAAACCAAGCATGACAGGGTTTCTGAGTCATTTGGGGGCTGGTCTTTCTGTTGAAGCCTCTCCAAATTGTGGTGGGTCTGGGGTCTCCCTTCGACAAACTCAAGCCAAGTCTTCTGTGGGCTGCTGCTGCCACCTAGCGTCTAACTTCTATGTCTGCCTCGGCAGCCGTAGTCTAAAAGGATTAGGGTTAGTTTACCCAGTCCTAAAATAGTGTAGGCGTCACCACAGGCTAGGCAGGGTAGCAGTAAGCTTCGAAGAAAGTTGACTTGAAGGAGGGGACCCAGGTTCTGGAAGAGCCTGCACTATCCCTTTCTGGGCTCAACTCACTCCAGCTACTTTTGTTTCAACGTAAGCAGAACGTGGTACAGCTAGATCCTAGGAAACAGAGGTGAGAGTCTAGAAAAAATTGCATGGCCTCAGGGTTTGGAGGCCGTGTGGGATAGGAGCCACACAGACCTGATTCTTATTCTGCTTTTACTTGTGTGTCCTTAACCTCTCTGAGTCTCAGTTTCCATATATATAAAATAGAGGAGTAACCCTTTCTCTGTGTTAACAGGCAGAGCTGTTGAGAAGACTTACTGAGCACATGGATGTGAAAGCACTTTGAAACCTGTCAAGGGCATGTTGAGGGATTATTGAGTCATATAATAATAATGCAATAACTGAGCGGTCACAGTAGCCTGGAGCCAGGCCTCTGGGCTCATGGAAAGTCAGAACGAAGTGAGTCTTCGGTGGAGACTGGTGCTGTCCTCCCTGACTACAGAAGTTCTGGGGCTGGTCCCGTTCTTGGAGGTCCCTCAGGAAAGGTGTGGATTGCTAGAGAGGGCCTCATCCCAGTCCACAGAAGAGGAAACTGAGGGTAAGAGAGGTTGAGTCTTATCCCAAGCCCAAGCTATACAGATCCAGGAACAAGAGGGGCATTGGACTGGAGCCATTATGGCCTTGGTTTTCCCCTCCTCTGGATGAGAAGAGCCCAGAGCTGGGGCCCAAGAGACCATGGAAGCAGAAAGCCCCCCCCCCCATTGTGGTACAGTGGGAACTAAGGCCCCCAGGCCCCCATTATCCCTCCTCCTGTGCCGTCCCCTCTCCACTCCCCCCTCCCAGTAAGTCCTCCCACATTCCTCCAGGCAACAGGAAACCCCAGCTGCAGCCCAGACTTCAAACAGCTCCTCCCTCTGGGCAGGGGGTGTGGGAGGAGAGGCCAGAGGCCAGAGGGCAAAGGTCATCTTTGTTCCTGCCGTAGGTGGTGAGGGACCCTTAGGGAGACAGAGGGGGGCAGGGTAGAGCCCTTGACAGCCACACTGTGTGTGTGTGTGTGTGT
>NW_017731488.1:3340291-3385874 GCF_001890085.2 Hipposideros armiger
GAGAGAGAGAGAGAAATTTCGGTGTCCGTTAGGGTGTTTGTGGTTCTGGTGTTTGTGGTTCTGTCAGCCTGTGTCTGGGAGTAAATGTGTGTCCTTGGATTGGTGGACCTGAGTTATATGTCTGAGTGTATATCAGCGCATGCGCTGCTTGCTTATCTTTGTTTATCTTTGGTTGCTCAGCCTGGGATCCCACTGACTTGTCTGTAGGTATCATCATGTGTCTGGTTCACAGGCCTGCTCAAAGCTATATGCCCTCCTATGAGTGTGACTTGGTGTGGTTCTTTGTATCCAAGAGCGGTGTCCCTCTCCCACCTCTTCCCTTCCCCTTCTTCCTTCATGTTGGTCACCAGAGGGTTACTTCTGGACAGTGAATCTGACTTTGTTATCTTCCTACTCAAGACCCTGCAGTGCTTCCCCTGGCCAAACGCTTAGAATCCTAGCCTGAGTGCATGGCAAACAAGACCCATGCCTACCTGCCTTACCATCTTCATTTTTAGCTACCAACCCTCCTCAAAATTTTCACTCCAGTCATACCTACCTAATTATAATATAACTACCTGCAGAGTCCCATTTTGTGCCTCTGAGCTCACTTAATTCTGTTGAGTCTGGAATGCCTTTCTCCTGCTTCTTTATCAGGCAAACTTTTACTCCTTTTGGAAGTCTCCAGTGAAACAACACCTCCACTGAGAAGCCTTCCAGATTTCCCCCTGGCCAACTGAGTTAGGACCCTCCCCTGTTCTCCCACATTTCCTGCATGTGTCTGTCCCCTTCACCCCTTCATCCTCATCACCATTACTGTGAGCTTCGAGGGCAGGAACTTGTGCTGATTATCCCATCCTATGAGATGGGAAGGTTCTGAAGGGACCAAGTCCTTTCCCAGCAGAAACTTTTTGTCAGTTTTAAATGTATTCCTCAGAATGACCACTAGAGGGCATATGAACATCACCGCAGGACCATGGGGGTGTGGGGTGGGGGGGGGGAGAGAGAGAGAGAAATGGAAGGGAGGCTTCTGATACTGTACCTGAGAAAAAACTACTGTAGTGGATAGTGAGTCCATCTAGCTCAGCACGGGAGCAGTGGGATCCAAGATAGACTTATCCCCAATAGGTCCTAGGCTCCTTAGATTTCTCTCTGACGTTTCTCCACAACTCAGGAGCCATGCCCTTTGGCTTCCTGATCCTTCTACCTCATGCCTCTGATCTCCCAACCTTCTTCTTCCATGCCTTATCCACACTCTCAAACCTCCCATACATAATTATTTGCACTTGCCTGACTTGGCCTTGCTTTACCATACCTCTGGGCCTTTGCATGTGCTATTCCCTCAGAGGGACATGATCTCACCCTCTGCTGCTTCATCAGGCAGACTTTTCTTTCACGTCTTCCAAGAAGTATCCCTTGGCCTCCAGACTGACCTTGCCCATAAATGTTGTAATTGTTTACTGTTCTGCCTCCTGGGCAGGACCCGTTACAGGAGATATCAGTAAATGCCTGTGAAATTAATAAATGACTTGGTTCTTTTACAAATACAATCCTCAGCATATATGGGGCTTCCCCAGAGCCTTATCTGCACCATGCCCTCTCTGGGCCTGACTCGGGTTAGTATTATACTTTCCCATGCTGCTTCATCAAATAAGCGCATGTGACACAATGGGATGCATGAAACTTTGATGTCACACAAACCTGGGTTCAAATCCTGACTCTACCATTCAGCTGTATGACCTTGGGCAGGTGTCCTAGCCTTTCAGAGTCTTTGTTTCCTTTTTTATAAAACGGNACCTGGGTTCAAATCCTGACTCTACCATTCAGCTGTATGACCTTGGGCAGGTGTCCTAGCCTTTCAGAGTCTTTGTTTCCTTTTTTATAAAACGGGAATAATCACACTTCTGCACTGCCTCGGGAGGATCATATTAGATGATGCATGAGAAACACCTAGCATCAGTCAATTAGGTGTCCTCCTCCCCCACCATGAACTTGGAAATAAAATTGCCCTCTGAGTCTTAAGCCAGTAAAATCTACACATCACGGCAGAGAGGAGCCAGGTGGGGGAGTGAATGAGGCGAGAGATGGTTTTGTAAACGACCGAAGGGTTTTGTGAACGGTGGAAACCGCAATCAAGGTGACCTGCCTGTAATCTCAGGGAGGCAGGGCGAGGATGTGATTGAAATTGAGAAAACAGAGGCCTAATCAATTGCATTGTGCTCTATCTGAAGGGAACAGAAGGATGCACAAAAAGGGGGTGCAAGGGAGAATTTATTCAGCTGCACCAGGGGGAGGGACAGGCAACCAGTAGATACAGGGATTCCAGGCTCAGGTGGCTCTGGTCTCTGCTGAGCAGTGAGAGCCTGGTGAACTCCAGGTGGCTCACTGCCCAACTGGGTCTTCATTTAAACTCAGTGGGCGTCCAGGTACCAGGCAGAGCCCCATCAGGCAGATAAAAACATTTTGGTACCAGGAAAAGACTATTGAGACTAAGAGCACTGATTTTAGAGTCAGAGGACCTATTTCAAGCCTCTGCTCTACCACTTATGTTCTATAACCTATTTACTTCACTGTGCCTCAGCCTCCTTATTAGTGAAGATATAATAATAGTCTTCTCCTCATAGGGTTCTGTGACAATGAAATGGCAGCATGCACTTCACAGGATACCTGGCATAGAAGAATTTGTAAAAGGTAGTGACAAAGAGAGCTAACATATATTAAGCATTTTATTGCCATTTCAAAGATGAGGAAATTGAGGCTTGGACAGATTAATAACTTGCACAAAATCATACAGCTAGCAAGTGGTGGAATCAAGATTCACACCAGGAGGTACAGCTCTAGAGCTGTGCTCTTATCTGCTTATTCCATGGCAGATGGAAACACTGGGCCTCTGGCTTATACATCAGGCTCTTGTGAGTTTGGTCAGCCAGAGACTATGGCCCTGAGGAAGGCTTGGCCCTGAGAGTTTGAGTGTGCAGAGCTAAAGCTCCCACCCCTGTGACCACTTCTCTAAGCAGCCACTTGGCCTCTTTCCATCCTATTGTTGCCATTCAGCAACCCTCAGCATAGGGCTGAACAGAGGGAACTCTCGATCTACATTGGCCACCTTGTCCCCTTTCCTTCAGGTCACTCAACTTGAGAGGGTTTCCAGGGAATGTTTCTACCAGTATCTAGAGGGAGAAGGATCTTCCAAACATCTACCTGGGGCAGATATGATCTCTTGCCAAAGCCCAGAGGCAGTGAGATCTTGTAGAAAGATCATGGGCCTTGGCATGAGACCTGGGTTCAAATCCCAGCTCTGTCATGTATATCTATCTGTGTGACCCCTGAGCCTCAGTTTCCTCATCAGTAAATGGAGGCTAATCATAGAACCAGACTCGGGACTGGATTAAATGGATGTAAACACATCTGACATTCAGCAGACACTTAATAAATGAGTTATTATTTATTACTATTATTTCTCTCCAGCCTGACACCTCCAGGACAGGGACAGGTCTTGTTCATGTTTGCATTCCTGGGGTCCTGCTTAGCACAAGGCCCTTCACAGAGTGACTGCTTATTTATTGTTTGCCAATTGCAGCAGTCATTCTCAGCTCCTAGCTTCTCTCCATCCACCCTCTTAGTAAGTCAGGGGTCAACAATTTCCTGATGGCAGAGGTGGGAATCCTTATTCCCTGTTCCTCTTGTTTCCACATGGAGGCACATCAGCTGCCAGTTTCTGAAAGGAGGAGTGGGGGATGGGACACTTCCTCATTGCACAGGTGGATGGCAGGTTTAACACCTCCAACCCCTGCCCACTCCATGCCAGTAGGGGCCCCCAGTGACTGTGACAAATGAAACTGCCTCTAAACCTCTCCAAAGCCCTCTAGGGCCAGCCGAGTAGCTCAGTTGGTTAAGAGCTCGCTCAAGAGTGCAAGCTCTGAGCAATAACGGTTTGAGTCCCGGCCCAAGCTGAGCTGCCACTGAGCTGCCAACAGGTGGCAGGATGGCTGCCCCACTTGAGATCCAATGAGCTAGAGATTAACTTCCAGGCCTCTCCCTTCCTCTCTCTCTCTCTCTCTCTCTCTCTCTCTCTCTCTCTGTCTTCTTTTGCGGGAGCTACAGAGGTCCCACTGTGGTCTTCCTGCCTCCCCACCCCCTCCCTGCCCCTGTGGGGGTGGGGTGGGGGAGAGGCTTGCAGCTGTGCCTGTGATGAACAGTAAATCAGCTGAAATAAAGTAAAGAATTAGCAAACCCACTGCACACAGACTGAAAGCCACATCAGTAATGAAGGGGACATTTTGATATCCAGTTGCCTGTCTTCTGCATCCATCTCTCAGCTCATCCTAAACTCCCTTGCAGATGAGCATTGGGACTTTTGGGTGTTCTAAAATACCCCTTAGGTGCCCTGTGCTAAGTGGGCATTAGGGGTACTTTCTCACATCCCCCTCTTTCCAGCAGCCAAAGCAGCCCCACTCACCTCCCACTGACCACCATCCCTCCCAAAGGAAGAGATTTTCATGGCTCAAGGATTCATATCATCATTTTTCTTATTTACAAAATCAATAAACAGACACATGATTCAGACGGGAGGGGGGAGGGGGTGAGCCCTCAGCAACCTTTTCCCTCAGTCCTGGACTTGGACCCTAGTCCTGGACTATAACGTCCAGCAGGAAAGGGATCCAGGAAAGTCTTTCCCTATCTTTGTAACTTACAGACACAAGAGAATTGGGTAGGAGGTGAATTCCGGGGTCCTGGACCAGGGTGGGATGACAGGGTAGGTAGAGATGAAATTTGAACCCTATCTCTCAGAACCTTTCCTAAGCAGAGATGAGAGATAAGTGAGAGAAAGGATATGCAGTTTTGGTTTTTTTTGTTTTTTTTAGCTGGGCCATCCTGCCACCTGTTGGCAGCTCAGCGGCAGCTCCGCTCGGGCCGGGCATTGAACTGCTGTTACTCAGAGCTCACGCTCTTGAGCGAGCTCTTAACCAACTGAGCCACTCGGCCAGCCCAGGATATGCAGTTTTGTAAATAACTAGACAGGGTCTGAGCATTTGTGTGTGTGTGCAAAAAGAGTAGAGGCATGTAGGGGCCTAAGGTGGAAGGAGAGAAATGGCGCCTGGGGCCAGAGTGGGTGAGGAATGATCTCTGAGCCTCGATTTGCCCATCTTTAAAATCAGTGGGTTGCCCTCAATGGCATCAAAGCAACTGGCGTGCTCTGACATGCTAGGATATAGGGTTCTAAGCCTGGGGGCTTTGGGACCAGAACCCTGGGGATTGGAAGAGGCTGGTGGGCACTCCCAGAGAGGTTGCTGATGCCCAAATGGGCTATGTCTGATCTCCAGGCTGGTACTGGGGTTCTGTGGAGGTGAAGTAGTCCTCCAGGAAAGACTGCAGGTACTCGAAGGTAGGTCTCTCCTCTGGGTCCAGACGCCAGGTCTGCAACATGGCCTCGTACAGAGATGCTGGGCAGCCTGGGGGGCATGACATGTGGTAGCCGTGCTCCACCTGTTCCAACACTTCCCGGTTGCTCATGCCTGGAGGGAAGGACTCTGTCAGTCACAGGGCCTAGCCCCTCCCAGAGAGGCAGCCAGAAGGAAGTCCTTCCCCATGACCACCCTTCCATCTCCCTATTCCCCAGCAAACCTGGGTAAGGGACTCGGCCCTTGCTGATGAGTTCAGTGAGCAGGATCCCAAAGGACCACACATCTGACTTGATGGTGAATTTGCCATAAAGGGCAGCTTCTGGGGCTGTCCACTTGATAGGGAACTTGGTCCCTGGAGAGATTGGGGGAGAAGGAAAAGTTAGTGAAGGAGGTCCCTGGGAACAGCTGGATTAGAATGGTGTCTTTAGGGTTGGGATCTCTGAGCACAGAGGTCCCTGGGCATAACAGAAAGACCCAGTATCTAGCCAGCACTTACTGTGTGTCTAGCATAGTGCAGGGCACTTTACAAACATTGTAATTCTCATGGTAATAACACCTAATGTTTGTACAGTAAATCCTCACTTAATGTCATCAATAGGTTCTTGGAAAGTGAGACTTTAAGAGAAACAACATATAATGAAACCAATTTTACCCAAAGCTAATAATTGATATAAACAAGAGTTAAGTTCCTGTGGCATATTTCTGGTCACAAAAACATCACCAGACTTCTAAATAAAGACTCAAAACTTCTAATATTAAACAATGAAATCAATGTGAGCTATACATACATTAAAGAAAGGTGAATAAAAACAAGTAAGATAATTATTTTCCAACCCGCTTATTCCAAGTTCAGGGTCATGGGTAGCCTGAGCTTCTCCAGGCAGCTCAACGCTCAAGGCAAGACTCTGCACCTTGAACAGAATGTTCTTCCATCGCAGGGCCACTCACACCCACACTCTCAGACTGGGCTAATATAGACATGCCCATTCACCTCCTGTACACAGCTTTGAGATAAGGAGGAAACTGGAGAAACCCACGCAGACACAGGGAGGATGTGCAAACTCCACATAGACAGTGGTCCCAGTGGGAAATCAATGTTTTTTTTCTCATCAGTGTTATAATGAAACAATGTTGAACGAAATGACATTATTTGAGGTCCTGCTGTATAGCCTTTACTACATGCCAGGCACTATTTTAAGTGATTTGCATGCATTAATTAATTTAACCCTCACAAAAGCTCACGAGGTACATACTATTATTATCCCCATTGTACAGATGAGGAAAAGGAGGCATTAAGTAGTTAAGTAACTTATGCAGCCCACACCACTTTTAAGTGGTTAGGATTCATACCCAGGCATTCTGGCTACAAAGTTCACACTATCACACTTTACTGTCTTTCCCTTGAGAATTGTAGCAGTACCTGGCACATAGTAGGTGCTTGATAAATATTTGTTGTCTTACTGTTGTCTGAATATTTTCATTTTACAGATGAGACCAGACAGCTCACAGAAGTTAGGTGATGCCCGAGACCATGTGGCTGGTAAGTGGAGGATTTGAACACAGAGTCGCCTCTTACACTACATCAGGATGGGAGTGTCCCAGATGGTCTGGGACGGGGAAGGGCTCCTGAGTATGTGGGGCCCCAAGGTGGGGTGAGGCAGGGCACCTTGCCGGGGGTTGTACTCATTATCCTCGATGAGACGGGCCAGGCCGAAGTCAGCGATCTTGCATACCAGCCGCTCCCCCACGAGAATGTTGGCTGCCCTCAGGTCTCGGTGGATGTAGTTCATGCGCTCCATGTAGGCCATACCTGCAGCTACCTGGGGGCCAAGATATGGAGAGATGAAAACACCATGGCTTGTTTGATGGATCATGTGAAAAACCAACTTTCCAGATGAGGAGACTGAGGCTCAGAGACAGGCAGTGCCCTGCCTCAGGTCTCACAGCTGATACAGTGGGTGGGGCTGCACATCAGGGGTAGGCTAGGTGTTTGAGGGCACAAGGATTTGTGGAAGGTTAATAGGAGGGGGAGTCTGAGAACTGAAGGCTGCTATCCCAGTTTACCTGGGCTGCCATGTCCACCAACTGGGGCAGCTTCAAATCCTGGCCCTCCCGATCCTTGAGGAACTCCAACAAGCTACCTGGGGAGAAGAACCCAGAAAATCAGCAGCAAGACCCTACTCCCAGCTCCAGGCTAGCCTTCTCTTTCTTAGCCCCGCCCCCATCCAGAACCCATCTCCTTGGCCCCGCCCCCTGCTCCCAGTCCTCTCATTTAGATCCACCCTCACTCAGGATCCCGCCAAGTGCCTCAGCCCCTCACAGATCTCTCCCAGGCCCGGCTCCTGCAGACACCCAGACTCTGTCCACATCTCGTTTCTTCTCTTCCACCTAGCTTCCCTAGACTCACCCCAGTCAGACTCAACCCCAGACCCTTCCTCATTACAGATCTCACTTTCACAAACCCCGCCCACCAGCTGACTACCCCCTCCCCCTACGACAGAGGCTCCGCCTACAGGCCCAGACCCCACCTTGAATAACTTGGCCCCGCCCCCACTCCCAGCTCGCTCGGACTGCCCATTGTTCCTCATCCAATGACAGGTTTCCACCCAGGTTCCTCCCCCAGAGACATGCACCTCAACTTGCCCCAAATCCTGCCCTCCCCCTGACTCCGCCTTCTGACCCCGCCCCTCACCATGGCACATGAACTCCGTCACGATGAAGATGGGCTCCTCCGACACCACAGCGTACAGCTGCACCAACTTGTCGTGTCGCAGCAGCTTCATGACCTGCGCCTCCTCCAGGAAGGCCTTCGGGGACATGGTGCCCGGCTTCAGCGTCTTCACTGCCACGGTCGTGCTGCCGTTCCATGTGCCTACAGGGCGCCCGCGGCTAGTCAGGACGCGCTCCCTGCCAACCCAAGCCTTCAAGCCTGCCCCGAGCCCCAGCCCCATCCCCAGGTACTTCCATACCCAGCCACACATCCCCGAAGCAGCCAGTGCCCAACCAGCGGTCCAGCGTGATGGAACTTCGGCTGATCTCCCAGGCATCCTTGGCCAGGCCCAGAGTTTGTGGCTTCATTGTTGTGCAGGCTGCCGTGAGCAGGTGGCACAGCCCATCGTTCACCTCTGGGGAGAGGGGTGTTGGAGGTCACAGGTGGGCCAGGACAGCCCGCACATCCCTCATCCCACCCCAGCCTCCAAGATCAGTGATAAGGAACTAGGCCACAGGTGAAGTCATAGGCCAAGACAGAAGGCAATCCACCCAGGGAAGGAGGTGGCTCCAAGAGGGAGAGATGATCCCTGTAAGGATTGGAGGCCTTCCCATAGGAGGTGGCCTCCAGCTGGGCCTCCAAGGATCAGGTGGGATTCTGACAGGTGGAAATAGAGTTGAGGGTTCCAGACAAAAATGTGGACATGTGGCCCTTACATGGACCTCATCCTTGTCCTAACTAACTAAAGCAGAAACCTGGGCATGATTCTCACCTTCCCCTCAGCCCTGAAGCCCATCCTCCAAGTCAGTCCTATTCTGCCTCCTAACCAGCTCAGACATTAGGGGCGCCGTTTGGCCATAGATGGCCTCAGGCCTTGGTTTCCTCTGGAATCCTACAGAGCAATATCCTGGTACAAGTCCAGACACTTGGGTTCTAGTCTTGGTCAGCCATTCCTGCTTTGGGAGACCCTTTCCTTCTCTGGGCCTCAGTCTCAGTGGGTTGGGTCAGCCATCTTCAGCACATGCCAGCCCCAAGGGCCCACCCTTACCAATGTAGTGCTGTACCAGCTCCTGCACCGACTGGAACTGGGCCCGCGTGGTGATGTAGTAGCCACCTGTGTCCAGCTTGCGGATCTTGTAATGCTTCACGTGATCGCCTCTGGCCTGGTCCCAATCCCGAATGGACAGGGAGTAGGCGCCTGTAGAGAAGAGTCACCTTTTTGCCTACTTTCCTCCCTGTCCCCAGTGTGGAAACCAGGAGAGGCCCAAAAGGCTGAGGACACTGAGTTGGACGGCTGCATCCCTTGAACCCACTCCCAGTCTTAGCTCTGTCGCTCCACCCTGTCCCAGTCTTGGCCCTGAGCCAAGCCCCACCCCACTGCTCCTAGCCCCACCCTAATGGCTAGGCTGTCCGGGTCCAGGGCCAGCCAATGCAGTCCCCACCTTTGGTGGTCTCGCTCTCCCGAACGAGAAAGGCTCCCCGGGGATTGCCTGGCGAGAGCAGCTGTCTCTCTGCTTCCTTCCTCCCCATCTTTCCAAAGTACCACCTGTTGGGAAGGGCCAACAAGAGTCAGGTATACCCAGTTCAATCCCCAACTCAGCCTCCTGGAAAAGTCACCTCATAAGCCGAGATTCAATGTCCTCACCCTTAAAAGGGCACTTGCTTCACAGCCTGATGATGAAGATCACAGAGAAGGGGAATTAGAATGCCTGGCACACAGTAGGTGCCCAGTAAGGTTAAGCTTCTCCTTTCCACTCTCTGGGTTTCTCTTAAAATTGGTAGAATCCCAGTCACCAGTGATCAGGGTGCCAACCAGTCCATTAGTCCATCTCATTACTGCCCCTCATGGGTTCATTTTACAGATGAGGAATTTGAGGCTGGGAGAGGGGAAGTGAGCTACCCACAGGCCAGCTGATGAGCTCTACTGGAAATCTTTTGCCGCCCACCCTAGTTCTTTTCCCACCACCCCAAGCAATTACTCAGATGCTTCTCCGCACACCCACTCCCAAACCCTTTTCTCCTTTGACTTCCAGAATGACACCCTTTCCTGCTTCTCTTCCTCTCTTTCTGATTGCTCCTGGCCGGCTTTGACTGCTGCTTTTCCCCCACTCTAAATTTGGATGTTGTTCTAAGTCGCAACGTCAGCCTCAGACCTCAAGCATCCCTGCTCTCTCAGATAGTCTTCTTGGGACCGAATTGTAGCCTCAAACCAACTGTGAAAGTATACTGGGGAGTTGAAGTGACCACAGGTGCTGTAGAAGACTCAGATGTCATTTGATCATTAAATTGCGCCATGACCATCTTGGGCTCAATTAAAAGGAGCATATCGGGTTGTCGGAAAAGTCATGACGTATTTATTCTATGTTTTTTTGTTGGAAAAATGCGTTATGACTTTTCCGACAACCCAATAGTTTTCAAAACAAGGGAGTTGGTAGCCTCAGTGATCGCTGGGATTGTCAATCCACACCTGGGTATTAGACACAGTTTGAAAAACAGGGGAAGGCATTGGCAAATGGAATGTCCCGGAGGGTGGGCAGGATGGGGAAGGAGGAACTGTTGATGGACTGTATAGACAAGACACATTGCCAAGTTTTTTCAAAGCTCTGCCCCCACCCCCACCCATGACATTCGCTACTTCCTTAATAATTAATATAGTAATAACAGCACTTATTTTGTGTCAGGCTCTGCTTTAATACATGCATGTATTCATTTAATTCTTATAACAATGCTGCGAGGTAAGTACTATTTTTACCTCCATTAGACAGATGAGGAAATTGAGATACCTTGTGGTGAAGCAACTTGTCTAAGGCCACAGGCTCTTAAGCTGTGTTGCCAGAAATAGGAACCCAAGTGGTCTGCTCTAGGGCCTGCACTCTTAACCATGACACTGTTCTTAAGGATGACACTGCACTGAGTGCCTCTCGGGCATTGCCCCAGGGTGTGAAAACAAGCGTGAACTCCCCGCCTCCCAACCTGCCATCTTCTGCATCATCACCCCTTCTCTCCTCCATGCCTCCTGCTACCCTCCTCAGATGAAGGCCTTGGCCCACTTGAGCTCTGGACCCCATCCACTTCCCTCTGCTCAGGATGCCTGTCTTCCACCAACTAGCATAGTTTTCAAATCAAGGCCTCATCGGCAGCCTCTCCATCCCACAGCCTCTACATATGCCTACATCTCTTCCTTCCCCCAAAGAAACTGTTCTAAGCCCTATCTTGCCATCAACATTCTGCGATATCTCTCACCTTCCCTTCACTTAAAAAAGCACTTCACACTTGGGTCTCTACTTCCTCACCTCCTACTCCTTCCCAGGCTCTGCTGTCTGGCCTCCACCCCACTTCACACAGAGAGCTCTCTCACCAAGGTCACCTCCATTGCCAAATCCAGTGGCAGCCTCTGATACTCCCTCTCATTTCCTGAAACTTCTCCTATGCCTTCTTGGCTGCTGTGGCGTGGCCTGGCCTGGTTTTCCAGCAGCTCCTTCTCCTTCAAGGGCAGCTTTCTCTAAAGGTGGGTCCTAGGGCCAATGTCCCTCCCTCCCCTCCCTCTTCCTTCACCCCCCTATAGGCAGCTTTCATTATTATCTCTACTCTGAAGAGTCCCAAATTTCCACCCAACCCAGACGTGCCCTCTACATGAGCCACAGCAAGGAAACCAAGAGCCTTAGTGCCAATTAGGCGAAGATGCTCCTTCCTTTGGGCTAATTCAGAGGCCTGGCTTGGCATGGGCTGGGCACCTGTCATGCAAAGTACAACCTAATCTATTTGCTGGCAGTCTCCTCCACCTGGATGTTTCTCTCCATGAACCTGACAAGTCCCTGCCAGAACCTGACCTGCTCCTGTGTTCCCCACTTTAGCAAATGGCCCCATGACCCAGCCAATTCCTCAAGAAGACTTTGGGCCACCCTGGAGTCCTCCCACTCCCCATACTTCAGTGGCAAATCAGTCACCAAGTCCTGGTGACTCTCACTCTGCAGCCTCTCCAATCTTCCTTTTCCCATATACGTATGTATATGTGAAGATTAAAATTTTTTTACGAGCCTCAGTTTTCTCATTTGTAAAATGGGGACAATAGTATTAAATGAATCAAGGTAGGTAAATTTCCTGTCATAGTATCTCAAGTATTTAAAGGTACTCCATGAATGCTAATTCCCTGCCTCCTTAGTAGAATTAATTCTAAGTAATGCCCCCCTGCATTTGTTTAGCACCTTACAATTTTTTTTTTTTTTAGCTGAGCCATCCTGCCACCAGTTGGCAGCTCAGCTCGGGCCAGGACTCGAACCGCTGTTGCTCAGAGTTCACACTCTTGAGCGAGCTCTTAACCAACTGAGCCACTTGTCCAGCCCTGCACCTTACAATTTTTTAAAGCTCATACACTGTTATCACTGAGAGGCCATATGTATAATGCTTAGCAAATGCAGCCAGACTATCGGGGTTCAAATACCAGCTCCACCTACTTACTAGTCATGTGAACTTGGGCAGGATAGTTAACTTCTCTGTGCCTTAGTTTCCTCCTTTTTGAAACAGGATAATATTAGTTTCTAACTCTGTTAATACATAGAAAGCACTTTGAATAATGCCCAGAATGTAGTACATACTAGATAAGTACCATCTACTATTATTATCATTATCTTCTTTTATTCTCAAAATGACCTTACCGAATTATAGATAAAGAGAGAGAGTGGAGGTGTGACTTGTCCAAGAGGTGACCTTGAGTCTGGACTCCAGAGTCCTATCCATAGGGCTGGGCTCCCCCCAATCCCTACTCACTCTTCAGCCTGGATGGAGTCCACAGGGGCCACGTAGTTGCTGGGAATGTAGCCAGTTTGTCCGGAGCTGAGGGACCGAGCTTCCCACCAGTCACCCTCACTGCAGGCACAGAACAGGGGGGATCAGCAGCAACCCAGCCTCGGGGGCACCTTGGGGCCAGGCAGGGCCACACAGAGGATCAGGTGGAGACTGGCCCCGCCAATCCCTTACCTTGGACACACATACCCCAGGGCTTTTATCTGTTTTGTTCCCAGCCACTGCGGCTGCCCTAGGAGACAATTCCCTGCAGAAGGGATGTGTTTGGGGACATCTAGGCTTCTTGGCTTTCTCCTCTGGCTCCTCAGCTGGGCTGAGCAGTTCAGGTAGGCAGTGGATAGCTAACTAGGTAGGTCAATTCCCCACTGAAATCCACTCCCCTCCCCAGTGGCTACATATTTCCTTCTAGATAAAATCTAGACAACTCAACATGGCAGAATCTACTCCCACGGCCCTCTCCAGCTTCTGTTCTCTCTGTTGTGTACCTCTTATTTTATGATCCACCTAGACTGTAGCACTAGGTGGTTTCCAGAAGTCATTATTTATTCTAGTCCTCTCTCATTCTCCCTCTTTTCTCACCTTTCTTCACCGTGTATTTATTTTTCTAGTATCAGCTTAGAAATCACCTCCTCCAGGAAGCTTGCCCTGATCACCACTGCCCTGGAGACCATCTTTAGTATTCTTTCTGTGCCTATAGTTCCTCATGCCCCCTCCCCCCAGTAGCAATCACCCAGAGTTGTTATTGTCATGTATCTGTGTCCCCAACTAGAATGGAGCTTTCTGAGGACAGGGACCAGGTAGAATTCCTCCTTGGGTCCTGCTCCCAGCCCAGGTTATGACCTGAACTGGGTGGCCTGGTCACTTACGTGTTGTTCAGGATGTGGAACTTCTCACCCTTGGTGAAGGTGAGGTCATCTTCTGTCCGGGCCTCATAGTCATATAGGGCAATGAACAGGGTCACCCCAGTTCCTGCAGAGTGAGGGATACTCAGTAAAGTAGAGCATAGGACAGGGGCACCAAGAGGGCTGCGTCCCCAGAGTCCTGCTCCTCAGTCAGGTGCTGTGCCTCCCCTCTACTGCAGCGCCCTGCTTCCCAAAGGCCTTTGGAGTCCAGTGGATTTCTGATTCAGGCTCTACAGCTTGGTTCCCCATGGATTCAGGACACACACCTTCAAGTTCATCCTTCCCACGCCCCAGGGAGTCCCCAGTTCCCCCACTCCTCTTCTTCCCCACCAAGACTTCCTATTTGCATCTGTAATCAGGGTTCCTCTTTCACACTGGGACAGAGGTATGTTTCCCACTCAGACTGGAGTTTCTGAGGGTAGGGCTATACACACTCCCTCCAACTGCGCACTGAAAGCAGGGCTCTGTCCCCCATATCATACTGAAGGCTCCTAGGACAAGTCTATGTCTTCCCTTCTCCCAGAGTCCAGGCAATGCCTGCCGCCAGCCTACTGAACTCACCTGATATGCCCCCGATGGTGCCCCCAGTGAGGAAGGCGGGGCTGATGGGCTGAGGGGAGAAATTGTTGTAGTTGGGGATATGGGCAAAGGAGGACACAGGCCGGGCCTCAGTAGGGTCAGGGCCATAGCGGTCTGAAGTCCCGTAACTCCTGACGTCCCTTTCCAGGCCAGCATCCTCCTTTGGCCCCGGCTCAAACTTCTTGCAGAATACACAGCCCATTCCAGGTGCCCTGCTAGAGAATGGGGTCATGCTTCACTTGGGGGCCCTTTCCAGATAGGCCACCCTATGTACATATGCAGGCACGCGCGCGTGTGTGTGCGCGCGCGCGCGCGCGCACACACACACACACACACACACACACTGAGGCATGCAGCTTCCCTTCTCAGGCCTGGAGTGAGGGGTCTTCTCTAGTGAGGGATAAAGGTGGGGCAAGGCCACCATTGGCTCTACCTCCCAGCTGCCTTAATGTGTTTAGAGAGAGTATGTGTATCCTCAGTGGGGCTGGTTTTCTGCTTTGAAGTGTTGCTATGTTTATGTATATATTTTTGCCTCCTATTGCTTCAGTATGCTATATATCTGTGATCCCTTCAGAGTGCTGTGTGTCTTTTGTGTGTTTCTAAGTATTTGTGAGTTTGCTTGTACACGCGTTCACAAGAGGCTGCACACAAACAGAGACACCCACAAGCAAACTCACAAATACTTAGAGACACGCAAAAGACAAACAAGCATAGTGTCTGACTCTATAGTGATGACTCTGTGTTCATGTCTTATGAGTGTATACATATGTACACGTTTCTGTGCAAGGGTTTATGTGTGTCTGTGTATCCCTATGCATGCAAGTCTGTGTGAGTAGGTGCCTCTATGTCTGTGTGTCATCATCATGTGCATGAGCATAACCCTGTGTGGGAGTATATGTGCCTGTCTGTGTGCATATCTGTGTGTGCGGGTCTGTGGAAGTCCAGGTGAATGTCTCTGTGCATATGTGTGTGTGTCTCTCTGTGTATGTGCATGTTAAGTATTGATGTGTGTTTGGTGTGAGTGTGTGTGAGGGCTGTGTGCCTGCACCTGGAGATTCCCTGCAGAGGGGGATCAAGGCCATTTCCTGCAGCAGGTCCAGCCTCTGGCCTCTCAAGCTGCCTCATTCTGGCTCCCCCATCTGTTACTTAGCAACAGGGCCCTTGTAGGAGGAGGGGGCTGTGCGGAGTTGTGGGGCCCAGGAAGGCTACCTCCATCCCATTTCCTGACCCAGAAAGCCCTCAGCACCCCCCTCTCCCCACTCACCCCTCAGGCTCTTATTCCTTGGTCAGTGGGGCTGCCGCATGGTCCTTGGGAGGGGCCAGAGACCTGAGGGCGAGACAGAAGGATATGGAAGATGAAGGCTCTGCCAATGTTCCTGCAAGCTAGCTGCCAGCTCCTGCCCTCTTCAGGAAGCCAGAAGGCCTGGGCTCCGCCCCAGCATGACTTCTGCCTTCATTTTCCTTCCCACCACCCCTGGCACACTTACATATCCACCCGCACACAGGACACACCACCCACACTGACTCACACTCATATCCACCTGACACAGCAACACACTGCCATATACAGTAACACACACACACCAGCAACAGTCACATGCCAACATTCACAGCATATACTTGCATGAATGGGCTAACCAACACCACTAACACACCAACACAAACTAACTCTCACAGGAGCTCAAGCTCTGATGCTCAATAGCACATACAAGCACAAGCACGCGTGTGCGCGCGCGCGCGCGCGCGCGCACACACACACACACACACACACACACACACAAGCTGCCTCTTAGGCTAACAGACTTGTACACTTGGACACTCATAGTTTAGTGTTAGACCCATCTCTTGAATTGGATTTCTATCAAGCCATGCTCATCAAGGCATTTCTATCAAGGCATGCTCTTGGGCTGCCAGTCACTGTCTCCTAAAAACAAGCCCTTCCTTCGGACGATGCCTCTGCCCCCAGCCTGAGCTGGGTAAACCCCAGCAGCCCAGAGCTACATCTGGTAGCAGAGTGAAGGTGAACACCTACTTCCAGAGCTTGCTCCTATCCTCACATCAGGGAAAGGCCCAGATCAGAAGCCAGGGCCACAGGATCCCTTGGGGAGTCCCCCAATGAGCCAAGACTTTCCTGGTAACTGTGTCCCCTGAGTAACAGGCTGGCAGGCCATTGAGCAAGGGCTCCCCACACCCCACCAGAAACTCTGCCATTGCAACACTCAGAGAGGAACTGCTGGAGAGAAAGCTCAGTTTCCTGAGATGTGAGAGGAATGGAAAGTTGTAGGGTAGGGTCAACCCAGTAAACACTGATTTTCCCCCAGACGGCCCAAAGGTCACTGCCTTGTTTTTCTTGACCCCCAAGTCCAGTTCCCCTTATGGATATACTCCTCCTCTTCTCTCTGAGTCCTGCCCCTCCTACCAAGCACCACTCACCTCTTCCAGGAAGCCTTCCTGGATCCACCAGGTCCAGCTGCCTAGACGATGGCTCTGTCACATCAGTGCCCTGACCCTACTCTAGCCCTAACAGCCCTTCTCACCTTTCATGGTAATTGTCCTCCCCTAGAAGAGGGGTGCTGACACTCATGTGGTGAACTGTGAGGCAGGCTGTGGTGCGAAACCTAAAATAGCCTTTGTTCACTAAGCCATTGCAGAGACGTCACCTCAAGACCCATACCCTGAGGCAAAACCACTGTGTCTGAAAGGCTCCAGGGTGTCACAGGGCTGGTTTAGGGCCAGGGAGAGAATGGAAGTGGGGGTGGCATCCAAGCCTTTCAGGCACTGAGGGGACAGATGGGAGTAAGATGACAACACGGTTACAGGGTGAGAATGGAGGTCTTCTCATAAGAAGATATGTGCTTATCTCAAGTGGCACACAGGGCCTATACCCACATTCACACAGCCCTCCTGACACATTCTCAGACACACGTATTACCTCAGCTCCTCTGAGCTCCTCTGTACAGATTCACAGATGCATACATCTTCAAGGATACCTACACCCCCATATACACACACCTCCAGCCCTCACCCATCTACACACACACACACACACACACACACACACACACACAGAGCTTCTCCACAAGAATAGCATATACAGGGGCCGGCTGAGTGGCACGTTGGTTAAGAAGAGCTGACTTGGGACGCCAGAGGGCCCTGGTTTGGATCCCACATATGAGGGCCAGTGACAATGCCCTCTACAGCTAAGATGCTGAACAATAGCTCAACCTGGAGCTGGGCTGCTGTGAGTCGCTGGCGATGGCGTAGGCTGCAACCCCTGCTGCAGTGGGTTGCCATGGGCTACCATGTGTAGCCAGCAGCCAGTGTGAGCAGCCAGCAGCCAGCGTGAGCGGCCAGCAGCCGCAGTGAGAGGCCGTCCAGAAGCCAGCGACTGATCTGCCTCACCCGGGAAGAGCGCAATGATGGTGCCAACTTGGGCCAGTGAAGCAACGTCCTCCACAACTAGATTGAAGAACAAAAAGGAGAGCAACTTGTCTGTTCCCCTTCCCCCACTTCCCCAGCACTGTTCCCATCCCCTCAATTCCCCAATTAAAAAAAAAGAATAACATATACAGAATTTATAGCACTTACTATGTGCCAGCCACTGCTTTAAACACTTTACACCTATTGCCTCCTTTTATTCTCATAACAATCCTATGTGGTGAGTATTATTATTATTATTATTATTATTAGTAGTAGTAGTAGTAGTAGTAGTAGTAGTAGTAGTATTGATAAGGCAACTGAGGCACAGAGAGATTTAGAAACTTGCCCAAGTTCACACAGTTGATGTGTCCTGGCATTTAGCTCTAGAATCTGAACCACTTCTTTCCATTGCCTGGTCACAGACATGGATCATTACAGACATTCCTACAAACATGCACAGATGCATGGAGCCCCCGCAGGGACAGAGAGAGATATACATAGCCCTCTCCGAGGTCCAGACTCACACAGAACTCCCCTCTATAAGAGACACAAACTTATACCACCTCTGCCACTTGGGTACATGTTACCACAATGTTTTAAAATCAGCCTAAGGGGAGCCGGGAATTCTGCATGCCTGGAATGGGGTGGGGATTCAGAAGCTGTCAGCCTCTGAGAAGGAAGCAGAGGGGCCCTGTGGGCTGAGGAAGAGCCCTGGCAGGTCTGACGCCATGGGCAGCAGGCAGCAGGGTTAGCTCTCAGGAATTTGTACTCCCAGGCCTGATGGGGACCACCGCCTGGGGCTAGGCCTGGTCCTCTGAGCAGCAGTATGTTGAGGGAGTTAGGGGATATGGGTGAGGGTATGGGGCACAAGGTCTGGCATCCGCATGACCCAAGGCAGTGAGGGGGCCACACTGAATGTGACCATGCTCATATGGCTTTGTCAGAGGACAGAGATGGGGAGAGACAGAAAAAGAAAAGGCAGATACTGAGAGATACAGAGAGACATAAATGCAGACAGAGAGACAAAGAGAAACCCAGTCTGATGTGTTGGTATACTGACCCTTAAAAGGAAAAAAAAAAAGGCCCTGATTTGTAGCATTTGCTGATTTCCATGGTGTAAATATTCCCACCATTGCCGATTTCAGGTTACCAAAGTGGCTTCCTGAATGTGGAGCTGGAAAGAGATTTGCAGAATCAGCTCCCCGGAGCCAGAACTAGCTGGCTCCAGCACTTCACTGCTGGAAAGAAACAAAGAGAAAGAGACCGAGACAGAAATGAGTAGAGAGACAGACAGGGAGACAGAGACAGAAAAAGAGAAAGGCAGAGATGAAGAGAAAGAGTCAGAGACAGAACTAAAGAAACAAAGACAGAAAAGAGAGCAGGCTGGGTCCTCTCTGCTCAGGCGTTCACAGGAAAATAGTTCCTTCCTCCCCAGCTGTCTGTCCTGGCCTAGCTCGGATCTCTACTAGTGCCACCAATTCTTTGGAGAGTAATTTGACTTCCTAGAAGTCTGGGTGACTATAACTATTAGTTTTAAAATGCTGATTTACTGAACACCTATTTAGTGCCCGGCATTGTACCAAGCAATTTCCATGCATGATCTCACTGAGTGCCCTACGAGGTGGGTTTTATTATTACCCGTATTTTATAGGTAGGGACTTGAGTCTGTTAATGAATATGTCTCTTGAATGTTTGGTTGACAGGAGGCGGCTTCCAGAGGCTCATCTGAATAAAAAATCAGGCTGTGGGTGTCAGAGCTGAGGTGTAACCCTGGAATATGGTGCTCCAGCCTTCAACATCTCCTCTGTGTGGCCCTCCCGAACTCTGGGACCTGGGGTGAATGACATAGCCCGCTGAACCTCAATTTTTGCATCTGTACCTTCTGTGCAGTTGTTGGGAAGGCTTGAAGAGATGTGGCTCTTGCCCAGAGTGCAGTGGCTAAGTGAGGCTGAGAACCACAAGCAGCAAAGCTAGAAGGGCCCCCAGGGACCATTAATCAGTCCACCCTCCCTCTTGTGTGTAGCGGGGGAAATGACTTGCTGGAGGTCAAATAGCCAGACAGGGGATTCAAAGCCAGGACTATTAATTCAGTCCCAGAATTCTGTTCCCGGCACCATGGCTGTGTTCTCCAAAGCCTGAGCAGGAGGTCATGCTGTCCCTGACTGGAGAACATCATATTTCCTACCCAGCCTCTGGCCAACAGAACACACCACTGCTGCCCAGATGGCAGCTGGCCACCCAGCAGGAAACCTGCCTCCTTCCTACCCCTAGTCTTGGACATAGGAACCCCTGGCTCACTCATCCTTTCTTGAGGGCCACACTTCCCAAAGCCATATCAGGGTTTTGATGTAGACCCAGGATGTCCTGTTTTTCCCCAACCCCTGCCAAGTATCTGTGGGATCTGGAGACAGGTTTAGGTGCAAATTCTACCTGGTCTGACAACTAGCTTGAGACATTGGGTAAGTCACTTCACCTCTCTGAGCTGCAGTTTCTTTGCCCAGAAAATAGGAATATAAATCTCTACCTCATGAGGTTGCTTCTGAGCATTAAATGTGGTCAAGCCCCTGAAAACATCAGGCACATAGTAGGTGCTCAGTGAACTTTCACTTCTACTCCTTTCCCTTGAGGAAGGCCCCCTCCAAGGCAGAAGGAGGAGGAGTGGCCAGGCTGAGAAGAAAGAGAAGTTCCCAGGGTGATGTGGGCGGGCTGAGCTGGCCCAAGCGGCCTGGGGGGTTTCACCAAAAGGGAACTGGGACTTTGGGCAGCAGGCAGGAAACCACCATCCTGCAAGAGTTCCGGCTTCTCCCCGAGGCTCTAGGGGTGTCAGGGACAGGCCAGGGCTGGAAGGGCAGGGTGCAAGTCTCAGCCCCACGGCATCCCTTTCATCATCAAGACCTGACCTTCCTAACTGATGGCTTCCATCCCTCACTGAGACACTCTACCCCTCATGGAGCGCCAGTGCCCTTACTGAGCCCTCTTCTCCTTCACTGAGGCTCCCACCTCTCATAGACCCTTCAACCATCTCACACCAGGCTTTCTTGAGGCCTTACCACCCCACCCCAGAACACCCATAGGTGAAGACCTACCCCATTCTGACTCTACTGCCTTGGTGGGGCCAGGTGTGAGGAGGAGGGAAAGGGAGGGGTGGGGCAAGGAGGGGGAGGGTACCTATCTTTGCCACACTAGCTTTACCCTCCATAAGGTCCTGAGGGTGTCAGCTGAGTTTTCTCCACTTCTTGTGGGTAAAAGTGGTTTCTCATCTGTTGCTGAAAACACACCCATGAGCCTCTAAAACAGGGGTCTTTAGGGACTTGAGATTCTTGGGAGCTGGGAGGCATATGTGGTCCAGGAGGAGCTAAGGAACAGGAATTTAGATTCCACAGTGTGGCCAGGCAGGAAGCCCCCTCCCCGGGTTCCCCCTCAGGCCAGCTGGAAGGGCCCTGACTCCCCCTTCAGCTCTAGGGCCCCACTACTCAGCCTCTCAAGGTCTGGCCACTTCCTTCTCCACATCAGCCCCAGGTGGCTGCAGAGAACACCCAAATACCCACACATTTGTTCAAATGCTCATGTTCATTCACTCAAAGCTCAAATGCTCACATTTGCTCTCACACCCCGACTCACAGCTTCACACCCACTGAGGAGCAGAAGCCAGCCATGAAGCCCATGCGCCCTTTATTTTCTTGTATCAGTCCCCCTTCACCCACTCCCCTCTCCAGAAGGCTACATAGGATTTGGTAGGGATGAGGAGGGAACTCAAGCCTCAGCTCTGGCTACTTCTTTCACCACATCGGGGACAAAATGCCCTGGACTCTGGGTCCCTACTGTTGGCCCTGTCAGTCATTCACTCCCAAACCTCCATCTCTCCGTCCGTGAAGTGGGGACAGAGCTCTGCTCTCCCACTACCACCACCAACAATGGAAGGAGGCAAAAGGACTCAGAATCACTGGGTGTGGCACCGTGGGTGTTAGGGACAAATTTCAAACCTGCTGACGGTCCCTCAACAGATCACAAACATTTATTTATTAGACGTCAGCTGTGTGCTGGACCCTGGAGGCCCTGTCAGGCTTTCTGGTCCCGCTACGTGTTTTTGAGAAGGTGAAGGGGAGGTTCCCTGGGGTCAGTGATAAATAACTCTTAACCCCTCCAGCTCACTGGGCAAAAACTGCTTTCTGCACCTGATTCTCATGACTGGAGATGAGGTGGATGTAGGGTCTGGGTAGGGACACAAATAATTTCCCCCTATAATTCAAATGAGGAAAATGAGGCCCAGAGACGCCCCATAACTTGCCTAAAGTCGCACAGCAATCAAGGGCCCAGTCTGCCTGAGTTCCTGAAGCTGCAGATCGCCCACCTCAGGATCCCTGAACACGGAGCATCATCGCTTTACTCCTCAGTTCGGCTGCCCGCCTCCGACTGAGGACCCAAAATAGGGGCGGAGGGGGTGGCCAAAGGGGACTGCGAGGGCAGTGTGCGCTACAGTAGCCAAGCACTGGGCTCTGCCTCTCCGCCCTCTTGTTGCCATGGTGACAGCCCCTCCCGGCAATCGCGGTCAAAGGCAGGATTTCCGTCGGGGCAGCCAGCAATTCCCGGATCCCGAGGGGAACGTGGACCGAGACCGCCACTGCGGGCGGGGAAGGGGCACCCAGAAAGGCCTATCCCTGCTGAGGGCGGGAACTTCCCCAGGAAGCCCGGACCCACGCCTTTAGCGCCTTGAAGGGGTCCCCTCTCCATCCACAACCCGCCCACCAGTGCGAGGTCCGGAGGGTCGAGGGGGCTGATTGGTAGCCGCCTCCGCTCCCTTCCTGGCTGGCTACAGGCCTCACCCCCGACTTCTGCCGATTACAGATTGGGGTACTTCATGGACCCCCGGAATTACGCGCTATATTCTGCATCCTCCACAAATGGTTTTCCTTAACCCCCTTCCAGCAAACTCCCACACCTGATCCTCCCAGTCCCCTCACCTGGTTCGCCTCTCCCAGGGGAGCTTCTCCCCAAACCCTCACTTTCAAGGTTCCCTCAGTTTCTCCCCCAGCCCCTTTTGGGGGTCCCCTTAGTCTCACCCCCCCGATTCAGCCTCCTTCCTAAATTCTATCTATCTCACTGAACAGGTTCCCAACGTTTTCCCCACCAGACTTTTTTTGGGGGTCCCTTTTGTATGCTTTCCATATAGTCCCTCACCCCTCTCTCCTACGTGTTATCAGTCGTACTCTCCAGGTCTCCTGTTTTCCTCCTTAGCTTCTTTTCGGGGTGGGGCCCCTTTGGCCCTCAACTCCCTCAACTCCCTTACCTAAATTCAGGTTTATCTCACTTCGCCTTCCCTCCAGGGCCGCGGGCGGGCCAGGGGCGGGGCACCGCGCTGTCTCTCCAGCCCCACCTGACGGCCGCCTACCTGGTCCCTGGGGAGGCCGCTTCTGACGAACCTCAGGGCGAGCCAGCAGGGCTCCCAGCAGCCACAAGTGCGGACGAGTGGAGGGAGAAAACTGGGGTTCTGACCGCCGCCCCTCTGGGCAGGGAGGAGGAAGCCGTCTCGGACTTCTCTTATTGCAGCCGCAGCGGCGCGACGGCGGTGGCAGCAGGGAGAACTCGCAGTCACGCCCCAGCCCCAAGCTGCCAGCAGCGGGGAGGGGCCCTCAAATCCCAGGCCCGCCCACCCCCACTTTCCGCCTCGGTTACCCGGGTCGGCTCTCCCACCCCAGCTCCTCCACGCAGACCTGAACCCCCAGCACAGCCTTCTTAAGTGCCTCTTCCAAAGGGACAGGTTCCTCCCCCCACCCAGAAGCACCTGCTCTTTTAGAATCATTGTATTTGAGGTTAACAGGGCTTTTCTCTATCATTGAAGCCCCCCTCTTGCAGCTCTGAAAACTGAGGACCAAATGAGGATAGGTTTTATCCAAATTCTCACAGCCAGTTGACCTCACACTGCTGTCACCAGAGCCACTTTAGATCCAGTCACCATGCCTTGCCATCCTCAGGGGCTGCTGGGCACTGGGGACACAGGGATGTCTGACAGTGGGAGCAGCAGGAGACCCTCTCCTTAGGAAAGTGCTTTTCAGAGCAATCAGCCATCAGGCCATACTGAGGGAAGGGAAGGGTGTCAGCCTCCCCCCACACCCAAGTTTTAGAAAAACTGAGTATCTTCCTGTATCACAGTTCCAGCCTTTCCAACTAGCAAGGGTCCCTGAACCCCCTCAATCTGGGGTTCAATCCCCCCCTCTGGCCACTGTTACTTTTTTAGCCTTAAATCAAGGACCAGGAAAGTCCTTCCTGTCTGGGGAGGAAAAGATGTGTGTGGGAGGGCTGTTTGGTGGAGAAGTGTGTGTGTTGGAATATGGTGGGAGGCAGGGAGGGTGCATAAGTACAGGGTGTGTGTGTGTGTGTGTGTGTGTGTGTGTGTGCACACGCACGCATGCGCACGTAATTGTAATCAGTGAACACCATGACTGCAATTTGGGAATCAACAACTGGTACACATTATGCATGTGTGAAATAGGGATGTGTGTGAATGCCTGTGTGTGCGCGCGCACTTGTGCATGCACTAAGGTGTACCCCAATGTGACTGAGTGGTGACAGAGTATGGTGGAATGCAGGTAAGAATGCTTTTCCTTAGGAAAATGGAAGAAGGAATGGGGAGAAAGACACAGGGAAGGAGGTGAAGGTGCAGGAACTTGGGAAGGATGGCCTCACGCTTGCTGGGCACCATCTTCTCCACCATCAAGCACTCCCTGACTCGCCATTGGTCCACGTGTTCAATGAACAAACAAACATTTACCATTGCCTGTCAGGTGCCAAGCTTAGGGAGCACAGAGATGAAAGAGATGGATCCCTGTCCCTATGGGGGAGGGGGAGGTGTCCCCCAAATCTATCAGGCTTTCTCTGTCATCCTTCAAGATCTGACTCCTCAGGAGGCCATCCCTGGTTGCCACCCCCATCCCCAGCAGAACACTCAGCACCTTCTGCCTGGTTTCCAAGGTGTGGAGGTGTGAGATGCGTTTTCCTCAAGGGCAAGGTCTGGGTCTGGCTCTTGTCAATGTCCCAGTGCCCTCCTGGGGTCTGGCACAGTGTCACAGGCTTTCTGGGCATAGAAATGCATGAATTATTCAAGGAACAAAGGAATTAACAGATGAACAAGTGACAGGCCAATGAAGAAATAAATAATTGAAAGTAAAATTAAAGAATGAATGAAGAAATTCAAGAATCAATGACCAAGGAAGCAAATGATTGGAAGAACAAAACTGCTGCTTTTGAAATACAAATTGGGCAAATGGCTTAAAACTCTCTAATGGCTTACCTCCCATTTTGCTTGGAACAATAAAAATAAAATAAAGTACATTAATAATAAAGAATAACAAAATCCAAATGCCTTGCCATGGCCCGCCAGGCCTTGTGTGCCTGGACCCTGCCCACCTCTCTAGTCCATTGGGCCTTCTTCCTCTTCAGCCACGAGAATCCTTTTCAGTTCCTAGAATGCATTAAATTTTTGTGTCAAGGCCTCCTCACATGCTGTTCCCTCTTCCTAAGACACTTTTCTTGCTCTTCATAGTGCTGCCTCCTTTCTACCCTTTACCTGAAGTGCTGCCTCCTCAGAGAAGCCTGCCTTGACCACCCCATCTAAGGACCACCTCTCATTCTTGCTCTTGGCACCCAGTTGGTCTCCTTTATAGCAGTTGTCACAATCTAGAATGGTATATTTCTCATTTCCTTGTTTATTGTCTCTGGATCTCTCTTGATCTCAAGAGATACCTGGCATTACTCAGGACAGAGATTCTATGACTCTCATTCATCCATTTAGAATAACCTGGTGGTTAGGAACATGGACTCTAGGCCCAGGCTGCTTGGTTTGTAGACCATCTCTGCCTCTTCCTAGCTCCATGACTTTAGACAAATTATTTTACCTTTTTGTGCCTCAGTTTGCTCAACTGTAAAATGGAGATAATAGTAGACCCCACCTCACAGGAGTCTTGGGAGAAATCAATGAGCTATTAGACCAGTGTTTGGCAACTAGTAAGTGCCATATAAGTGTTTGCTGTCATCCATTCATTCAATCATACCTCAAATCTTCCCTGTCACTACTCTGTGCCAAGCTGGGTTCTGGGGGCTTAGATAGGAATCCAGTCCTTGTCCTCTATGTGGACTTGCTCCCTATGTGGCACAGGTAACTGGTGGGCACACTGCAAAGAGGCCAAAGGAGGGGCCTGCTAAAATCCCCCACTATCCTTCCAGCTCCTGTGTTCACATGTTCCTTTAATTCAATTTTGAAAACTGATAGCAAAACCAAAAATCACAGCCCAGCAAGCCTGCTGAGACCTCCCATCCATTTCCCATCTAGCTATCACTCTTCTGCTCTCACTTCTGTTTTCAACCAGCTTAGATTCTGTTGTCACTCCTTATAGGCCTCCTTTGCAAAGACACTGCACTGCTTGCCTCCCTCTCCCTCCAGTGTACGTGCCTGGAAAGCCCCAGGCCTGCAGGAATCCAACCATCCACCTTCTCTGGATGTGGAGGAGAAAAACCACCTGCCATACAGACAGGGACACAACTCCCAGCCTCAAAAGAACACTACTCAGGCCCAGCCACCCTCCAGGGTGTTTCTTAGTAAGCTGACCCTGGTGTCTGCCCAGATGACCAGTTCTCACCCTTTCTTCTATCCTCCAACTTCCCGCCTCTTCTCCCCCTTCCTGACTTGCACTTCAAATCTTCTCCTCTTTTGAGGACTTTACACCTTCCATAATCCCCTCTCTTGCACCATTGTCACTCTGTCTCCACAGAATTATCCTCTCAGCATACAAACAGGTTCTAGAATTTTTCATTTAAAAAGAAAAAACAAAAACCTTCCCTTAGAGAATTAAGCATTTATCCTGCCTTTTTGGGAGGAACTGAAGTTCATTCCTAGTTGATGAGGGAAAGCTTTTCTTTGTAGAAAAATGCCAGCTAACACACTGGAAGGAATGTGAGTACAAGAAACACTCCATTTTGCAGCCCTGATTAGAGAATCGATTTAGGCAAGAATCATCAATGTATTTGTCAGCTTGGGTTGCCATAACAAAATACCATAGACTGGGTGGCTCAAACAACAAGCATTTATTCCTCACAGTTCTGGAGGCTAGAAGTCCCAGATCAAGATCTGGCAGGGTTGGTTTCTGGTGAGAGCTCTCTTCCAGGCTTGTAGAAGACGCCTTCTTCCTGTGTCCTCACAAGGCAGAGGGAGAACCAACTCTGGTGTCTCTGCTTATAAGGACACCTGTCTGATTGGATTAGAACCTTATGACCTTATTTAACTTTAATTCCTTCCATAAAGGCCCTATCTCCAAACACAGTCACATTGGAGGCTAGGGCTTCAACATATGCATTGGGACAGGCGCAATTCAGTGCATAGCAGATGCCAAAACACTAGGTGAAAGGTTTTAAAGAACAGAATGTTCACCAGTGCTGAAGGAGCACTGTACAGACGATCTGGTATCTCCTTTTCAACGGAGAGATCTGGTGGGCACCCCATAACTGGTGTCAGCAAACTATGGGTTAACCATGGCCCTCAGACTGTTTTTGTGCAGCCCATGAGCTGAGAATGGTATTTACATTTTTAAATGGTTCAAAGGCTCAAAGGAAGACTAATATTGCGTGACATATGCAAATTACGTTAAATCCAAATTTCAATGTCCATAAATAAAACTGTATTAAAACACAACCATGCTCCATTTACATATTGCATATGTTTGCTTTCATGTTACAATGACACAGCCAAGTAGTTGAAACAGAGACTGTATGATCTGCAAAGCCAAAAATATTTACTTTTTGGCCCTTTACAGAAAAAGTTTGCCAACCCCTGCTCTTGACCTAATTTCCAGTGACAAGAGATAGAGGGTTTAGAGGAATAAGGCAAATGACACTATGAAGGAAACTTTAGACTCCATCTATAACAGGGAACATTCTAAAAGATGATTGGCTGGGTCACTTTAAAAAGTTGTTTTCATTAAAAAAAAAAAAAAGTCAAGGTGGGAGTGACTGTTCTACAATATATTAAAAGAGACCAAAGAGACATCACTGCCAAATGTAATGTGTAAACATTGGTTAAATATTTTTTTAGGAAAAAACCCAGCTATCATTGGGTGTTTTAGTCAATGTGTTTTTCTCTGTCCCTCCTAGATTTTCAGCTTCGTTAGGCAGGGGTTTTGCCTGGCACCTAGTAGGTGCTTGCTAGATGCTGGTTGAAAACAGGAATGAAAGAAGGAATAAACTGCCTGGGGGGAGAGGGATAACTTCCCAGAGGAGGGAGTATCTGAGTGGGTTTTGCAGGATAAATAGGAGACTGCCTACAGGGGAGAACTCTGATAGAGATTCCCCTCCCTCTCAGTTGCTCTGGGGCCAGTGATGACACTCATTCCAGGGTCCCAGACAGCAGAACCCTGACCAGCAGGTGGAGGCTCGGGCAGGCCAAATTTCAGGCTCAGGAGCAGGAAGAGCTACAATCATCAGAACAGCTCAGCAGCAGAATGGTTGGTCTCAGGAGACGCCAGGGTGAGCAAGCAGAGATCTACATGGACTGACCTCATGTGTAGGCAGCGGATGGACCTCCATGGTGATGCACACCACATATCCCACCGCCAAGCCTTTGTCCAGAGGTTCGCCCACCTGGTGGCCTCTCTTTTTTTGCCCAAGCTCAGCCTTCCAGGCCAGGTGTGTTTTCTCCCTTCTCCGAACCTTGAGCCTTCTTGTCTCCATAGCCAGGGGAACTTTGATAGGCTTTGTCTTTTATGGGCAGGCAAGTCTTCACCTAGGTAAGAGGAAGGGCCTCTGATGGGCAGTGTGACCTTGAGCAGGTGTCTGCCCATCTCTTGGCCTATTTCCTGATCTGCACAAGGACAAGGTGGGATAAGATGCCCTGTGAGGCCTGTTCAACTTCCAGATGTCTTGGTTGGAGTCCAGTCCTCTTGTCCTATATAGGACTGGGGACTCCTGGAGGACAGGGCTGACACAGGCTGAGGCCCCTCTGCCAGGACCCCTAGGAAGAGACCTGGCTCATCTCCCCACAGCACAGGAGTCAGGGGATGGGAGGTGGAGGTGAAAGAGGACGGTGGTGATACTCTGACATTTTTCTTTGTCAAAGGCAGCATGGTTCAAATTTAGGTCCCACAACTTTTTTGCTGTGTTATCTTAGGCAAGTGACTTAACTCTAGACTTTAGTTTCAAAACCAGAACAGTAATATTTATCTCTTAGGATGGGTAGTAAATGTTGTAAAGGAGATGTTGGCTTTGAAAATGCCTTCTACATAGGAGTTGTACGAAAGGCTGTCAGGAGCCAGGGAGGGAGGTCTGATCAGGAGTTTTAGAATCTCTTCTACCACCAATCCATATCCTAGCCCCTTCATCTTCATAAGCTGCTTGATGCAGGGAGAAATAAATACTTTATGTCTGTGTCTATTTTTTTTTTAAGATTTTTTTAAATTGGGGAATTGGGGGGATGGGAACAGTGCTGGGGAATTGGGGGAAGGGGAACAGACAAGTTGCTGTCCTTTTTTTTTTGGTCTTCCGTCTAGTTGTGGAGGACATTGCTTCACTGGCCCAAGTTGGCACCATCATTGCACTCTTCCCAGGCAAGGCAGATCAGTGTCACTGGCCCTCATATGTGGGATCCGAACCGGGGCCCTCTGGTGTCCCAAGCCAGTTCTTAACCATTGCGCCACTCGGCCGGCCCTTATGTCTGTGTCTAAAGCAGGCCTGGAACATAGTAGGCACTCAATAAATATTTGTCAAATGAAAGATTCATTCTATTACCATTATCTCACTTGAGCCTTGAAGGAAATGGGTAAGGGACAAGATAAGGGTTAACTCTGTTTCAAAGGTGAAACCACTGCAGCTCGGAGAGGTCAAGTGATTTACCTAAAGAAACAAAGCAGGACTGGGCTTGGAACCTAGTTCCTTCTGCTTGCAGAACTCATAATTAAGATCCCCTCCCATGTAACCACCTTGTGCTCAGGGACTTGCTAGGCTTTGCCTACACTCACCCTCACATAAGGGTGACCTGGTGAGTGACACTTGGACAAGCACAAAGCAGGGCAGGTAAGGCCCCTCCAAGCCCTTCCCAGGGCCCAGCTCTGATCCCTGATGACCCAGAGGCCCTGATGGGTCACTGTGTTCTTTGAACAGAGGCAGCTTGGCCTTAGCCTAGCTGCGCCTTTATCAGCAGACCCATGGAGCCACAGGATAGGTGTCTCAGAGCAGCACAGTGGAGAAAGTGGCTTGGCGCTGAGGCTGACTGAGCCTGTGGCACTGCCTAGCTGACCCAGCCAGGGAGTTCATGACAAGTCCACTTGGCAGGTCAGGGGTGTGCCGTCCCCCAGGGCCTGGGTGCTCCCAACCTTTGGGGACTACTGCCATGTTTTTGGTTAGTTGGTCTCTTACCCAGGAGGCAGGGAGAAGATTTCTAGAGGGGGACTCTGCTGGGTTGGGAGCACCTTGAGGAAGTCAGTGGGGTCACCTCAGAGCCTCCTTCTACTAGGAGTGTTGACACTTACTTAGGCTGATGTCCAGGAGCTGTTTGAGGCCCAGGAGGACATGGGAACCAACAGGAGCTGAGTAGAGTACTAGCACAGTATGCTCTGGGCAGGCCTTGGAGTCCGTCTTTCCATTGGGGCAGGACAGAGCAGTACAGAGGTGCTGGGTATGAGTGGGTGGGGCTGGAGTGTTACTCAAGGGGCTGGAGGATTTTCACTGGTGGTGGAGAACTATAATGTGAGTGAGGGCTGGAGTATTAAAGTGGGGTGCAGAGTATTATGGATGTTGGCATATTTCAGGGGACTGGATGTTAAAGTTAGAGCACACATTTTAAAGTTGAACTGGAGTTTAACAGTGGAGTGGAGTCTCACAGCAGGGGCTGGAGCACTTCAGAGATGATTGGAGTAGTGTACAGTGGGGGCTACAGAATTCACTGAGGGCTGGGTTATTTCACAAGGTGCTAGAATATTGAGTGAGGAGGATCTAGAGAATTCTAGAGGGAGACTGGAATATTATGGGAAAGGTGGAAGTCTTCTGGGGGAGATTTCAGAGGGAACAGGAGTACTTCAGAGGGGGCTGGAATCTCTTATAGGGTGGGCTGGAATATTTCAGAGGTGAGTGAGAAGCGTGGTGGGTTCAGCCTTGGAAGCTGCCCAGAGAACCTGCTTCAGCCACGAGTCTGCAATCCAAGGATTCTGGGGCGGGGGGCTAGGAGTCCAGTCTCATGGTCTCTCCTACCCCCCAGGGCAAGTCATCACCCTCCAAGTCAGCCATAAGCAGTCTTTCAGTATGGGCTGTAAGGTGATGCTGGTGACCATGGCCTTGGGGGGCAATATCCACTGTTGCCTCCCACTCAGTGGCACCAAGGAGAATCTAGTCCCCGTGCAGCATCCTGCCTGAGTTCTGGGGCTTCCACGTAAGGGCCAGGTCAACTTGGCCATCCCTCTGCTTCTGGGCAGGACTCCCTTCCCTTCTTCCGAAGCCCTCTCCCAAGAATGGGACTCCCAGTTGAAGTAGGGAGCATTGCTGAGCACAGAGCCCTCTGCTTCCAGGGGTCTCTTTGCAGCCTGCCTGCAGTCCCTCCTCCTTTGCTGGGGGGCTTGTTTATTTCCTGAGTATAGGAGCCCTGTTGGGGAGGGGAAACCTACTCTGCCTCAGTGGTCCCTGGTGTCTCCTATAGCCTGTGTGTTCTGAGGCCCTTGGAGGTCAGGAGTGCTCAGTGTTGAAGAGGGTGTCAATAAGTGGTGGGTGAAAGAATAAGAGTGTGTGCCAACTGGGCTGGCCAAGTGGCGCATTGGTTAAGAACTGGCTTGGGATGCCAGAGGGCCCCGGTTCGGACCCCACATATGAGGGCCAGTGACACTGCCCTCTACAGCTAAGATGCTGAACAATAGTTCAACTTAGAGCTGGGCTGCCATGAGTCGTTGGCGAAGGTGTAGGCTGCAGCCCCTGCTGCAGTGGGTTGCCATGGGCTACTGTGTGTAGCCAGCAGCCGCTGTGAGCAGCCATCCAGAAGCCGGTGACTGATCTGCCTCACCCGGGAAGAGCGCAATGATGGTGCCAACTTGGGCCAGTGAAGCAACATCCTCCACAACTAGACTGAAGAACAAAAGGACAGCAACTTGTCTGTTCCTCTTCTCCCAATTCCCCAAAAAAAATCTTAAAAAAAAAAAAAGAGTGTGTGCCAACTCTGGGTGGCCTTAGGCCCCCGGGGGACAATTCCCGTTTGCTCCGCCATGCCATAGCTTTGGCTACCTATGGGGCTATCACTTCAACAAGTACCAGCTGGACTATGCCAGCTTCTCCAACTGCTGTCCACACAACACGTTTCACCTTCCAAAAGGTGAGGGACCCCAGCAGCTCACTCGACATAAGACATAGCCCCAGACACCCTCACTGCTAGAGCACAAACACTTCTGCCTCTTGTGTCCACACCCCAGCCACACACCCTGTGCAATGAGGTGGCACAATGCTGTGGTTTCTCACTGTGTCAGGCCTGGGGCTGGTATCGCCCCTCTCTGATTGGACTGTGTCTCCATCAGACTGGAGACGGCCCCCTCACTCCCTTCCCCCAGCAGACTAAAGCTCTCTGGGAATGGAGACACCCCGGGTGGGGGGAGCAGTTCCCCAGACCTTATGAGTATGGGAGGAGGGAACACAAATATTGTCTCTGAGACAGCTAGGTCAGCCTGGCCTGGCATATGCCCAGGTCTGGAGGCCCTACTACCAGAAGAGGGAAAGAAGGAAGGGAGGAGGGAACGCCTTTTATTGAGCACTTACTGTGTGTCAGGCCCTGTTCTAGACATTATACATGTATTATCTCCCTGTGAGGTAGAGTCATTCTTCCTGTTATAGGGACAGGGAAACAGGCCAGAGAGCTCCAGACTTGCCCAAGGTCACACAGCTAGTGAATGAGTGAAAAAGCTGGAGTTTGGCCCAGGTTATACTTGAGCTGACTTACTGCCTTCTCTCTATAACCCTGACATGGGCCTCTGGGTAAATCCTGACTCTTCCTTCTACTAGCTGGGCGACCTTGAACAAGTTATTTAAATATTTTAAGCCTCCATCTCTTTATCTGTAAAATGGGTATATTAATAAAATTGATGTTATATGATAAACAGAGATCATGTGTGTGAAGTGCCTGTTGTATTGTATTACTGTGCAAAGAAAATGTTAGATAATACCAGCGTTTGGAACATGTGGAAGAGACATAGTCCCACACCTAGATGGAAGGAAGAGACAAAGCTCTGACCTCAGGATCCCCCAGTCTGAAGGACAGACTAAGCGAAGTGGCAGAAATCACCTCACTTATAACTTCACCAGGGCCAGGCGAAGGGAGAGACCATTAAGGAATAGATCACAAGCTAGAGAATGGGACAGGTTAATTCTGAAAGATACACCAGGTCAATCTCATTTTCCGTATTTTACAGATGGGGAAACTGAAGCCCAAGGAGGCTGAGATACTTATCCAAGAATGTCGTGACTCAATTACTGAGCAGGCCTGAGGTCCCGCACTGTCTATCCAGTCCCGTCTGGCCCAAGGTGGGAGTGGATATGATGTCCCAGGGGCCTGTTGTACCCCCCACCCTCAGATGTGCCTGCACGCAAGTCCTCAGCCTGAGGTGCAACACCACATCCAGAGCACCCATGGCAGACCTCTTGGGGCCTGGCAATTGCTGGGCCTTCAGCCTCCTTCAGCACTTATAGGCACTAGTATGGGAGGAGTTACAGCAGCGAAAGGGCTCTTCCAGCTCCCAGCTCCAGGGCCTCTTTGTTGTAGATGAAATTCCTCCACAGCCTCAGGTAGGCTGGGGCTGGCTGGCACTGCTCCCACACAAGGGCTCAGCACCTCGAGTTTGCCATCTGTCCTCTTCCTGAATCCTCACAACCACCCTGCCACCTCATGTGAAGATCCTCACTGTTCAGAGGAGGAAACTGGATTTTTTTTCTGGGGGAGAGGGGGTCTTGTCCAAGGTCACACTAGAAAGACATGGCAGAGTTGAAATTGAAAGGCAGAGTCGGCTGGCTGTACCCCAAGTCCTTATTCCTGCTCCACCCTAATTTTAGGCATCAGTCCCCATCCTAATTCCGGTCTTCTCTCTGGCAGAACAAAAGATGGTGTGCCTTCCCCAAGGTCACCCAGCAGAGAACCTAGCAGGTGGGGTCCCAGCTCCACCTTGCCCCCAAATACCCTGTTACTTAGACTCTATTTTATAAATACTTGTTTCTATATCTGCCTTTCCCACTGTACCCTTCAGAGCCTGGCCCAGAGCTGGCACCTTTCAGTGTTGATTAAACTGAAAAACAACATGTTTACTGAGTATTTACAATGAGCCAAGTATTACGCTAAGGACTTTATATACATTAGCTCATTTAATCTTCATAATGACCATATAAGTTGGGTGCTATTAGCTCCATTTTACAGACAGGGAAAGTGAGATTAGAGAATGTAAGAACTGGGTGTCTGGCACATACTAGGTGCTCCTGACTTTTACTCTGAAAGGCTGCATGAATGAATGGATGAACTAAGAAGCAGGAGGTGGGAGAGAGGTGGTCAAGGTCACAGGTGTCAATTTCTCTCCTCATCCAGGTTCATTAACTACCACAATAGTCCCCACTACACCTTGTGCCTGGCCCCCAACCACCTGATGGACCACAGTCCTGGAGAGCTGGCATCCCTGCGGGGCTCACTGAGATCCTCTGAGCTAAATAAAGGAGAAATCTTTTATGCCAAGCAGCTGGCCAGTGTGACTCTGCCTGAGAGCTTGGGCTAGAGACTCCATGGTGAGGGCCCACCCCCAAGTCCCTGACAACCAACACAAGGTGACAGAAAAAATTGGCCCTACTGATCTCTCAGAAGCCCTAGGGAACTAAGAGGAAACTTATTCTTTTTTTTAAAGATTTTTATTGGGGAATTGGGGGGATGGGAACAGCGCTGGGGAATTGGGAGAAGGGGAACAGACAAGTTGCTGTCGTTTTGTTCTTCTGTCTAGTTGTGGAGGACGTTGCTTCACTGGCCCAAGTTGGCACCATCATTGTGCTCTTCCCGGGTGAGGCAGATCAGTCGCCGGCTTCTGGACGGCCGCTCACTGCGGCTGCTGGCCGCTCACGCTGGCTGCTGGCTACATACAGTAGCCCATGGCAACCCACTGCAGCAGGGGTTGCAGTCTACCCCGTCGCCGGCGACTCAGGGCAGTCCAGCTCCAGGTTGAGCCGTTGTTCAGCATCTTAGCTGTAGAGGGCAGTGTCACTGCCCTCATATGTGGGATCCGAACCGGGAACCTCTGGCATCCCAAGCCAGTTCTTAACCATCGCGCCACTCGGCCGTCCCAAAGGAAACTTATTCTTTATTGTAGCAAGGATGATTTCAGTTAGACTGAAGAAGGGATTTACTGACAGAGAAGGGGAACAAGCCTGGAATTCCTTACCAGTCAGGAAATGACACAGTGGTCCCTGTGGGTAGCTCCATAGGCTGAGTCCTGTGAAAGGAGGGAGCCAGAGTGAGGCCGAATCACAGTTCCCACAGTTCCTGCATAAGGGAACCATTGTCTAATGGAGGGCACATGTCACACTCCAGGTCAATAGCAGAATATAAAGGCCACTGGCGAGAAAAGGGTAGAGTTGGGTGAGAAAGGGGGCCCTGAAGGAAGGAACCCATATGGTCACATGCGAGGTGTTCCTGGTTGGTAGAGGGTGGTAAGAAAAGAGTGAAGATGTCCAGAGGGAAGGGAAGGTAAAGGAAGGTTAGGGAATAAAAGGGAAAGGAAGGGAAGGGAAGGGAAGGGAAGGGAAAGGGGAAGGGGAGGAGGAAGAGAAGGAAAAAAAAGAAGGGGAAGGGAACTCTTTACTGTGTGCCAGGTACCATGCTAAGCACCTTACATATAATGTCTCATTTCATCCATTGATTCAACAAGTATTTATTGAACATGCCAGGCTCTGTGCTAAGGACTGAGGATACAGCTGTGAACAATACAGACACAGCCCCTTCCGTCTTGGAACTTAGAAGCGGGAGGAGACAATCAACATACATACATGTAATGTCAAGGGGATTACATGCTTTGAAAAAAAGTAAAGCAGACTAGGAGAGAGTGACGAGAAGTGAACTGAAAGCTGTGAAGATGGATGCCCATGTCCTGGTGGGCATTTGTCAGCCACAGCAAGGATACCTGATTTTGTAATAAATGTAATGGGAAACCACTGGAGGGTTTTGAGCAGGTAGTATAATTTGTGTTTTTAACTAGTTTTCAATTTTTGAATAGATAACACGTTCATATGGTTCAAAAAGAAAAATATATAAAAAGCCTGCAAATTGCAAAGGCTCTGCAAAGTCTTGCTCCTATCTGCCCTCATCTCCTATTCCTTCCCTTCTACCAAGCACATGTACATATTATTGGGTTGTCGGAAAAGTCATGATGCATGTTTGCGACAGATGGCACTAGTTCATTTTTGGAAGTACTAGAGTCATTCGCATCTATGTTATTGCTATGTCATTTGACAGTTGACAGTTCTAGCTTCATTCTAAAAAAATATTGAGCGATTTGGTTGAGTTTTGGAGATTTTACAAGTTGAAGATGGAAGACCAAAATGTGCATTTTTGCAATATTTTACTGTTTTACTTCCATAAAGGGAAGAATGCGTGTCAAGCTTGTGAAAAGTTGCATATAGTTTATGGTGACAATGCTCTACAAGAACGTCAGTACCAACGATGGTTCACGAAATTCTGTGCTGGTGATTTTGATCTCAATGACGCTCCTCGGTCAGGGAGGCCCACCAAGGTTGATGACGACAAAATAAAGGCATTGATTGAGTCAAACCCACGTTACACGACATGAGAGATTGCAGAAATATTGAACATCCATCATTCAAGCGTTCACAACAACCTGAAGAAGCTGGGATACACAAGCAAGTTCGATATTTGGGTTCTGCATGAACTCAAATAAATTCATTTGATGGCGCTTATAAACATCTACAGTATGCTCATTAAACGTGAGGAAAATGATCCTTTTTTGAAGCGACTGATAACTGGTGATGAGAAGTGGGTTGTTTACAACAATGTGGTGTGTAAACAGTCTTGGTCCCAACGTGATGATTCGTCTCAAACGACATCAAAAGCAGACATTCAACAGAGGAAGGTTATGTATGCTCTCAGTGTGGTGGGATTTTAAAGATGTTGTGTTTTTCGAGCTCCTACCAAGGAACCAAACAATCAATTCAAATGTGTACTCTCGGCAATTGGACAATTTGAACGAATCCATCATCTAGAAATGTCCCAGAGCTCGTTAAGGAGTTGTGTTCCATTGAGACAACACAAGACCACACACAAGTTTGATCACCCATCAAAAATTATTGGAGCTTGGATGGGATGTGTTGCCACACCCACCATACTCTCCTGATCTTGCGCTGTCAGACTTCCACTTGTTTCACTCTCTTCAAAACTTGCGTGGTATAACGTTCAATTCAGATGAGGCTGTAAATCAGCACCTTGTTCAGTTTTTCGCAAATAAATTGCTTCTATGAACGAGCAATTATGAAGCTCACTGAAAGACAGCAAAAGGTTATCAAACAAAATGGGCAATATATCATTGATTGATCTTTGTTGTTTATATAAATAAATGACCTTTGAAAAACATAGACAAAATACATCATGACTTTTCTGACAACCCAATAGTTTCTTGGTTGTCCTTCCAAGATGTCTTTATGCAAACACAAGTATTTAGTTAACATTTATATAGCACTTACTATGTGTCAGACCTTAATCTAAATTCTTTAAAATGATTAGCTCATTTAATTCCGATAACGCCAATTTATAAGGGAAGTACTATTATCCATATTTTATGAATGTGGAAACTGGGGCACAGAGAGGCTTGCCCTGCCCAAGACTGCACAGCTTCTAAGTAGTTATATTAGTTTCCTAGGGCTGCCATAACAAATGACCACAACCGGGGTGGCTTCAAAAAACAGTATTTTTTTTTACCTACCTTTTTTCTTTTTTCAAAATTTTATTGGGGGAACAGTGCGTTTTTTCCAGAACCCATCAGCTCCAAGTCAAGTAGTTGTTTCAATCTAGTTGTGGAGGGCACAGCTCAGTGGCCCATGTGGGAATCGAACTGGCAACCTTGGTGTTATGAGCACTGTACCCTGCGCTCTAACCATCTAAGCCAACTGGCCGTCCCAACAACACAAATTTATTCTCTCACAGTTCTGGAGGCCAGAAGTCCAAAACTGAGGTGTCAACAGGGTTTCTTTCCTTTAAGAGGCTCTTGGGAGAATCTGTTCCATGCTTCTCTCCTAGCTTCAGGTGACGGCCAGCAACCCTTGGCATTTCTTGGCTTACAGATGCATCACTCCAACCTCTGCCGGTCTTCATATGGCCTTCTCTATTGTGCGTCTGTCTCTGTGATCAAATTTTCCTCTTCTTATAAGGACACCAGTCACACTGGATTTAGTGCCTATCTAATCAGGTATGACCTCATCTAAACACGATTACTTCTGTAGTGACCCTATTTCCAAATAAGGTCACAGTCACAGGTTCCAGGTAGACATGAACTTTGGTGGGACACTATTCAACCCAGTATAGAGCCAGGATGTGTATTTGAACTCAGGCAGTCTGGCTTCTGAGTCTGTGATCCCAATCATTGGGTTATTCTGCCACTCAATAAGGTTATGAATACATGTATATATAAAATTCCCTTTTTTCCTACAAAAGGTGGAATATTATATATACTGCTCTCAATCTTGCTTTTTTAAACTTAATATCCCTTATAGAACTTTCCCTATCAGGACACACAGTTGTCCCCCATTTTTTTCATAGTTGCATAGTATTCCATTTAATGGATGGACTGCATTCTACCTAACCTAACCCCTTAGTAATAGACAGTGAGTTGTTTCTGGTCTTTTGCTATTGCAAACATAGTGCTGCGGAGAATAACTTTATATATACATAATTTCTCACTTATGAAAGTGCACATGAAGGATACACTCCCAGAAGTAGGATATCTGGATGCTTTTATAATTTTGATAGATTTTGCCAAAATGCTCTTTTGGGGACCTATACCAATTTATATTAGCATGTGTGAGAGTACTCTGTGAGAACATGTGAGAGAATGCTGTTTCCTTACAGAAATGCCCACAGAGTATATTATTAAACTTTTGGATTTTTTGCCAGACTGGTAAGAAATGATATCCCAGAGTGGTTTCCCCAATTTTCATTTCTTTCAAGTGAGTTTGAGCTTCTTTTCATATGCTTAGAAGCCATTTGTATTTCCTTTTCTGGGGACTGTCAGTTCATATCCTATGCCTATTTCTATTAGATTGTTGGATTGCTGGTCCTTTTAATGACTTTCCAGGGATTCTTTATAGAGAGATGACCCTTTGTGTGTGATCTGAGTTGCCACTGTTTTCCTCTAGCTTGTCATTTGTCTTATGGCTAGATTTATAGTGTTTTCCCATGTAATAGTTTTTTTATTTTTATATAGTTGACTTTATCAATCTCTTTAAATGGCTTTTTGGTTTTTGAATCATGGTTAGACTTTTCCACTATGAGATTATAGATTCTCCCATGTTTTTCTCTAGTGCTTTTATGGTTTTTTATTTTTTTAACATTTAAGTCTTTGATCCCTTTGGAGCTTATTGTGGTACTCGACATGAAGTACAGGTCTAGTTTTTTTTTTCCCAGTTGGCTAGTTGTCCTAACACCGTTTATTAGTGAGTCCATTCTCCACTTTAAGATGCCACCTTTATCAAATCTATCAAATACTAAATCTCTGTACAATTAGGTCTATTTCTCAACATTCTATTCCAGTTCATTGGTCTGTTTGTCTCTTCCTGCACCCAAATCAAGTTGTTTTAATTATTGAGGCTTTAAATATGATTATCTGTAGTAGTAAAGTGATTAGTGTGCCTTTTCTTTTTTCGGTTTCCTAGTATTCTCTCTCTCTCTCTCTCTCTCTCTCTCTCTCTCTCTCTCTCTCTTCCTGAGGGGTGGGGAACCTCAGCAGATCTCATGGGATTTATACTACTGTAGGGGAACAGACAATAAACAAGTAATTACATGTCACTTGGTAATGCCAAGAAAAATATAATAAAGCAGATAAAAGGACAGAAGGCAAGGAGGAGGAGTATTTAGATGCGTAACCAGGGCAGGCCCCTGGCTGAGGAGGAGACACCTGAGCGAAGGCAGGGAGGCCGCATGGATACCTGGGGGAAGATATTCCTAGCAGCACCATGGGCAAACGCAAAGGCCTGAGGCAGGCGCATGCTTGGCATGTTGAAAAACAGCAAGACAGCCATTGCAGCTGGAATGGTGCGTTCAGAGGGGAGAGTGGGAGGCGATGAGGTAGATCGTGCAAGCCTTGCAGGTCACAGCAAGGACGTTAGCTTTTCCTTTGAGATGGGGTGTCATGGGAGGGGGTACAGCAGAAGAGAGACATGTTCTGACCTCCCTTTTAACAGGATGGCTCAGGCTGCAGTGTGGAGAGCAGATTGTACGGGTGAGGGCAGAGGCAGGGAGAGCCACAGGATTTGAGATGGGCGAATGAATTGTAACTTGGTTTCCTTGTCTGTCTCCCCCACTAAACTGTGAGCTTTGCAAGGACAGGCACTGAGCTTATTTGGTGATATATGCACAGAGTAGGCATGGATAAACATCTGTGGGAGGAACAAGGGAGGGAAGACAGACAGGAAGAGGCAGGAGAGGCAGAGTTCCCTGGGGAATGGCTCTGCAAAGGCCACAGGCAGTAGAGGGAACAGACATGACGAGAGAGCAGAGACAGAGGGGGAGAGGGGCTGGAGATTGGGAAACTGGGCTCCCCAATCCAGTGCCACCCCCGATCCAGGATCTATGACCTCCACCATCAAGGACTAGGCTACATACGTGCAGAGGGGGCCTCTGTCCCTCAAGGTGAGAGGGTTCAAGAGTGAGGCGGCCTGGGAGAGTGAGCAGCTTCCCTGAATTCCAGCACACTGTGGCACTGGGAAGGGATAATATGCCCCCCTTTACAGATGATGAATTGAAGCCCCGAGCAGGAAAGGAATCCAGCCAAGGTCGTACAAATGAGTGGCCCAGCTGTCTCAGGGACTTGGTGTCTATAAAACAGCTTCTTGGTCACTGCCTAATATTGGTCTGGGTCCCTCTGCAGTCATTTGGGGAATGACCAAGTGCAGAAGGAAGGGATGACTCCTGGCACTCAGCCAGCCCTTAGTTGCGACCTAAGTACAACTGCTGAGGCCCCAGTGGGGGTGGGACCCAGCTGTGGGAAACAGGAGCCATGGGACCCTTCAGGACCTTGTGATGCTTCAGGTAGAATGGGCCTGGAGCAGGTCAGGCAGACAAGAAGCACCAAGCTGAACGGAAGAGGAAAGACGTTGATGTTCTGCCTGGCTTTGCCACTCTCATTGCGTGGCCTTAGGTAAACAGCATCTATCCAGAAACCTGTTTGTGCATCTGTAAAATGGGAACAGCATCTCCTGCCTTACAGGGCTGGCATGGGGATTGAATGAAGCAATAGGAGTCCAGTGTTTCCTTCCTGATGTCCCCCCACCCACACTAGGTTGCTGGTGTCGCTGTCCCCAGTAGAGGTGATTGGCTGCTCCTAGATGAAGGGGAACATGAGCTAAGATGGGTCTTAAGTCCTAGACCTCTACAAATTGATCCAGGCTGTGGGAATCTGGCTTCTGCTGCCACCTATGGGCTCTATCAGGGCTAGGTGAGCCTGAGTGAGCCCTCAAGACAGTTGGATAGACCCTGGCTTTGCACAAAGTACCTCAAAATACTCACTACCTCTGGGTCTCAGTTCCAGGGAATTTCCTGAGCATTGGTTGGGGGTGGGCAGAAATTGGAGGTCTTATAAGGGGCAGATGGAGTAGGCTGCTTCAAAAGTAGTGAGTCCCCTGCCTCTGAGGTATGTAAGCAGAGACTGGCAAGCACTGGGCAAGGAGTCACTCACTTATTCTATAAACTCCTATTGAGAACCTACTTTGAGCGCTAGGCCCTGTGCCCATCACTGGGGGTTGCAGTGATAAGGCATCCTTACTCTCCCATAACTTGCATTCTAATAGGGGAGAGAGACATTTAATAGTGGCAAGAAAGTGTATATTTGATATGGAAGGGCTGGTCAAGGAACCCCTCCCCCCAACCCTGGGAGGAAGTGACTGCTAAACAGATTTGAAGGGCAGGTATGAATTAAGTAGGGAAGAGAAGAGTGTTTAGGCCTGAGAGAACAGCAGGGGCAAAAGCCCAGAGGCAAGAGAGAGCACTGCATTTTCAAGGAGTTTTAAAGTTCAGCGTGGCTGGAGGTAAGAAGCAAGAAGAGCAGTGGCTGAGCTGAGCAAGGTCAGGAGTCATTCGCCATTCCTCACCTGAACAGGGACCCATCCTTAGGGGTTAGGGTCCGCCCAATCCCATGATGCTCAAGGATGAGGAGAGAGGAAAGGTTGGGGCAGAAAGGGAGTGTCTGTCAACAACTGGAGGAGAGGAGAGTTGAAAGCAGCTCAGTTTGGCTAGAGCTTGGCTGGGAGAGAGGGGAGGGAACTTGACTGAGACTAGAGACCCAGGCCTTGTGAGTCTTGCTGAGTAGCCTGAAGGTCACAGAGAGCCACGGAGGGGTTTTACACAGAATGACCCAACATTGGTAGGAGCGTCAAGGAAGGTTGTCTGGGACACCCTTTAAGGTCCCTGCAGAACTTCTGGGGAGCTCAGCCCTCTTAGGCACAACCTCATGAGAGCCATCTCAGGGAGGATGAGGAAGCTCATTTGTCAGAGCAACCTCGGAAAAATGACACCAGGAGGTGGGTCTAGTTTCAGCTCATCATTGACTCAATGACTCAGGAAGTCTTAGCGCCAGGACCTTGGGGCTGAAAGGACAATTCTGTCATCCTAGGACAGTGGAAGTAGGACCCCCAGAGGTTAAGTTAAATTGCTTTAGACCACAGTGCAAATCAGTGGCAAGGTCAGGGTCAGGAAGAAACTAGTATCTATTGAGCACCCAGTATGTGCCAGTGCAGTGCTGGACACATCATTTAATGCAGATACTACTTAATTTTGCAGATGAGCAGAGTGAGGTCCAGAAAGCATGACTGTTGTTCAGGGTCACACAGGCCTAGGGCTAGAAACCAGGTTTGCACACTCTTCTCCCAGCAACTCTTTTTGGGTCTGAGTTGGGGTGAGGGGAAGAGACGGAGCGTGTCCAGGATAGTGAGGGGGAAGGTGGGGCTGTGTTTATGGCACTTCCTCGCTGAGGTTAGAAGCCCGAAATAGCCGCGCTCCGGTGAGCACTCAGAGGCATGTTCACACTCTCTCTGCCCCGCCCGGTACGGGGATTGGTCCAGCCGTCCCATCTCCCAGCAGAACGTCGTGAACCTCTCCAGACTCCGCGCACGCTCTCGCTCTGACGTGAACGTATCCCCGGGAGCCCCCGACGCTTTTAAGCTAGCGCTGCGGCAGCACAGCCTCGAGACCGTCTACGGGGATACCCTGCCGCGTTCCCTCGCCTTCTACTCCTACCGCGTCTACTCCGACTGCAGCGGCGGCACCGCCGCCCCGCGCCAATCAGGAAGCAGAGGCTGACTCCGGGCACACCTCCACCTGTGACGTCACACAACTGGCCCCAGAAGCCCCGCCCAATGGCCTTATCTGGGAAAGGCCAAGGGAGGAGCCAGTGGGTTGGGGGCTCTGAAAGGGTGAAAACAATTAGCATATGAATCGCGCATATTATAACTGACCCGAGAAATACAGGCAGGGTGAATACATTCCTAATTTTAAATGTATGTATTCACTCAATCACTCCTCATCCACCCACTGTCCATCTATCTGTCTGTCCACTCAACTAAAGTTATTGGGTGCTTCCTGTGTACCAGGCACTGCTGGGTGATGGCAATAAATCACAGTGAACCCTGTGCTTGTGCTCAGGGAGCTCAGAATCTAGTGAGGAAGTCTGACAGTAACAAATGCTTACACCAATCATGCTTTTATTACAATTGTGATCAATTCTAGGAACATAAGGTACAGACTGCTGGAATAACGGAGTGTTTAATTTAGATTGGGGGCTCAGGTCTCTGGAGGAATTACATTCGAGCTGACTCCTCAAGCAACAAGAGTGTTCCAGCCAAAGGGAAGAGCTTATGGAAAGGCATTGAGGTTGGCAGGCACTTGGAAGGTTCTGGGAAAGACAAAGAGACCAGTATGGCTGGAAAAGAGTTGGGGGAGGGGAAGCAAGGTAAGATAAGGCTCTGGAGGTTTGAGCAGATTATTCAAGGCCTTGAAGGCCAAAGTAGAATTTATTCTAAGTGTGATGGGCAGCCACTGGGGGACTTTAAAGGGGGTAGCGGGTGTCGCTTGATCTACTTTGGTTTTTTTTGTTTTGTTTTGTTTTGTTTTTTTACCTGAGCCATCCTGCCACCTGTTGGCAGCTCAGCGGCTGCTCAGCTCAGGCCGGGCATCGAACCGCTGTTGCTCAGAGCTGGCACTCTTGAGCCAGCTCTTAACCAACTGAGCCACTTGGCCAGCCCTCTACTTTGTTTTAAGATCTTCCTTGGCTCTGTGTGGAGAACAGACAAGAGTGGACACAGGGCAGGAGTGGACATGGGGAGATCCGTTAGGAGGACCTTGTAGGTACCCTCCAGGCGTGAGGGTAGCAGGCTAGATGAGGAGAGGTGGGCTACGTGGGTAGAGGGTCATGAACAGACTCAAATAATTAGGAGATAGAATCTGTTGGCTGGCCGATTGCTCATTGAATGTGGGGGGTGCAGAGGGAAATTAAGTCATACCTTTATCAGGCAATTATTTATAAAGCCCCAAACACCCAAGAGAATTGTTATAAAGATTAAATGAGCCAAAATATATGTAAAATTTTGGATCTGAGTGCTTGGGGCTGGGTGCTGAGGATGAATACTTGGACTTGGGTACTTGGGGCTGGGTGCTTGGGCTTGCTTCTTGGAGTAACCAAGCTCCATTTCTCTACTGGCCTTTTACAGAAAATTAAAACAGGGTGATATGCTAGAGCATTGGTTCCCACACTCATCTGTCTGCACATTCAAATCACCTAGAGATTTTTTTTTTTCACCTAGAGATTTTTTTAAAATTCCAAAGCCCAAGCTGCACCCCAGGCCAATTAAATCACAATCTCCATGGGCAAGACACAGGTTTCGAAGCCTCTGTATGTTTTGAAGCCTCCAGGTAATTTCAAGGTGCAGATAAATTTGGGAACCACTGAGGAAGAGAGGAACAAGGAGCCTACTTTAAAGTAGGGAGCCAGGGAGGGCTTCTCTGAGGAGGTGACATTTGAGTGGAAACCTAAGAGTGAAGGAGCCATTATTGGAATGTCATGGGGGAAAGCCTTTGGGCAAATATATCTGGCTTAGGTACCTGCATGCCTGAAGGTGCCTTTGCCTGAAGTGGGAAAGATTGAGGGAGGAATGGGCTTGAGTTGATAGGTTCCAAGAGAATGAGTGAGTAATCATGGCTTAGTGAAGGCTCTCTGCCTCTTCCTCAGGTCAGCACCTGGAGCAGCTGAAGCATGCAGTGCTCCTGGTAGGTTATTCTAAGGTACTCCATCCTTCTCCTCACACGTACCCCTTGAGAGAGGCAGGCAAAGGTTGTCCAGTGACCAGACAGAGATGGAGCAGAAGCTCAGACAGAATCGTGCAGCAGGGCTAAGGGGTGGGGGCTTCCAAACCCTGCCTCTTTTTTTTTTTAGCTGAGCCATCCTGCCACCTTTTGGCAGCTCAGTGGCAGCTCAGCTTGGGCCAGGCATCGAACAGCTGTTGCTCAGAGCTCAAACTCTTTTTTTTTTTTTTTTTTT